>NC_140070.1:138100719-138700719 GCF_964194135.1 Talpa europaea
GGTGGGGGAAGCAATTGGGATTTAGAACCAAAGTAATGGGGCTTATATATCAATAGATTCTCATTCCTATCATGTGACAACTCTGAGAATTTGTTCTTAGATCTTCAACTATAGGCTTCACTGACCAGAGATTCTACATGCGTCTTTCTAGAGTCTAACATTGCAGTGTTGTGGAAGGTTTTCCATGGGCTGCTGCTGAGCCTCAGAGCACAGCAGAGATATCGGAGAGGCTTGCTCCTGGGATGCCAGGGGCTCATCTGGCAACTATGGGCAAAGGAGTCTGTCAATTTCTAATTAATGATAAATAACTATTATTTATTTTTATTTTTTTCATTGACATGGTAAGTACTTGGTATTTTTTAGACCATTTTTGTTATTTTTTTCCATAACTTTATTAAGGTAACATTGGTTTATAACACTGCATATGATTCAGGGGTACAGGCTTAGACCTCTTCAGCTTAGACCACTTCATCACACCCACCACTCAAGCACGCATGGTCCTCCACCATTGGGTCTCCTTACCTTTGTTTTCCACACCTCACTCCCACTGCATGCTGTGTAGAACAAGCAATATCAACCTCTAACCTTAACTTAGTTTTAAATTCTTGATAAATTCTTAAGTGATGTTAACTTAATGTAGATGAAGGTTTAGATATTAAGAAGCAAAGAGAAAACTACCGTTTGTCAGAGAATGATCCTTGAACAGATTCTAGAAAAACTTGACAAATTTCATTAAATTTCCCATTTATCTGTACATCTGTGTATCCTATTTAATTCACAACTATTATGTTCAATTATTTTATTTTATGCAGTTTTATTGGTTGGATGGCAAAATAGTGGTTTATTTTAGGATGCATAACATAAGGTTTGGATGCAGGTACACCTTGGAAAATGATTATCAAAATCAAACTGATTACATATCTGTCATTTCAAATGGTTAAACTTTTGCTGTGAAAAACCACTAAATACAATAACCTCTCTTAGCAAGTTGCAAGTATACAGACCTCAAGTATCCTGCTGTTCACTAAGTCTCCAGAACTAATTTATCCTATATAATTGAAATCTTGAACCCTTTCACTACATTAAATTTAAAGAATTGTGCTTGGCAACAGAACAAAATAGTGGGAAAGAAGTAATAGTGGTCACTTTGCTCACTTGGTGAAGTACAATGCAAAGAGACATTAATTCTGACCTTAAAGAACAAAAACAAATAAATGACTCACTAATAGTTTCTTGAACTATGGGCCTCCCTAGTGGTGCAGCGGGTTGGGCCCCTTGTTGTGAAGTTCTCCACAGCCTCTGCAGTGCTGTTTGATTTCAAGCCATCCAGGGAGATAACCATATGGTGCAGCAGACCTCTCCTGTCTCGCCCGCTGCTCCCCTCAGCAGTGTCTTCAGTCCGTCTGCCTATTCTGCTCCCTGCTCTGTCTCTGGTGAATTCTCTCACCCTCCCATGCCTCTGACTCTACCCCAGTTCTTGTATAAATAAATTAATCTTTAAAAAATATATTTAAAAAATAGTTTATTGAATTGGGTACATTTTATTCTTTCCACAGCCCTCTTCCTTCCAGCAGATCTCCATTATAGTTTTATTAGAAAATATAATTAGAATGTTGACACCAGCCATGACAGTGTGTTTGCTTGGATCTGTAAAAGAGTTGAATTAGTTGTATTTTAACAACAGATATTTTGTGAATGAACTTAAAATTCAATTGGCTATACCCTAAGAATATGATACATCTCTCAATTTATCAGAGAAAGTGGAAAAAAGAAAAAGAAAGTGAGCAATCGATACACTCTACAGAGGAAAAGACAATTGGAAAAGAAGTTTTACATTTCGGTGGGAGAATGCAGCGTGGTACCTGGTTTTCCAAATGTCAGTCATTCAAAATCTGAGCATTGAAAAACTACAGACTACTAAAGAGGCAGAATCTTTGGACATTGATAAATATAGATATGAAGAGAGATATGAGTTTTCTATTGCTCACCACCAATGATTTTAGAGAACAGCAATGAGTAGTGATGAGGGGCGTCATTATCACTGGAAGAAGACTCCCATCCAGGTGGAAATTCACTCCCATCCAGGTGGAGAAGACTCCCATCCAGGAAAAAGTTGATGTTAGCTCATTTCCAACTCTTAGAAGAAAAACAACCACCAGCAAAACCAGAGGTGGAAATACAGGTAGCAAACGCAGGTAAGCATAAGCCAGAGGAAGAGCATTCCAGGCTGTGATGCTTTCCTGACCGTGATGGGATGCAGTTTATGTAAAACAGTCATAGCATATCTGCCATAGGTGTAGTTCATTGGCTTTGGCTGTAACAACAAGATTATAGCACCCATAAACACAATATGTGCAAAACTATTCAAATGCAACTGCAATTACAGAGATTACTGAGTTACACGTAAGCAAAAGGTAGGAAATCCAAGGTGGGAACCATGTTTCCATAGCGTGTCACACCCACTGCTTTGAGTATATATAAGCCACAGTGCAAGACAGACAGACATTCAAACTCAGAATCTTCTCTCTGTACTCAGCTGAACTCACATCTCCTGTCAACATGCCCTACAACTGCTGCTCTGGAAACTTCTCCTCCCGCTCCTGCGGAGGATACGTGAGCTACCCAGTCTCCTCCTGTCGCTCTTCCTACCCCAGCAACCTGGTCTACACCACTGACCTCTGCTCTCCCAGCACCTACCAGATCTCCACTGGCTGCCAGGAGACCTGCTGTGAGCCCTCCAGCTGCCAGACCTCCTGCGTGACGTCCTGCTCCCGCCCCAGGATCTCCGTGCCCTGCAGTCCCTGCCAGACCACTTACACCAGGTCTCTGGGCTGCAGGTCCAACAGCAGCTGCTCCCTGCGCTGTGCACCCAGAAGCTATTACTCCCTGAGCTGTGCACCCAGAAGCTATTATTCCCTGGGCTGTGGACCCAGAAGTTTTTACTCTCCATTCTTTGGCTCCTATGGCTTCAGATCCTTGGGTTATGGGGATTGTGGCTTTCCTTCCCTGAGCTATGGGTCTAGCTTCTACTATCCAAGCTACTTTGCCTCCAGAAGCTGCCAGTCATCGTGGTACAAGCCCACCTGTGGATCCAGCTTCTACCAGTCAACTTGCTAAGATTCCAGATTGCTTTGGCTGTTATGGTCCAGTCCCTATTGGCACAGCCACCATTTAAATTCTCAGAAATCACTGCCTTTATTCTTAAATCATCTATTTCTTGATCACCAACTTTTGGAAGTCTCTGAAGTGAATGTGTCACCCAAAGTTTGAAGAACTATAGAATTGATACATTGTATGCTATTGGAATTTCATTGAAGATCACTGGAAAATGAAAAATTTAACTTAATAAATTTATCTTTTCTGGCATTCAAACATTTGTTCATCTTTTTATTTTTCCTCTTTATTTTTAACTTATAGATTTTGCATTCAAGTGTTTGGGAAATTCAAAAACAGATCAATATGTGTCTGAAACCGGGTTTAGGAGTAAACAATTTGATGCATTCAAGCACATGTCTGTTGACATGGAATATGTTTCGTATTGGGAACTCTCATTTACTGGAGATTCATATTTAGTATAATTCAGTGTCACTAAGACTTGCTTGAGAATTGGAGACATGCAATTCTGCTGACAAGGGCAATCAAAGAAATAGATACATAAACTAGAAATGCAAATGACAAGAATACATCCTAATTTATAAGGTGAAATATATACATAGACAAAAATTTACCTAAAACTGTAGTATCTGAGTTTGGATTTCCAACTAACAGAAAAGATTAACCTTAAAGAGCTCCAAGTTCAGATGTTTTGCTCTCTGTTGGTTGGCATTTGTGCCATGGCCTACCTGCCATAGGTGAGGTTTTTGGGAGCCTTATATCTCACCATGTGCAAAGAGAATCACAATGATTGTGGGTCAAGACTGATTAGGTTAAGGAACTGTGGGATAACATTTCGATTCTGGTCCAAGTGTCAACCTGAATCAAGCTAAGAGCAATAGGCAGTGTTGAACAAGCATTCATTTCATCAGTCTTAACTTTGATCCCCTCTATTATCCAACATGAGCTAAAGTCAATAACTTGAAGGAAGACAGTTCTTCATCCAAGGAGTGGACCCCAGGGAGCAGATAGGGCAATTGAGATAGCTGAAAAAAATTAAAAGAAAGTCTCATAAAGGGTCATATTTTTCAGTTGATTTTATTGTTGGAAGTAGGGACTGAATCTTTCCAGGTCTTTTTTGGGAATAGATAAAATGACTCTTGGAATTGTCCACCCCAGGCTCTGATTAGCAGGAAAAAATGCATTTACCCATTGGTTTCTGTCTCCTTGTGGGTAAAGTTCGGTTGATGTGTGTTGACTTCCTGGAATCCCCTGACTGCTCGGGCAGATTGACTGGGGGGGTGCCTGTGTTTTCTTTCTTATGACTTTGGAGAAACCCAAGTAGTGCATGAAAGAAATGTGCAGCAGCCTCTGCCACTGAACGCCAGTAACCTTACTGGAAAGAGGGAGGCTTTCACTCAAACACATAGTACATCTGAGTGAATAAGACCCCCTTCCCCTGTGCAATGGACTGGACAGTCAATGACGGGTAAGATCGGGTACAGACTAAAGAAGGCACTGGCCAGCTGTATGTCTGCAACTCCTGATGACCTAAGACAGGCGCAGTCCCCGAGGGCCTTCATGTTAATAACCTGTAGCGTTCAAATCAGACTAATGGCTAAAGGCCTGTAAGCCTAATCCAGGCATTAAGCCCGCAGTAAAAAACCCCTTCTTTTGGCTGAGAACATGGCTGCTGCAGAGCGTCGCCTTCAAACAAGCCTGATGGAGTCACCAACAAAATGGTTTAACTATTAACCAGTTGGTCATTGTTCCTGCACAAGAAGTAACATAGCAACCAGTCTATAATTATACTATTTTCTTACCTACTTTACTTTTTCTATATATGTGTAAAATCAGTTTCAGGAAATGCATGATGAAAAAAATAGTGTGTGGTAAAAATCATAATGCTTCTCACATGAGTCAAAACCACAAAAATTAAATGCTTACGTAGAAACAATATTGTTTGTGATCACTAAATGTAAAATATAACAGTAGTTAAATATTAATACTTTCTGATTATTAGTGGTATTGGGAAAGAAACAAGAAAAACTAACTTAAGAAATGCTGTTCTGTGTAATCAAAAATAATTGTGTAGAAATAGATTCCTGTAATCAGAACCTTGCGATTGTTTAGCGTTTTATGCCATGGAACATCGATCACATGTACCTGAATGATGAAGTAAATGTCTTTTGTATGACTAATCATCTCATGCTGAGAAAAAAATTAACTTATATGAAATCATCCATTGTTAGAAAAGGTATAAAAGTGTATGATGATTTTGAGCACATTACATTCAGATCTTCACTCTTGAAGTGTGTCTGTCTGTCATTTCTGCGCCGAATCCTTGACCGCCTAGCTCAGTCTCTCATCCCTGGCTCAGCCTTGCTGCTCTGCCACTGCGCCGGTCAGGCGGCAGAAATGCATATGATTGAGGGTAGATCCTGTATGTGCAAAAAGAGTTGAAGACTTCATGAAACTGCTCACCCTAGCTGTGCCTGCAATAAGAAGTGAGAGTATAAAGGTAGAGGAAAGACACCAGCTTTCATTTAGTGTTCAAACATCCCTGAGAGAAAGACACACATTAAATCCAAGTCAAATGGATTAGAAACTTGCCAAAATTTAGACTAAGAACAAAGATCTAGTGAAATCTTAACCTTTGAATCAATCTTTTTTCTTCCCTGATTTTGTGTGTGTGTGTGTGTGTGTTTTAATGTATTTGGTTAAGCAAAGAGCCCTGAATATTTTTGATTCCATAGAAATTGTTTCATCTGAATAGGCTTCAGCTACTATTGGAATTAGTTTCATTAGTCTCATGAGCAGGCTTCATAAATAGTAAAAATTACAAAGAAACAAGCAGAAGAACACTAAGGGTAAGTTAATTTATTCTGAAAATACCTGTGTTAAATATAATACCTAATAATAAACAGACAGAAACATTTGACTCTCAAGAAACTGTTGTTAGGAATCTGGAGACCTATGACATATCTTTTTTATTTATTTATTTTTATTTTTATATTCCCCATACAATTGCACCTCCCTTATTTGACCCCATTCCATCCTTTCCCCACCCACCCCCCCACAGTGTGTTTCTGGTTCATAGTTGTTTGTTGATTTTGATTTTTTCTTTCTTATAGTTAGACTTTTTCCTAGTCCCTTATTTAAGTTTTCTAGATTCCTGCTATGAGTGAGACCATCTGGTATTTTTCTTTTTCTTTCTGGCTTATTTCCCTGCGCATGATCCCTTCCAGCTCCATCCATGTTGTTGCAAATGGCATGAGTTTATCTTTTTTGATTGCTGAGTAATATTCCATGGTGTATATGGACCACATCTTCTTGATCCAGTCATCTATTGTTGGGCATTTGGGTTGTTTCCAAAGCTTAGCTATTGTAAACAGTGCTGCTATAAACATAGGGGTGCAGGTGCTCTTTGGAATTAATGTTTCTGTGTCCTTTGGGTAAATACCTAGGAGTGGAATTCCTGGATCATATGGAAGCTCTATGTTTAGTAGGTTGAGGAATCTCCACACAGCTCTCCATAGTGTTTGGACCAGTTTGCACTCCCACCAACTGTGCAGGAGAGTTCCTTTTTCTCCGACATATCTTTTATTATTAAATTTAATTATCATTATTAAGTGTCACATCATGATGCTCCCTTCTTTAAAACCTAACTTCATGAACGGGAGTAGTTAAAATAAATAACCCCTCACATTCACACATACACAAATTCAACTCCAGCAACAGAAACACTGAAGATGATCGAAGCTTCTTGTTAAAATTTAAAAACTAACATATTACAAGAAATAAAGATGATTCTTATGACAGATTTTGGTTCTTCCCTCCACATTCACCAACACAAACATTCTCTCTCTTATAAGCTTATTCTTAAAATAAAAAGTAAAATAATATTGAAATTATCCAACTCTTGTGTCTTCTCACTAATAATGCAACCTGCATCCCCATTTTGGTGAGTCAGATTAAGGGAAAGAAAGAAAATCAGGATAAAGTCATAAAGAAATTTTTGAATAGAGTAATGTACTAGTATAGGATGCAGAAGTCAAAGAAGGTATCGTGGAAAGATAGAGAATGTAGCATGGGAGAAAACACAGTCCAAGAAAAAACCAGATTCCTCCCATGTGCTTTGGTAGGTAAAATAATATACTAATAATGTAAAAATCAAAACACAGGGCCTCCCCTGGTGGCGCAACAGTTGAGCACTGGGCTGCAAAGCTGCCTGCAGCCTCTGCAGTGCCCGTTTGATCCACGGCCACCGGTGAGGGTCCCACATGGTGTGCAGATCTCTCCTGCCGCGCCTGCTGCTCCTCTCAGCAGTGTATTTCGTCAGTCCGCTTGTTCTATTCCCAGCTCTGGCTCTGGTGAATTCTCTCACCCCCCCGCGCTTCTGACTGTACCCAGTACTTGTATAAATAAATAAATAGATCTTTAAAAAAATCTTAAAAAAAAGATTGATTAAAATTTAAAAAAAAATCAAACATGGGCACAATGATAATAATACAATATACAGTGGTGGAAGAAGTTATCCGTGCAGTAATACAAACACTGATTGCAAAAACTTACTCTAGCTAGATGCAAAAAAAATGTTTTTAACTTTTTTAGGGCCACCCTGGTGTCACAAGGCCTTGAGACACAGCACTATGAAGCTATCTGCAGCCACCACAGCACAAGTTCAATCCCCAGCCAGGGAGCTACCCACATGGTGCATCAGACCTCTCCTGTCTTGCCCACTGCTTCCCTCAGCAGTGTATTTCAGTAGATCTTCCTGTTCTGCTCCCCACTCTGTCTTTGATGAATCCTCTCACCAGCCCCCCCCCAGCCCGACACATCTGGCCTGAACCCCAGTTCTTGTATGTGAAATAAATATTTATAAAAATGTTTTTAACTTTTTTTAAACTAGAGTTTCCCCTGAGATTGCAGCTTGTTTGGACTTAATCATGGGCTACTGTGTATTCAAAACAATTGCCATGATATTTCTTTTCCATGGGCATCTTACTTTATTGCTTTTACCGTAATGTCCTTTACCCCAATTTGTTTTTATTCTCCTGAGACAACCAATAATTTTAGCGTTCATGTCCAACTTTTTAAATGAATTTAAATTAGCATCATCAAATTATAAAATTGATTAGATTACTTTTGACTAGGTGAAGAAATCAAACCATTATTCATTTCCTTTTGAAACATTTGACAATACTGGCATAAACTTGTCTTGCACTAATCTTAAGGAGTATTTCTTGTGATAATGGAGGAGCATAGTATTAGCTATTGCTTTATTTCTTTATGTGCACAAGAAAACTTAGAATTTAACACCAGTGAGACTGGTTTAGAATGGTTTGATCTAAATGAAACTGAACGCATCTGAGTGGTGTCATATATTTTTCTTAAAATTTTCTTCTATCATTGTTCACTTTTGTACAATATTTGATTTCTCTCCCCATGTGTTTTCCCCTTTAATTCTCCCACCACCAAGGCACCCATGACCATCACCATAGTCTGTTGTGTTTTTCCTTCCCCTGTTTTGACTTTTTTTCCCTATCTTGCTCCTGCTGGATGCCTCAGATCTATGATACGTCAGCAAGTTTTGTCTTTCCCTAGTATTGCATCTTTTGCAAATATTAGTGATATAATCATTTGTGGATGCAATCTTCTTAACATTTCTTCTATCTTTTGAAGTAGATACTCATACTTCTTTAGCAAAATTGCAGTTTTTACTTTTCCTTTGTCAATGATACGATTTACCCCATGGTGGATGGTAAAGGTCAAGAAACACCTGAAGGGGGAGCTCCTGTACCTCTATAACATAAATAATTTTGTAAAACAGTGTTACCACAAAAAAAAATATACATTCAGCATCAACTGGTTTTAGTTATAGAAACTAAAAACTTTTTTATTAATATGAACTACTTTTATCTCATTATTCCTAAAAAAAGATCTTTTTTACAAACCTTAAAGATATTTCCAGATAATAACTAAACAAATGTAGATTTAAGCAAGTCATGTTAGCAAGAGCATTTAGATTTAGACAAATTACTGTAGCAAGAACATTACGATTATTATTTCTATACTGTTGTGGTAGTCTGTATCTTCTGCCTGTATTTCAGGCACACCTAACCACTCAGTATTTCTCACCCTTCCCATTACTTCCACCTGCTGGTAGTTGGTGGATGTTGCTGCATTTTGCAGGCATTGGAAAGAGCCAATGCAGTACTGGCTGGTTAGAACACACGTGGTCCCCACCAGGGAGGTTAGAATGCATGAGCTGCCCAATACTTGCATCCGAGCGCAATTTCTTTTTCAGGAACCCATCCGGATAGTCTCTTTGAAAGAAAAGGGATCGTTCTGTCATGTGTTTGTTTCAGAGCACATGAGAAAAGAAAGGAGAGGTTATGACTCCTCTTCTTTCAGATTTAACATCACTTAAAAAAGCTTCACTGCTTGTGCATCTTCCATTCCACCAGATGAAGCCTTGGCAAAAACAAAATGGGGGTCTCCCAAAATCCTCATCCTCATTCCATTACTGCTGTTATAAGTGAAAGTGACAAATCTGAGAAAATTACTACGTGCTGAAATAAGTAGTTCTGTGGGTAAAAACTTAGGTCATTGGTGCCTATAGCAATGTTAGCCTTGACTTCGTGGATAAAACATTTGGGGTATAAATGTTGGTTCAGGTGTTCGTTACCTCGCTTTTTAGCTGAACCTCATAACACGAGAATATTTTCAGTGGTTTTGAGTTTTATTTGGATTTTTATTTTCAAACAAGTGCTATCAACCAGACAACTGTAAAAACAGGAGCATGTGTGCACATATAGCATTGAAAATACGAAAAATATTTGACTGTCTTGTTCATAAGTATTGAAATATGTTAGATATTTCATTTAAAACTTGATTTTTTTTAATCTGGCAGTAAAAATGGGGATCTAGAGCCCTCATCAAATTTAATTGTATGTATTTAACTTCTCACTAGATATGCTTGCTCCAATTTCCCTAAATTTTAAGATATATTTTGCATGTAATCTTCCTTCCAAAACTGCTTGTTATACTCAATTCGCTAATCCTTACAATTTATAATTATTTTATATAAAATAGTGAAGTTTCTAACTCTCTACACAACAAAAATATATAGTGATTGGTTTGTTTGTAATTTTGAAAATGTGTTTCTAGGTTTTATCATAGTGATATATTAATGGATGGAGATATTTTCCTCCAAACTAAAAAGACTTTGGGCAATTTTACTTTTTTAAAGTACAAGATACAGAAATATCTGGCCAGATAGTCTTCATTTTGAAGAGACAGAGTAAACAAATGATATTAAAGCATATATTTGAATGTCATATAACATATTTTTATTTAAACTTACCACCTTTTTTCTTGGAAACAAATGACTAGGGAAAATAACTAGAAAATCTATTGAGACATATGCTTCAATATTATATATCTGTATAGATACAAAGAAGCGGGGTTGGAATCATTCTTCAATGAATACCTTTTCCAGTTACTGGAGTTTAAATTATTCTTAATCCACAGTAGGTAGCAGCAGAAATTGGGTTTAAAGCTAACGATAGGACAGGAGATCAATGGACAGTATCACTGCTGATAGAGTAGGGATTGTGTTACATTTTCAGATACAGTGCTATCAACCAGACAACTGTAAAAACAGGAGCATGTGTGCACATATAGCATTGAAAATACGAAAAATATTTGACTGTCTTGTTCATAAGTATTGAAATATGTTAGATATTTCATTTAAAACTTGATTTTTTTTAATCTGGCAGTAAAAATGGGGATCTAGAGCCCTCATCAAATTTAATTGTATGTATTTAACTTCTCACTAGATATGTTTGCTCCAATTTCCCTAAATTTTAAGATATATTTTGTAATTTTGTTCAAACCTATGATTAGTAAAACTCAGATCCACAAGCATGCTGGCAGATTCTAGAAGAAAAGTAGGTTGAATAGAAAAAGCTGGGTCCACTTCTTAGGAGAAAGTATAGGGACCACAACCCACTGATCGAAACCAACCGGAGCCACAGCCCAGAGACACTGGATAAGTTGTCTGGAAGCGGCTGCAAAGTGAGGAGGACCTGGGGTGGTAACAGGATGTCTGCCAGGGGCTGGTCACCACACAAGGTGTCTGGCAGCTGGAGGGCTCACAGTAGTTCTCCTGGCAGCCACTGGAGGAGAGGACCCTAGATGGAGGTGCTGGGAGAGGCCAGTTAACACTATAAACTGGCTTGTTGGGGTAGAAGGAGCCACTGGAGGAGGCTGTGTGGTCAGGCAGTACCCAAGGGGGTGGCAGAAATTTCCAGAGCATCAGTTGTAGGACACGTTGACAGGAGATGTGACTTATAAGGCCAGCATTCTGAGTTTGTCACTTCTTGAACTGGAGCATTTATACCCTTATCTTTGGGTGCGTCATCCACATGGACATAAAACAGGTTGCCTTCTGCTTGTAATTGAATCCAAAAGATCACCATCGCTATACATATGTAGCTTTTGTAGTTTTACAACTGCACCATGTGGTCATATTTATGCTTCGGGATTCAGATAATAATGTTGAATCTTCAAAGCTATTAGTCATCTTCCTCAACCAAAGGTCACCCCAAAGATTACTCAGAGAACTGCGTTAGAGTTAGACAGTGTCTGGGTTGAGGGAAGCTGGCTTAATTAAAAATAATTGATACCCATTTCACAATCTGTCTCAAAAGAGTTGCCATCTGGAAAGCAAAGTTGCTACTGATCTATTCAGAGTCATTTCTTTTAAACAAAAATGCATCGATTGTTGCAGGAAGTAGCAAGTTCACTTAACAAATAATGCCATAATGTCACCAAAAAGTAACAATGACAATCTGCCAGATGTATTAGAATTTTTTTTAAAAATTCAGAATGCAACTCGAATATGTTTCGTGTTTTATTAATGGAGAGCTCCCTTTATTTCCCATGTCCCTGCTTAAAATTATATCAGACTATTAACAGTCAATCTTAATGATGTGAGAGATTGCATTAGGATATGAGAGAAACTTCTTAGCTAAAATATAACTTTTGCATCAGACTTTAGACTTTTACATAGAAACACTTTATTTAGCGATACTTTATAAGGAAAGATGCAGCACTTTGAGATAGATGCCCTTGTTTAAAGAAGAAACAAAAAGCTAGAGTTGACCTCAGCTTTTGCTTCTTTTGGGCGTGCATGCCATGAGTTCAAGTTAAAATTTGCTTCATGTATAGTTGGAATGTTAGAGGTTATTCATCTGACGTACTGAGAAAGCATTGAAAATAGGAACTAAACGTGTGGCAAATACATCCAATATGTTGCTCTCTCCAGTGAAAGGCAGAGTTTAGCCCCAAAAGGATACCTCAGAATCTGGAAATTCTTGTTCTTAAGAAAGTTTATAAGGCAATCACCTAGAAGTATTGGACTAAAGGAGCTATCTTAAGGATTCTTCCTTTGCTTCAGAAAGTATCATGCATCACTTTGACGTAAATTGTTTTCAGGTGTTTCTGACAAGTATTACCAAATTCCTAAAATAATGGCCATATTTTTTTCTCCTTGTAAGAGATGTATCCCACCTCTCTGTAGCAGGGTAATAAAGATTGATACCTTAAGGAGGCGGAGAGATAAGTTTTATCTTGCTGTGACTTCTGTGCTGTTTGATTTGTTTATTTCATAAAAAAAAGTGTTTCCCTTCCACTTCTGAACAAACGTAGATGGGCATAATGAGTCCATTGTGTTGAGAAAAGAATGTTGGAAATTACTTAATATCTGCTCTCATAGAATATTCTTCAGCTGAAGTAGCTTATGTAAGAGTGAATGCCACTGAAGCAAACAAGCAGGCAAATTCAATTTAGGTGAGTTAAATATTTATGTGGATGTTTTGGTGTTCAATATTTTATTGACAAATATAGCAAGAACATTTATAATCTATTAGAATGGTTTTTTGCTATTCATAATTAAGAAGTCTAAGAAATAAGAATGGCTTATTTTAGAGAGGACAAACTGTGTTACCTAATAAATGAAACATGATCCAAGACCAATTTGTCTATTCAAAATATTTCAGTCATAAAGTCTACAAGTTGAAAGCAATGTAGCAACAATCTGTCCTGGATCAGATTGGAATCCCATTAATAGCATCCCGATTAGGTATTTCCAGCGGCCTCAAATGGAAATTTTATTACCTACAAAATTATTTCCTTTTACAGTTTTAGATGAATCTTCTCTTGAAATATCTAATAATCTCATTTCTTCACACAATGAGTCCAAACTGATTTCCATGGGTAGCATAATAATTTTGAAGAAGATTATCTTAAGGGACTGATGATACCCATGGTTTTAAGCCATTTTCTCTATTCATACACTTACCTGTTTACAGTTAGCCGTGATGAACTTTATGGACGAGTCCAGAAATATTCTTACAATGCTTGTCCTGTAAGAAGAATATATCTGTCTCTTGATAGATGTAGCACCTCAGAGATCCAGAGGCATTCATTCTCTCCACATTATCAATCATTTTGATAACTTCTCTGCCATATTTCAATTCACAAAGGTCATTTGCAATCTGCATCCTTCAAATAGATGATTCTTCTGTGAAATTTACATGGGATAGACGCTTTCCAAATTTCTTGATTTTCTTTACCTTTTATAAAAACCTTTATGAGAGGAAACTAAATGAATAAAGACCTGTTTTTTATGTACAAAGCTTATCATTTTGCTCTCAATAATATAATAATGCAATTTCAGTAATAGTAATAATAACCAAAAATTATTTAAACTTTATGCAGATGAAGAGTTTTTGATAATAAAATTTATTAACAATTTCTATCAAAAAGCAAGTTGATTTCAGAGCGAGGATTCCTTTACCTAAGTAATTTTTTTAATTCAGTCTTCAAAGAACTTTTACAAATATTTTATCATTCATTCTTAAATCAAAACTTCATGCATATAAGAATGGTTTGAGTACTTGTGTGCTAACAAAAATGAACTCCAAAAGGGCTAGATATTCATTCCTACCAGTCAAGGATTCTTTCTGGATTATTTTGTCTATGAGTTCCACAGGAATGGGGAGATGATGCAGATATTGCTTTGTGGTTTATTTTATTTTCTGTTCTCTATTGTCTTATTAAATTAGAACAAAAAAAGGTCCCTTCATAATACAAAATATTTGGGGGGGGGGCACTAACCACAAAGAAATTCCTCTCTGTTACTAGTTCAATACTATGCCTTGAAGGATAGGATGAATAAAACACCAATATTATAGATACAATTATGGTGTAATGGCATTCATCTACCCAAGCTAGATGAATGAGAAATGACGTTTTTACTTCATGAACAATTGCTTTGAGAAACTAATGAAATTCTTTAATTCAAAAGTGTGTATGCATAAAAAATTCCTTTGAAGGTTAATGCATTTCATTTGGACTGGAGCCTAATGAAACACCCTTATTAAAATAAGCACATGCCGCTACACCCAATGTCAAGGGTATATAAGATCTGGTGTGGACCACGCTCACAAACACCTCTCTGCAGCTCCGCTGAAATCAGACCTCCCGGCAACATGTCTTACAACTACGGCTCTGGAAACTTCTCCTCCCGCTCTTTTGGAGGTTACCTGGGCTACCCAGGTTCCACCTATGAGTCTTTCTGCCCCAACAACATGGCCTACCCTCCCAGCAACTACCAGCCGGGGTCTCCATTCTATGGGGGCTGCCAGGAGACCTTCTGTGAAGCTGCCGGCTGCCAGACTCCCTGCACGGGGACCAGATCCTTCCCAGCATCCTGCTTACGCCCAAAGAATAACATCTTCTACAACCAGATGAATCACGCTGGATCTCAAGGGTGTGGAAATGCTGGCTTTGGGCCTTTTGGGTATGGATGCGCCGGCTTCCAAGCTCAGGCCGGTGGAGCCAGCCTCTGCCGTCCAAATTACCTTCCTTCCAGGAGCTGCCAGTCAACTTGTTATCAACCAGGGTTTGGCTCTCGCTTTTATGGATCAACTTACTGAAGAGCTACAATGATCTCAAGGCTTTATCTGCATTTTGTGAAACTTTAACACACAGTGTGTCGCTCTCTGTGATTACTGCTTCCGGCATGACCAGGACTAGACATCACAGTCCTCTTGAGAGTATATGAATTGCTGCCGACAAAGCATTCTTGGCCTGCAAGCTTTTCTGCATCTGACATGTGAGATACAACTTGAATTTCATCCTTATGCCAATGCTCATGATTGCTTCTGTTAATAGCTTCTTAAGATTCTTCACTTATTGTTCTCCTAGGAGCCTTTCACTTTAATGTATTTCAAATAGATATGGCATTTAAAATAAACTTATTTCTCTAGCAAGAATTCTGGCATTCTATTTTCTTTAATTTTTATGGTATATCTAATGAATACCACCAGTACCTTCTACTGTCTTCAATAAGTAGACATGTTTTTTTGTGTTGTTTTTTTTTTATTTCATATATTTAATAATTCGCTAGATAGGAAACAGGACATTTAGAAAATTGGAATTACAGTATGTGCCATGCCTTGAGAGATTTATATTCATCCCCACAAAGCTGCACTTGTTCATCTCACTGCTTCAGAAACCTTGATTTTATTTAGGCATTCATTGAAAAATAGTTTTTGAGTTTTAATTATATGCCAGCACATGCTGAACAAAGGCATAAATTCTTTGCTCTCAAAGAGTTCACACATGCACAATTCTAACTCACCATCATGTAGCAAGTGTGATAATGAGGGCTAAAACTTAAGCTTCAATGAGGTCAGAGTGAACAGGGGTTTCAAGAGAAATATGAGAAATATGAAATATGACACAAAGTTGTTGTTGAAACTAGAAAATGAAAATCATGTCTTCATATAAAAAAATCAGTCTTGCTGACCTAATATATTAGTTGTAATCCTTTGAGAAAGAGTCACAACATAAGATTTGACATAAAAGAGATTTGGGAGGGAAAATACCTGTCAGGGAAAATGAAGAAGTAGCTGGAAAATTCTGGAGGAGCCATCACATTGCAGAGTTCTGAATTCAATGAAAGAAGAGAAAAGGGAAGAAAGTTGGGTTAGAAAAATGTTCTTTGGGACATCACCCATTAAAACAGTACTGAGCAAGGCCGCTGGCAAGGTCAGTCACTGACCAAGGACACTCACCAATGACCTTGCCATAATGCAGTGGGAGAATCACAGGCTGGCGGCTGGAGCTGTCAGTCCCTGACACTCCCTGCATTTGGGGGTAGGAGAGCTACACTTTCCTAGTTTCCATGCTTGCAATATTTACTGATTTAAATAAGTCAAAATGGTGATAAACAGATGAAATGATAAAGGGAAACATAATTTTCTATGGATTAAGCTAATTATGCTTGATTTTACTTAATATGATTAAAAAAGTTATCAGACCCTATATATTTTTTGAATTAAAGTTTAATCCTTCAACTGAATATGACAGAGAATTGAGAATTATTGGAAGGTCATCTTTGATTGTAAACCTAGCTGATGTGCTAAACAAACTGGAACACAGTAGACTATGATTAAGAAATCACTTTATCTTTCTTCTGCTATTAAACTACATACTTGACCTACAGGCACTACTTCCTTGAATCCCTGAACAATAGGTTGAATAGACTGATGATTACATTTAGATCTTAGGGAATATTTTCATTTCACATTAGTTGTTATGCTCAATCCAGCATAAATTGAAAGCCAGCCTCACAGCCACATCGAAACTTCTCCCTTTCATTCACTTTAGCCTTGTCATATGATGCCACAGGCGACTGCTGTTTGGAGGAACATGATCATTTTATTTAAACGTGCTCTACTTTGTCCTTTGTCAGTGTGCTACCTCTGTCTTTTCCTGCCTGAGCAAGAGAGAAAGGATGGGAGGAAAAAAATTGACAACAGAGAAAATCTGTCTCAATATGAAGCTCTAGGCCATGTTGTGAATGTGCGTTCGTTGTTTGTTTCAGGAAACTTTTCCTGGGAAAAATGATATTTATTACAACAACAAATCATGTAGCTGTATCACACTTCAGGACACTTCTATAGATTATTAACTGACTGAAGACAATAGTCTATAGACTTAAACAGCTTCCTAATTAAGCAACAGATCGTTTATCAAGAAACTAAAGTCAGTACCCCCTCTTTGTTATATCCCCCAATTCTAACTATTATCTATACCCCCGTGTCAATCAGTTCTCTGCCTTGAAACCATCTGAGTCCAGTGCCTCCCATTTAACACCATTCTTGAGAGACACTGCTAAAATTCTGACACCGTGGTATTCATAACTGTGGGATGTTTGGATTCACTTTATGTTGCTACATTAACAGATTGTCTGATGATATTCTGAAGCATTCAAAAAGGACACATAGATTTTCCCATCTAACTAGCACTAGCTGTGGTTTTATGTTTTTGAATATCCTCAGTTCCTATAGCTGTCTGAATACTGGCGCTTTTTATAGTGGACACTTCAGTTTGCTTTCTAGAAACCACCTTGCCATCCAAGGCCACTCCCTGAAACTCTGCTTTAAGCTAATGCAACACCTTCCAGGACTTTTTTTCTTAGACCTCACATTCAGTTCCTGACCACTGCCAATGTGACAACTCACACAGCTTTTCTTCTGGATCCATTTGCCCTTGAGTTGGTCTCTTGACCTAGAGGAAACACACACATTTGTTACTCTATCCAGGGAAGCAGAGTTTGGTCCTAGACCAGGCTTTTCATCCTGCTAATACTGATTACACTTTCTAATATTTTAAGAGAAAAAGAAAGAATACTAATCTCAGTAGCTCCCAATTTCCAAGAAATACAGAAATGCTCTCATAATCATTGGTCCTGTCCCCATAGCTGCATTAAGGCATAAAATTCCACAGATATTCCTATATTTTATTTACATGGCACACTTAGTGAATGAGTCCTTACTGTCATCATAAGACTGTCATCATTAGACTAACATTTTTTATTTTTCCATGTTTTTGCAAATGGCAACTTTTTATTTATTTTTTTTTGTGCTTGAGACTTTATTTTTTTATTTTTTTTCATTTATGTTAATTATTGTCCTTTATTTTTTTTTCTAGTACATAAGACCTTTATTTTTTTTTTATAAATTTTATTGTTATATTCCCCATACAATTGCAGCCCCCCCATTCTGACCCCAATCCCTCCCCTCCTGCCCCCGCCCCCCTAAAAGTGTCTCTGGTTCATAGTTTTTTGTTGATTTTGATTTTCACTTTCTTATAGTTATTCATTTTCCTGGTCCCTTATTTAAGTTTTCTAGATTCCTGCTATGAGTGAGACCATCTGGTATTTTTCTTTTTCTTTTTGGCTTATTTCGCTGAGCATGATCCCTTCCAGCGCCATCCATGTTGCTGCAAATGGCATGTGTTTATCTTTTTTGAATGCTGAGTAATATTCCATGGTATATATGTACCACATCTTCTTGATCCAGTCATCTATTTTTGGGCATTTGGGTTGTTTCCAAAGCTTAGCTATTGTAAACAGTGCTGCTATAAACATAGGGGTGCAGGTGTTCTTTGGAATTGATGTTTCTGTGTCCTTTGGGTAAATACCTAGGAGTGGAATTGCTGGATCATATGGAAGCTCTATGTTTAGTAGGTCCAGAAATCTCCACACAGCTCTCCACAGTGGTTGGACCAGTCTGCACTCCCACCAACAGTGCAGAAGAGTTCCTTTTTCTCCACACCCTCGCCAGCATTTGTTGTTGCTAGTTTTTTTAATATGTGCCATTCTCACTGGTGTAAGATGGTATCTCATGGTAGTTTTGATTTGCATTTCCCTGATGGCAAGTGATGTTGAACATTTTTTCATATGCCTGTTGGCCATTTGCATTTCCTCTTCAGAGAAGTTTCTTTTTAGCTCTTCTGCCCATTTTTTGACTGGATTATTTTCTTTTTTGTTATTGAGTCTCATCAGCTCTTTGCAGATTTTTGTGATCAGTCCTTTATCATTAGTGTTGGGTGCAAAAATGTTCTCCCAGTTGGTGGGGTTTCTCTTTGTTTTTGTTATTGTCTCTTTTGCTGTGCAGAAGCTCTTTAATTTGATGTAGTCCCAGCTGTTTATCTTTGCCTTCACTATCACTGCTTTGGGTGATGTGTCTGTAAAGATGTCTTTGATGTGCAGATCACGTAGTGTTTCGCCTATATTTCCTTCTATATATTTTATGGTTTCAGGTCTTATGTCTAGTTCTTTAATCCATTTTGAGTTGATTTTTGTGTATGGTGTGAGGTAGTGGTCAAGCTTCATTCTTTTGCATGTAGCGACCCAGTTTTCCCAGCACCATTTATTGAACAAACTTTCTTTGCTCCAATGCATAGTCTTTGCTCCTTTGTCAAAGATTAGTTGACCATAAATCCGTGGGTTTATTTCTGGATTTTCTATTCGATTCCATTGGTCTGTATGTCTGTTCTTGTTCCAATACCATGCAGTTTTGATGATTATGGCTTTGTAGTATAGTTTGAAGTCTGGGAGTGTAATGCCTCCATTCCCTTCTTTTTTTTTCAGGAGAGCTTTGGCTATTCGGGGTTTTTTGTGATTCCATATGAATTTCATCAATAATTGTTCTATTTCTTTGAAGAATGACATTGAAATTTTGATTGGAATAGCATTGATTCTGTATATTGCTTTTGGAAGGATGGCCATTTTAATAATGTTTATTCTTCCAATCCACGAGCAGGGGATGTCTCTCCATTTCTTTGTGTCTTCTTCTATTTCTTTTAACAGTGTTTTATAGTTTTCTTTGTATAGGTCCTTTACCTCTTTTGTTAGATTTATTCCCAAATATTTGATTTTTTTTGTTTCAATAACAAAAGGGATGGTTTTTTGATTTCTTCTTCTTCAGATTTATTGTTTGTGTATAGGAAGGCTACTGACTTTTGTGTGTTGATTTTGTATCCTGTCACTTTACTGAACTGATTGATGATTTGAATTAGCTTTTCTGTGGAGTTTTTGGGGTTCTCTATGTATAATATCATATCGTCTGCAAATAGTGATAGTTTGACTTCTTCTTTTCCTATTTGGATTCCTTGGATGTCTTTCTCTTGTCTTATTGCCCTGGCTAGGACTTCCAGTATTATATTGAAAAGCAGTGGTGAGAGTGCACATCCTTGTCTTGTTCCAGATCTTAATGGAATTGCTTTCAGCTTTTCACCATTGAGAATGATACTGGCTGTTGGCTTGTCATAGATGGCCTTTATGATGTTGAGGTATGTTCCTTGTATCCCAAGAATTTCAAGGGCTATTATCATGAATGGGTGTTGCACTTTGTCGAAAGCTTTCTCAGCATCTATTGATATTATCATATGGTTTTTATATTTCTTTTTGTTGATGTGTTGGATAACGTTGATTGATTTTCGGATGTTAAACCATCCTTGTGCCCCTGGAATGAATCCTACTTGGTCGTGGTGAATTATCTTATGGATACATTGTTGGATTCTGATGGCTAAAATTTTATTGAGGATTTTTGCATCAGTGTTCATTAGGGAGATTGGCCTGTAGTTTTCCTTTTTTGTGTTGTCCTTGTTCGGTTTTGGTATTAGTGTAATGTTGGCTTCATAGAACGTGTTTGGTATTGTCCCTTCCTTCTCAATTTTTTGGAAGAGTTTGTGAAGGATAGGCACTAATTCATCTCTGAATGTTTGGTAGAATTCATTTGTAAATCCATCAGGTCCTGGGCTTTTGTTTTTGGGGAGGTTTTTGATTACCATTTCAATTTCGCTAATTGTAATTGGTCTGTTTAGGTGTTCTATTTCTTCTTTATCTAGCTTTGGGTGATTGTAGAGTTGTAGGAATTTGTCCATCTCCTCTAGATTATTAAACTTGTTTCCATATAACTGTTCATAGTAGTTACTGATTATTCTTTTGATTTCTGCTGTGTCCGTTGTGATTTCTCCTCTTTCATTGATGATCCTGTTTATTTGTGCTTTCTCCCTTTTTTCCTTTGTGAGCCTGGCTAGGGGTTTGTCTATTTTATTGATTTTTTTCAAAGAACCAGCTCTTGGTTTCATTGATCTTTTGGATTGTTTTTTTAGTTTCAATTTCATTTATTTCTGCTTTGGTTTTTATTATTTCTTTTCTTCTACTGGTTTTGGGGTTTTTTTGTTGTTCTTTTTCTAGATCTTTGAGCTTCGAGATTAGGTTGCTTCTTTGAGTTCTTTCTTGTTTCTTGATGTGAGCTTCTATTGCTATATATTTTCCTCTTATTACTGCTTTTGCTGCATCCCATACATTTAGGATATTGGTGTCCTCCTTGTCGTTCAATTCAAAAAATTTTTTAATTTCTTCTTTGATCTCCTCATTAGCCCAGTGGTCTTCCAGTAGTGTGGTTTTTAATCTCCATGAGGTAGGAAAGTTCCTTACCTTCTTTTTATGGTTTATTTCTAGTTTGATGCCTTCATGGTCAGAAAAGATGGTTGATATGATTTCAATCTTGGTGTATCTGTTGATGTTTGTCTTGTGCCCCAGTATGTGATCGATCCTGGAGAATGATCCGTGTGCGCTTGAGAAAAATGTGTACTCCGTTTTTTGGGGGTTTAGTGTTCTATAGATGTCTGTTAAGCCCAATTGCTCTAGGTCTTTATTTAGAGCTTTGGTTTCTTTACTTATTTTTTGTCTTGTTGATCTATCCATTGTTGATAGTGGTGTGTTGAAGTCTCCCACTACGTATGTGTTTTCTCTGATGTCTGTTTTCAGAGAGGACAACAGTTGTCTGATATATTTTGGTGCTCCTTCGTTTGGTGAGTATATGTTAATGAGTGTTATTTCTTCTTGAAGTATTGTCCCCTTGATCATAATGTAGTGACCATTGGGGTCTCTTTTTATCTTTTTGAGTTTGAAATCTGTTTTATCTGATATAAGTATAGCTGTTCCTGCTTTCTTTTTTGGTCCATTTGCTTGTAGGATTGTTTTCCATCCTTTAACTTTGAGCCTATTTTTATCTTTTGTAGCTAAATGTGTTTCCTGGAGACAGCAAAAGGTTGGGTTTTGTTTCTTAATCCAGGCTGCAACTCTGTGTCTTTTTATTGAAGAGTTTAGTCCATTTACATTTAGAGTTAATATTGATATGTTAACATCTGTATTTGCCATTGTGTTTGTCTTTCCTTTGATTTTATTTATTTATTCTTTTAATAACTTTTTTTTTTTTTGGCCTTCTTTCATTGTTATTCGTCCCTCTGAGGTTCTGGCTTTAGGACTCCTTGTAGTATTTTTTGGAGTGGGGGTTTAGTTGCAATGAAATTCCGGAGTTTCTGTTTGTCTGGGAAGGTCCATATTCTTTCTTCAAAGAGGAAGGAGAGCTTTGCGGGATAGAGTATTCTTGGTTGGCATCTGTTTTCTTGGAGTCTGTTGACTATGTCCCTCCACTCTCTCCTTGCCCGTAGTGTTTCTTCGGAGAAGTCTGATGTCAGCCTGATTGGCTTTCCTTTGAATGTTATCTGTTTCTTCCCTCTTGCCAGCTTCATTATTTTTTCCTTGTCCTGGATTCTTGGGAGCTTTACCATTATGTGTCTTGCTGTATTTTTTCTTTCATCGTGGAAGTTTGGTGTTCTTCTTGCTTCTTGTATATCAATTTTCAGCTCCTTCTTCACATTTGGGAAGTTCTCTTCAATTATCTTTTTGAATATTTTCTCTGTTCCTACTTCTCTCTCCTCTCCTTCTGGTATTCCTATAACTCTTATATTTCCTTTCCTCATGGAGTCAGATAGTTCCCGAAGTCTTTCTTCATTCTTTTTCCTTCGTACTTCTCTTTCCTTTTCTGTTTTGGTTCTTTTTATTTCTGTGTCTTCAAGAGCACTTATTCGTTCTTCCATTTCATCAATTCTGCTTTCATTGCTTTTCCCAGAATTCTTTAGTTCTTCCACTAATTCTTTGATCTCCTGCATTTCTTTTACTTCCCTCTTTAGGGACTCAATTTCATTCTTCTGATCGTTGATTATTTTTCCCTTATCATTGTTTTCCTTTATGACTTCTGTCAGTTTTTTAATCACGGCAATTTTAAATTCTCTTTCTGGAAGGCTCAGAAGTTCTTCCAAGTTACTGTCGTTGCAATCTGGGGGCTGGTTTTCTTTTTGTTGTGTGCTTTTTCTCTGGAGAGTTGCTAGGTTGCGTGTGGTTCTTCTCCTCCCTACTGTCTGTTTTCTAATTTGCCGTATGCGTTGGGACACTGTGTTGTTGGGACTGGCCGGCATCTTGGGTGGGCTTCTCTTCTCCCCACTGGTTCCTCCAGGAGTCATCTGTCAGTTTCAAGCAGTCTTTATTGGAGAAAGGTCCCTGTCCTAAAATGTCGATGTGGGGACACACTCCCCTGTGCACCTGGTCTGCCCCGGCGGTGGGTTCCTGCTCCCCCTCTGGGCTTGGACTGCAGGCCAGAGGGGGTCTGGCGTGGGCGAACTTCCCCCGTTCACCTCTGGTTCCTGAGGAAGCCTTCTGCAGGTAGTCTTTACTGAAGAAATGTCCCTGTTCTAAAATGGTGATGTGGGACACACTCCCTGCACGTCCGGTGTCAGGCACACTCTTCTGCGTGCCTGGTCTGCCCTGGCTGTGGGTGCTCGCTCTCCCTGTGGGCTCAGACTACTTGTTCGTAAGGGGCCGGGTGTGGGCTAACTCCCCAGCTGGCCACTAGCTCCTTCAGGAGCCTGTGCTGGCTACAAGTCGCTAGGTGGTGCCAAAGATCTCTCCTAGAGCCCTTGGGGAGCTGATTTTCCACCCCGTGGGACAGGGAGCAAAGCGGGGATGGTAGGGTACACCTCAACGGCTTTGGGGTGCTGTGTCTGCCTTGTGCCCCACCATCGTGGGGAACCCACGCCCCTAATTTCGTGCCCCGGGTCTCAGTTCAAAGCCCTCAGTTCCAGGACGCGGGCTGTAGCCCAGTTCAGTGGCACGGGAATGGCGCCTTTTGCACCGCTCCCGTGCCTGGGCGCCTGGTTCCTGCTTACTCAGGGAGGGACCTTCACCTCAGTGAGGACCTCCGAGCGTCTCCCCGCAAGCCTAGGTCGTCTCCCAAGCCTAGGTCGCAGGCGCGGGGACCTGGGCAGCTGTGATCCTGGTCTGCACTTGCTTTTTAAGCGCGCCGAGCGCGCCGCTATCCAAAAAGCTTACCGGCAGCCCGGGCTGTGTGCGTGTCTCCCGGGGTCTTTGTTCTTCTCTAATGGCGCCCGGAGCCGTTCGCTCACCGCCGCGGCGAATCCTGCAGGGTTCGCCTCAGCTCCTGTTCAAGGGGTGTGGTGGCTGCAATAGTTCCTTTCCACTCACCGTCCCGCTTGCTGCGTCGTTTGTTCTTGTTGGCCGTTTTGGTTTTTGTTTTCCTCCTCTCTGCCGGTCGGAGAGTGCCGACTTTGTGGGCGGGGGAGGGGAGCAGTGTTCTGCGCTTCCCTCCCTTCTAGTCCTCTTTTATGGCCACTTTCTTCTTCGGGTAGTTTGCTGGAGTCACCCGTTTATCTTCCGTGTCCCAGTTCTCACTGGGACCTGCCGCTTTTCCTCCCTATTAACTTTTTTTAATGGGAGATCTTACTCGCAGCGTCTCCTCGCCGCCATGTTGCTCCGCCCCCCGCAAATGGCAACTTTTTAAATAGCTGAATATTATCCTATTGTGTATGTATAATACATGTGTTTATCCACTCATCTGTTGTGGGTCACTTAGATTGTTTTATATCATGGCTATTTTAAATAATGCTGTAATGAACATTGGGGTACACATATTTTTTCCACTTAATATGTTCATATTCTTCAGCTAAATACCCAGATGTATAATTGCTGAATCATATGCTATTTCTATTTTTAATCTACTCTATTCTTAATTCTCTTTTGTTGAGAAGCCTCCATGCTATAAGAGCTGCACCATTTATATTTGTACCAGCAGAGACTGAGATTTCCTTTTTCTCCACATCTTTTTTTAAAAGATTTATTTATTTATGCATACAAGAACTGGGGTACAGGCCAGAGGTATGGGGGTGAAAGGATCTACCAGAGACAGGGTGGGGAGTAGAGTAGGCAGATTGACTGAAACACACTGCTGAGGGGAGCAGCGGGTGAGACAGGAGAGGTCTGCTGTGCCATGTGTGTTGCTCCCTGGCTGGCCAGGGATAGAACTTGCTCTGCAGAGGCTGAGGACAGCTTTGTAGACTGCTTCTTAACCCCTTGCACCACCAGGGAAGCCCCCTTTTTCTCCACATCTTCACCAATGCTTATTATTTTTGGTCCTTCTGATAAGTCATCTAAACTAGAACACTTATTTTACAACATATTCAAAAACAAAATCAAAACAAATTAAAGGCTTAAATAAAATACAAGAAACCACAAAATACATAGAAGAACACAAAGATAACAAGTCATTTGACATTGACCTTAGAGTCCTCTTTGTTTCCAATGTCAAGGGCAACAGAAAAAAAAATAACGAAATGAGGCTACATCAAATTAAAAAGGATCTGCACAACAAAAGAAACCATCAACAAAATAAAAAGGCAACCTACTGAATGGGAAAAGATATTTGTAAATCATATATCCAATGAGACACTGATATCCAAATACATGAACAACTCATACAATTCAACAACAGAAACAAAACTATCTGATCCAAAAATGGTCAGAGGCTCTAAATTAATATTTCACCAAAGAAGATACCCAAATGGCCGACAGACACATGAACAGATCTCTTTTGTCACTTACTAAGGGAATGCAAATTGAAATCACAATGAGGTATCAGCTCACACAGAATGGTTATTACCAAAAACTATATAAGAAATGCATTGTTATTATTAATAGAGTTCATATTTGTGATATTCATCATATAGTTTTGCATGTGTAACAGAATAATTGTAAATTAATAATGAGAAGTTACATTCATTATTAAATAGAACTATAAAATAAATAACAAACAGCAATGCATGCCTCAGTATCTCTGAAGTTTGAGAGAAGCAATGGACAAAGTAAATAAACCCTAATTCTTCTTAATAGAATTTGCATAAAATTGGTATATTTTATACTTTTTTAAGGAAACAGAGTGAATTTGCTATCATTTGGCTGGAGCATCACAGCAGCGTGGTAATCTGAACTTGAGCAATTTAGAATTTATCATTTCAGACTCATTACTCCATTTCAATATGCAGCAAAAACATTCTGAGCATGACATATGAGAGAGAAAAAATATTCCATAGTCTTAATTTTCTTGCTGGTTTGTTTTGTGTTCTCTCTATAATTATGCAAAATCCAATTACCTCAGTCAATATCATAATAGTTAGAAATTTCTAATCTAGCATTTATGAGAATGTAGTAGCCAAATGGGTTCTGTGAGAGGAGATAGTGTCTTACACAAGGAAACCTGCTCTATACTTTAGTTCACTGTGTGCACACGCTTGTCTGTGTGCAGACAAGTCAAAATGGAAGTGGGACCTTCCTTTCACTATGCACAATTCCATTTCACCACACTCTATGTCACACCACTGTGCTTCCATGTGTGAGTCACTTGCACAAATAAATATCCTTGGGTCCTTCATCCTGTCTGCTGCTGCATCCATTTACAACATTTTCCATCAATTATTCTGCATTCTACCGGTCTGTACAAAATAAATTTACATCTTTGTGATTTGTTCATGGCACAGATTCCTAAGAGAATGCTATATATTATCCAGGATATTTAAGAAAACAATGTTCAATCTTCCCATGGTTTCAAATGCTAGAAAATGTTTTATTACCCAGAAGATTGTGACTATTCACCAACATCAGAAGAATGTGATTTTCTTTATTCATTTTACTCTTTGCATAGGGTGACATGGTTAAAAATAGTTTCAAATGTAGAGCAGAGTTTACAATACACCACTCATTAGTTGTGTGATCTTGGACAAATCAATTATTTTGTACGTCAGATGTTTTACATGTATTTGTCATAGATAAATATATACATAAATATGTATAAATATATACACACACATATACATGCATGTATTTGTATATGTAATATATAAATAAACAACATGAACTAATGAGTAACACAACTACTCTTTGTGACATGTTATTTCATGGTTTGTAAGAGTATGTTGCTAATCCATGTTGTGAGAAGTGAAAAATCTGCAAATTTGAATTACTCCTTTTAAAAATACCATGAAAGTGAAAGATAAAGGATTCCAATTTTCACAACTAATTTTTATTGTTGTCTGCAATGAAACTTTTTTTTAAATTCCATGATCTTGTTTTCAGCCAGCCATAAAAGCCTAACAATATAATTTGTTTTTAATGGTGTTACATTCTTCAAAATGTCTTTTACTCCTTTATACACAATTGCTTGTAATGGTCATTATTAAGAAATAGCTGCTGCTTCGAGGATAGGACATCCATCTCCTCCAGGCAGTTTGCTTCTTCTCTGCAAGGTTTCCTTGGTGCATCAGGAAGCTTGACACTCTAAGTCTTCACACTGTATGTGTGACACAGCAAGAGACACATAAGAAACACTAAAATAATAATGGACATTTTGGCCATCAGACAATTTCTGAGGGATAGAAGATATAGAGTTAGTTTGCTATATTTAAAAAATAATGCATATATGAGGAGCTGTGCTCACTTAAAAAAGATTGAATAAATCACTAAACTTTTATTAAATGAAGTTCTGTGAGTAATAAGTCATGTAAAAATTACAGTTGGTGGTAAGAGTTGGAAAAATAATACAGGTCACAAAGTACAATACAGTTCTAATACGTTTGTGATCAGGAGAATTCCAAATGATAAAACATGAAAGTTGAGTTGCAAATATTATCTCAAATGAAATAATGACTAAAGCAATCAAATAAATATGCTCACTTATTAATCTGCCTGAGAAATGTACATTGTTTTGGCCACAGGATAATTTAAAACTAATGCTCATAAAGTTTTATTGATTCCTAGGTTTATGTAACAAAATCTGAATTTGTTAGCATGGTATCCATGACCACAAAACCTGACTCGTTCAAGTTCTACCAGTTTTGCACATGCAAAGAGCAATAGAGAATCCTTAGCCTTCAGCAAAGGATTGTGCTTTGAGAATTTCACCTGTCCTCTTTCTCTCCTGTGACCTCACTCTGCCTGTCCAACTGTATTATCTTCTAGCTCCTAACTTAAGCTTCACTTGTTCTGGGAAATGTCTTCCAATAGTCCTTTTTTTTCTAGTGAGATTCCACCAGTCTAGTCAAAGTTATAGTTAGTTTACAAAATTGCTGATAGCTGTGTGTGAATTCCATTGCATGTTTCCTTATACTGCATCCTGCAGGCCTAGTATAAACCAAAGTAAACAGCAGAAACAATGGATATTTGTCTGCAAGGAGTTCCTTTCTTCGTTTTGAAACAATCTCTGAGTAGATGCTGGTTAGCACAAAATAGTTGGAAGACACAGCTGAAGAAGTTCACAGTCAGAAAAGCACTCACATCGTGTATTAGATTGAGATTCTGAGATACTTAGAGAGGAAAAGCTGTGCTGTCAGTTCTGAAGCTTCAGAATGAAGATATTTAGTATATGGTCTGCACTGTCACTATTGTCACTGTCAATAGATACTAAAAGAATTGAAGTCCTGTGGAATACAGAGAACAAATCAGATGTATTGGAGAAAGCTCTCAAAATACCCAAGAGATATTAAAGCAGGATCTATATAAAGCAGAAATATTAGAGCAGAGACCAGCAAGTGGTCTCAATTGATCTTGATTATTTGAACCATTGTGAGAAGATAACCCAAGTACTACTATTGCTTCTCAGTCTAAGAGGGTCAAAGAATGATATGATTCCAACAGACAACTTAGACATTCTAGAACTGAGAAGCTTACCACAAAAAAAAAATAAAAATCATTTTCACTTTAATTGTAGCTGAACAGATGATTATAATTGTAAACATAACAAATACTCTGTTCATATGCAATGATAGAATAATATTTGCCAAGGTAGTAGTTCAAATTTGTTTTAGAGTTATGAACTGTAAATATATTTATTTGGAAATCATCAGTAATAATATCTCATTTATACTTTTTTTTTTACTTTTTTACCCCCAAATCAAATGGGGACAAACCAAAGATCACAGTTAGGAACTATCACAAGCAACTCATTCCCAGGATATATATCTAAATCAGTGATTCTCAGCAGGGAATAACTTTGGCTCAGGGCGACATTTGGCAATATCTGGAGATAAGTTGCCACCTGGGCTGGGGGATGGTGATGCTGCCTGCACTTGGTGGGAAAAGCCAGGAATGATGCTAAATATCTTATAATGCACAAGACAGTTATATGCTAAAGAAGTTTCCAACCCACATGAAAATAGTGTGAAGATGAATGGAAATCATGGATAGAGGAAATCATGAATAGAGTGAGTTCTTGGTTAAAGTACAAAAAAAAAAAAAAAGCAGGGGGGAGGGTATAAAAAGAAAAGGACAAAGAGCAATTTGACAAAGCACATGATTAAACACATGAACTATGACATGATCAGAAATAACAAGATGGGCCAATAGTTTAAAAAAGATTTTGGAAGTAAATTTTTCTTACACCTGTGTTGTGTTATCAGAATTGCACTGGAGGCTATGAAGGACTTATTAGCAGAAAAGAATATGCATAGGCACTTTTTTAAGAAGTTTAATTACTCCAGTGAGTGAAAGTATTCTTGAGCTGGGAATCTCTACTATAAACTGACCATAAGAATCTGAGAAAAAAGCTTTTAATTAACTCTGAAAATAACATTATAAACTACAAGGAAGATTATTTAAAAGCATTTTTTTTTCTTTATTCAAGTGGATTGCAGTCATTTAAACTGTGTTTTTAAGAAATTTGAGGCTCCTGGTCCAGATTTTCTAGAAAACGGAGCCCTTGATTGCTCATTCAAAATGTCAACTGGTGTACAGTATTTTGGTCAGATACGAGTCTTGCTTTTGTGAAGGCATTTTGTAGATGTAATTAACATTGACAATCAGTTGACTGTAAAAGAGTTTGCTTTAATGGGATAAAGCAAAAGCATGGGGGTAGGGAGAGCAATACCCTAGGTGGAGATTTATGGCTGCTTTGATGGGTGGTGATTTACATCTGAAGAGATGTGAACTGATTCCTGAAATCATATACAGTGTTGTAAGCCAATGTTCACAACATTCGTTGTAATGGTACAAAATAAATTAAAAAATAAAGAACTAAAAATGGACTTAAAAAAATAAATGTAGGTGGTCTTCCTTCAATCAGGAAAGGACTTAAGAGCAAAAAGGAGAGGTAGCTCAGAGAAGAAACTCTGCTTCAAGATTGTAAACAAAAACCCTGCAGTGATAATAAGATCTAAGTGACATTTCACACACACACACACACACACACACACACACAAACTATATACAATGTCCAGCAAAAACACAAAAAGGTGTGTTTTTCATTGCTTATCACTAGGTAAATGCAATCGAAGCCACAGCTGGGATATCATCTCACACCAGTCACAATGAATATTACCAAAAAAATAAAGAAAAGAAAAAAATAAATGTTGGCCAGGATGTAGATAAAAGGGAACTCTTACACAGTGCTGGTGGAAATAGAAATTGGTACAGCCATTTTTGAAAATAACATGGCGTTTCCTCAAAAAAAAAAAATAGAAATGTCATAATCCAGCAATTCCATTCCTGGGCATTTATCCAAATAATTTGAAAATATATGCTTCCTTATTTTCATTGCAACATTTTCACAATGGGCAGGAGTTGGAAATCAACCTAAGTGCTCATCAGTGGGTGAATGAATAAGAAGATGTGGTATAAGCACACAATGGCATTCCACTCAGCTATATAAGGAAATGAAATCTTCCATTTGCTTCAACACAGAAGACCTTGAGGGAACTGTGCTTATTATGCTAATTATTCTGCCATAATCCAGCTGCTGGGGGATGTACAGGATCCCAGACTCTCAAGAAATGCATTTTTCTCTTTCTTCCTTTTGTTCTTTTTTTCAGTTCTTTACTTAGTCTTACTGCTCTCTAAAACACTTTTCTTCACGGACGGTTTTAAAATTGTGAGGTAACAGGGGCCTCCCTGATGGCTTAGGGGTTAAGTCTCAGCTCTATCACTGCTATGCCTTAGTTCCACCCGCAGCCAGGAAGCTAACTCACATATGGTGCAGCAGACCTCTCCTGTCCCACCCACTGCTCCCTTCGGCAGTGTTTTTTAGTCAATCCACCTGTTCTGTTCCCCACTCTGTCTCTGGTGAATCCTCTCATCCCCTGCACATCTGACCTACACCCCAGTTCTTCTATGAAAAATAAATTAAACATTGTTTAAAAAAATAAATTTAAAAAACAAAATTTTGAGACTATAGTGGTTGCTCATACTGCCTAAGTTTCAAATGTACAGCTTCCCACCAAGACGACAATATCTGCCACTGGGAGTCCAGTCAATCCCGCCACCCTCCCATTAGTCCAGAGAGATGGACGCAAGAGCCCATCTCTCAGTTTCCAAGAATCCTTCTTGAGAAATCTACCTCTATATTTATTTACCTTTTAAATTTAGTTATCAGGGGTAACTTTTTTTCTCTTATAGTAGCTTCCAAGGTAAGTAACTTTGCTGACTTATACCTCCTGGCTTCAATTTCTTCATGTTTGTCAGTAGAAAAATAATCTATTCGGTATCATTAGTCCAATAGAGGGGATATTTCATAAAAAGCACATGTTATCTAATAGAAGGCAGTGGGAAAATGATGTCATGTCATTCCTGCTATTATTTTTACTAGTTTTAATCTACATATTTGAAAATATGGAGATTTCTTTGGTGGATAGTTAAAAACATGTACTTATATTCTTAATACAGCTCAATTTTCATCTTTATGTAGTGTTTTACAGCTTGCAAGTTTCTTTAATACACATACATTATCTTATGAACACCATCTATTGTATGATACATGTATTTACTACTTTCACAAAGGCATGATCATGTCTTTGTAACAGAGATTTGCAGGTTACTACAATAATATTCATCACTAGAAAACTTTCCAAAGGACTCTAGGGCATTAGCTGTGAAGTCCCACAATTTCAACAGTAGATTCTAATGTTTATCATCAGTCACAGGGTGGCCAGGTTCTTCACATGGTGCAATGTCACAAAATGATAATAACTCAGGGCCTCCCCTGGTGGCACAGCGGTTGAGCGTTGGGCTGCGAAGCTGCCCGCAGCCTCTGCAGTGCCAGTTCGATCCCCGGCTGCCGGTGAGAGTCCCACATGGCGCGCTGACCTCTCCTGCCGTGCCCACTGCTCCCCTCAGCAGTGTATTTCGTCAGTCTGCCTGTTCTGTTCCCCGCTCTGGCTCTGGTGAATTTTCTCACCCTTCCATGCTTCTGACTATGTCCCGTGCTTGTATAAATAAATAAATAAATAAATCTTAAAAAGAAAAGATAACTCAAAGATGGAAACCCAGGAGATCCTCTGCTTCAACGGCAGAATCTGCTCCTTATATTTCCCTAAATCTGGTATAAGTTCTTTGTCAATGATGGGAGAGTTGTAAGCCAATGTTCACAACATTCGTTGTAATGGTACAAAATAAATTAAAAAATAAAGAACTAAAAATGGACTTAAAAAATAAATGTAGGTGGTCTTCCTTCAATCAGGAAAGGACTTAAGAACAAAAAGGAGAGGTAGCTCAGAGAAGAAACTCTGCTTCAAGATTGTAAACAAAAACCCTGCAGTGATAATAAGATCTAAGTGACATTTCACACACACACACACACACACACATACACACACAAACTATATACAATGTCCAGCAAAAACACAAATGACACTACAGAAAGAACCATGGCAGTCATTGTGGAATTTGTAATGATCTTGAAAGGTATGGGGAAAAGAATAAAGTTTCTTGCATGGGAAGTCTGAGGGAGAGGTGATGAAGGTAAGAGAACCTCTAGGTTGGGATTTAAGATCCCAGAAAAACAGAAGATATGATTCTGATTAATTTGTTTTTAGGAACTGGTCTGAGATAGTATCATCCATTATTCTAACCTTTTATGCCTTACTAATGGATGTGACATCTATACATGATAATTCAAATTAATTTATCTCATTAATTAAATTGCTGGCAAGAATATGTCACATATATTAAAACTGAGTTAAATTTCTTGGGAGTTGGTGGTGAAGAAGACACATTTATATGTTATAAATCTTAGGAAATACTTCATTTTTAGAAATCACTTATCTCCTCAAATAAATTATTTAATATAATTTTAATTCTGAATTCTCAAAACATTGAGCTAGAATATTTACCAGGATAGAGCACTTAGTGCAAGCAGAGACAACTGGAGGCGTTGAAAAGTACTCAGACGAAAAACTATAATTTAAAATAATTGCCACCCACCTTTCTTGACACCTTTTAAAAATATTACACATATTCAAAGGGAATATATGTGGGAAACCAGAAGAATTAAAAAAACAATACTCATGCCCTTAAGATACTTAGAATTTTGGGGCCTCCCTGGTGGCGCAAGAGTGTATGCATACCACTGTGAAGCTATCCACAGCCTCTGCAGCATAAGTTGGATCCCCAGCCAGTCAGGGAGCTACCCACATGGTGCAGCAGACCTGTCTTACCTGCTGCTCCCATCAGCAGTGTATTTCAGTCGATCTGCCTGTTCTGCTCCCCACTCTGTGGTGAATCCTCTCACCCCCACACACACTTCTGCCCTGTACCCCACTTCTTGTATGCATAAATAAATAAATCTTTTAAAAAGACATGTAGAATTAATTAAGGAAATAATCAATCTATTAATATAACCCTAGAGTATGAGGTAGAAAGTTTACATCAGTCATCATCAGTCAAAGTACTTTGACCCATAATGTGTAAGACCCCAGATGAGTGTAGAAGGCTGACAAGACAGAGAAGCTTCCTGACCTCAGAGAGCTTACATTCCAGGGCTGCTGCCCTGTCTGGAAACTAAGTCAAAAAAAACCTAAGACATACCTGTTGGCAGAGCTCCTGCCCACCTGTGACTATGCAGGTGCCTCTCTTTTTCTTTCTCTTCCTAATAAACCTGTGCTTTTAAAATGTAAAATAAATAAACAAATAAATAATTCAAGTCAAAGCTGGCTGAGTTAGTACTACTAACTCAGATAACAGTTTGTCCTGAGTAAAGGAATCCTATAAAATGAAGTAATATCTTCATGATTCAAGCTATTCATTTTTAAAGAGTCCCATTTTGGTTTTAGTTAATATTCAACCTGCCCTTTTGGATATAACTAATTATAAAAAACATGGTGAATAGTGTTCCAGTGAAATAAGGGACTCACATCACATTGACAATGCAAATTTAGCTTGTAACACCTATTCTATAAAATGGGAATTACTGTATGTGAAAATAGTAGAACCCACACATAACCATTACTAGATTAACACCAACAGTGAGGTCAAATAAGGTTTGTACCTTTTTTCCAACTCTCTCACCCTTTCACTCAAAGGGATGGGCATAAGGTAGATGCAAAGTGATGACGTTCTGAAAGGTTCAACAAATATGTTTTTTTCCTTTGTAAAATGCCATGTTGCTAAGCAACAGTTGTGCATGGGTATATTTCTTTCCAAAGCTTTCTACCATGAGAACAGTCTAGGTTTTTTTTTTTTTTTATTTGCAATTACCAGGGTATCTTGAGAAATAAATGACAAGTCACTAAGCTTTGCTTTGTGTTTTGCATTGAATTTAATAGCAGAGGAGTGTCCCACTTGACACGCAGATACAGAGGTGATTGCCAGCAGAGACATTTCCAAGAGCAAATGGAGTCTGATTGATGATATGCCTCAAAAAGTACATCAGTTGTTTTTCTCCATTATATCGGCTACCTCTGATCTGTATGGAACGCTTGCCCTACGAAGGCTTTACTCTGGAAGGCACAAAGAAAATTGTGTTTTCTGTTATTGAGACAAAACCTCTGTTTCCTTGGGTTCAAATGTTAAAAATCAACAGGCTGACAAAGCCCTTTCTCCAGAACCTTGGTGCACCACACACTAAATCTCTGATAGGTTTCCTCAACAAAGAATAAGTTGTTGTATTCAATTTTACATTTGCCATATGTGCTGAATTGTAATAAAGCTACATTTATTTTTTCAGTTTTGTTGACTAAGGAAAAAAATTTCAGTAATAGCATAACCAGGGGTTATGTTACAGTAATTTCAAAAATCTATGCCCTTTGATAACCCAAAAGAAAGGCCTTTTGCAAATGAAAACTTTTTCTGTCAGAGCAGTAAACTGATTCTTTTCTACACATCCTGACATGTTACTGATCTGGCATTGATTTGGAGGGGAATTGTTCTAAGCAAAGTCCAAGATCCCCAGCAAACTGGCAATAGAGCACAACCACCCAAAGCCTGTGACTCACGGGAAACTAAGTCATACTCAACCTAATTTGAAGGCATTTCTAGCCTAACAGAAATGTCAGTCTTCATAGAATAAAGATTTAAAGCTTGTAAATAAAGAATGGAAAGTTTGAAGAGTTTTATTCCAATCTTAAACTGGCTTTCAGCTGGTTTATACATGCTACTTAAATAGAAACTCCCAGTCAACTTCAGGTCTTTGGACTCCAGGATACTAGAAGATACCAAGAGTACTCTTGAAGAATAGCTAGAAGACCAAGGAGATGATGAGGAAGAGAGGGAGCAAATGAAAGAATGTTGGAAATAATTTTTAAAATTGTAGAGTGGAAGAGCGAATTGTAGAGTGAACGCGTTGTAACACGCCCCCTGGTGTACATAGATGGAACTACAGTCACTTTGCCTTATTCATTTTATTTTTTTAAATAAAATTTATTTTTATATTCCCCATACAATTGCAACCCCCTTATTTTGACCCCAATCCCTCCCCTCCCCGCCCCCTCACCCCCCACAGAGTGTCTCTGGTTCATAGTTTTTTTGTTGATTTTGATTTTCACTTTCTTATAGTTATTCTTTTTCCTGGTCCCTTATTTAAGTTTTCTAGATCCCTGCTATGAGTGAGACCATCCGGTATTTCCTTTTTCTTTCTGGCTCATTTCTCTGAGCATGATCCCTTCATTTTGCCTTATTCAATAACAAGGGCCTCAACAAACATGTATCAGGTAATTTCAGAGATTTTTGAGTGAAAAAAATCATATATATTCTTCCCAGAATCATAATAAAATATTGGTTTGTTCATTCTTTTATTTAATAAATATCTTCTTTCTTACCTCTGCTCTTCAAACCATCTCCCTGAAGTAAGGAATGCCCAACTACATATACCAATAAAAAGTTAGACGCTCTGCATTAAGCAATAAAGCAAATTAAAAAAAAATAGTTTGTGATGAAGAGATTTGTTTCTTCTTTTTTTCAGAGTACACCCTCCTTCTGGATTATACTTGTAAATTTTTTTTTTCATTCCAAACACTGCCTTTATGTGAAATATGGAAGCATTCTGGCAAAATTTGCCTTCATAAAAAATTTGCCTTTGCTACTTTTTTTTAAATATTTATTCATTTTTACAAACACTGGAGTACAGGCAAGAGGTGCGGAAGGGTGAGAGAATTCACCAGAGACAGAGCAGGGAGCAGAAAAGGCAGAAGGACCAAAATACACTGCCGAGGGGAGCAGCGGGCGAGACAGGAGAGGTCTGCTGTGCCATGTGGATTGCTCTGAGGCCGGCAGGGATCGAATCAGCACTGCAGATGCTGCAGACAGCTTCACAGCGCTGTTCTCAGCCACCTGCACCACAAGGGGAGGCCCGCCTTTGCTACTTTTTAATGAAGTATTCTGTCCATTCTCTGCTTCAAGTCATGGCTCCTGTTCATTAGCCATGCACAACATATTTTTGATATCTATTGCAATTTACCCAAAACTGGAAATGCTAAAATACTATAGAGAACTATTCACAACTGGCTTATACTAGAGTCTCCTTCATTTTTCTCATGTCTGGTTCAATCAAAAACTGGTGCTCTCAAGCAAGATGCATTTTCTCTCTTTTGTTCGACTTCTTAAAATTCTATTGAATTTTACCAACCTATATTCAATCTAAATTAACCACTGAAGAGCCTCCCCGGTGGCGCAGCAGTTGAGCACTGGGTTGCGAAGCTGCCCACAGCCTCTGCAGCGCTGGTTCGATTCCCGGCCACTGGCGAGGGTCCCACATGGCAAGCAGACCTCTCCTGCCACCCGCTGCTCCCCTCAGCAGTGTACTTCGTCAGTCTGCCTGTTCTGCTCCCTGCTCTGGCTCTGGTGAATTCTCTCACCCTCCCGCGCTTCTGACTGTACCCAGTGCTTGTATAAATAAATTAATTAATTAAAAAAGACCAGAAGGGAGACATTATTTTAAAAAATAAATAAAAATAAATTAACCAGTGAAGACTGAAAACAATCTCTCATTTCTCATAGTCCACAGTTTATACCAAATATCCCTACTAACATTAGCAGAGGAGGGAGAAGGGGCAGGAGAAGAAACTTGGATTTTGAATCCAGATTCAAATTCTAACAACCTACTAGCTGTCTGTTCTTGGGTGGGTCACTTAGACTCTTTGATTCAATCTTCCATTCTTACAATGGGCATAATAATGTTTACAGAACTTATATAACAATACCAAGGTATCTGGCTTAAATTAGGTAATACATGCTAGCTCTGCTACACTATTTTGATATATTTCTATTATTTCATTTGCCTCTTCTAAGGTTTTTAGTATATTTAATGCTAGCTAATTTCATTTACCTTCTTCAACTGTAATTCTGTCCATTTTAATCATTATAAGGTTAACACTTTAGAAAGCTACCCATGGAATTTTCAATATCATTTACTCAAAATAGAAAAGGAAAAATCTGCACTTCAATAGTGTAGGCTTAGCTACATCAGTCATGGTAGCTAAGCCATGAAAGAAACCTAAATGCTTATCTATCAGCAGACAAATTGATCAAGAAAACGCAATATGCATGCACAGTGGGATAGCATTCAGCCTTTAACAAGTAGGGAACCCTGCCTTCTGTGATGACATGGATGAACCTGGAAGCTATTATGTTGAGTTAAATAAGTCAGACACAGAAGGACGGATGCTTCATGATGCACCTATATGAGAATCTGGCAGAGTCCAACTCAAGGAAGCAGGGAAAGGACAGTGGGTGCCAAGGTTGGGGAGAAAGGACATGAAGAGTTATTATTCAAAAAGTAGAGAATTTCAGCTGTGCAGAGTAAGCCTTAGAGATCAACCATACAATATCCCGAGTACAGCTGGCAATATTGTATTGTCTACAAAGAAATTTTCTAAGGGGTGAGAACATTTTAAAGATGATGAATATGTTTGTAACATAGATCATGATAGGTGATGATTTCATGGACGTTTACTTATTTAAAGTCTCAACAATTTGTTTATTTTATTTTAAGTATGTATGGCTTTTTGTATGTCAATTCACACCTCAGTAAATGGGTTTTAGAATGAATAAAAGAATAGCAGAGCAGGGAAGATTCCACTAAATAAGAACTGATAAAAAGATATTACATTTTCCTAGATCTAGAAAATATTACAATTTTCAAGTGCTAGCCATAGTATTTTGCAGCTGCATAAGAACATTGCTTATATAAAGAGGAGTTTATTAAACTTATCAGAGCAAGTTTTTAAACTCCACATGAAAGATGAATGTTTTCATTATTTCCTGTTGAACAATGAGGTATATGTGAAAAACAAGCTTCCTTTTATGAAACTGAGGTATATGTGAAAAACAAGAAGATTCCTTTTATGAAACTGTTGCCCAAACTTTGACAAGAGTAAAAGTAATACAGCAAAACATTTCCTCAGTTTCCTCTCTATTGTGGAAGACTCAACTCTTCCTTCATAGGCTCAAGAAACGATATAGACAGGGCTGCTCTTCAAATTATATCCTCACAGGGCTGCACTTCAAATTATATCCTCATTGTTTTGGTGACTCTAGCAGATGAACACTAAGATGAAACAATTAACTTCAATATGAAAACTACTCTCTATTTTCTTTCCTGGTTTTTAGATAAAATTCTCAAAATTCTTTCAATCAGTCAAAATTGAACATTAATAAAGATTACTAAAAAAAAAATTCCAGTTAAATGATCTTCACAGAAAGATCCTAACAAATAAAAACTCAACATCAAATGTAAATACACAAATACATTGTTCAAATAGAAGCACATCTGGCCATTTACCCAAATGCAGTTGTTTTTGATACTTGAAGTTTCTCGTTCATCAAGGAATATTTAAATTCATTCTGTGTACTTTTACAACATAGCCCTTTAATTTAGAGATATACTATAGAAAGAATTTAGAGGCAAACATGTTGGAAAGAACATTTTTTTTTGGTCTGTTTCAGTACAGGAAATATTTAGAACAACAAATGAGGAATTTGGATTAAGGGGATAAGATAAATGAAGAAAAAGATGGAACACATAAAAGAAAATTAGTGATGTCTAAAGCTATATATATATAAACAATGATATATGTAGACATTGTTAAGTGACAGACACAATCAATCCAACTAACATATCTATTACCCTTTTTGTTCTGAGAACACTTGAGATTTCCCTCTTAACAAATATTGAGAATAAAATCCATTAATATTAACCACAGTGATGACACTATACCTCCGGTCTCCAGCACTTATTCATCTTATAACTGGAATTTTGTTGCCTTTGGTCATCATCACCCCATCTGCCTGACACGCAGTCCCTGGTATCCACCAGTCAATTTTATATTATTTCAAATTTGACTTTTTAAAATTTCACACAAAAGTGAGATCATGCATTATTTGTCTTTATGTATCTGACCTATTTCACTTAGCATAATGTCCCTTAAGTTCATTCATATTGCTTCAAATTATTTAGCCTGAAGTGGTGTTTTTTTTTTTTTCAAATGGTGGATTAAATTCAAATTAAGTGATCCCAGATGGTTCAGTTTGAAGCCAGTCATACTAATTGCCAAGCACTATAACACAAACTAGTCAAAAAGTGCATTCAAGTTTTTTGTTTGTTTGCTTTAACAACAACATTGATTCATGAAGAGAAAGAAGATGTCTTGAAAATCAAAGTCAGTTAGCCCAAGTTACCACAAGTCATGAATTTAAATATTCCCTAGATTCTAGTGGACACCAGAAAGGCAGTTATTTTTTATGACTTTGTGCTTCAGGTAAAACCAGAGATATTTGGCTTGAAAGTGGTAGCATTTGTAAACCACTTACTAGCTAACCTGGCAATTAACAGAGACAGGTGATAAACATGTCAGGAAATTCTGTTAATATCAAATTAAAAAAAAAAGCACATCGATTGTATAGAAGCATATATTTCATAGTAGTTACTAGAATCCCTAGCCATTTGTCTTAAAAGGATATGCAATTTTTAAGATGTTTGGCTGCATTTTCTAAGTAAAATTCAAATATTGAAAAAGAAACTCTTCTAATGATAATGGCAAAAACAAGATCATAGAATGTAAAATTACCTTTGTCATAAGATCATAGGACACCTGCTTTTAGAGCTCAGCGTGAGGATGGATTTGCAGTGGAAGCTGTAGATTGTACTTGAGCAGGAAACATGAATGATGTTTGATGCCACTCTTTGGGAAAAAAGTTGGATAACTTAACTGCACAGATAGAGTCACAACTGTTATCATGTTGGACAAATGTGCTTCTAAATAGAAAGAAGAGATATATTTTGTTAAGAGTTAAAAGACCATTATATCAGCTGCATCATTTAAATTGGCTTTGAGAAACAATTGTACCTACCTCATCATTACAATCAGGTGTCAGTGGGAACAACATGCATTATTGCTAAAAATAAGAAATTATTGATCGCATAGAAGGTTCAGTCAACAACACAAAACTATGATACTTTAGAAATCACCACTGTTTGTCATCATAGTAAGTGGATTTGACATAAAAATACAAAGGGAGGGCCTCCCTGGTGGCTCAAGGGGTTAAGATGCACCCTATGAAGCAATCCACAGCCACTGCAGCTGGAGTTCAATTCCCGGCCAGCCAGGGAGCAACCCACATGGCGCAGCAGACCTCTCCTGGCTTGCCTGCTGCTCCCCTCAGCAGTGTGTTTCAGTCAATCTGCCTGTTCTGTTCCACACTCTATCTCTGGTGAATCCTCTCACCCCTCCACACCTCTAGCCTGTACCCCAGTTCTTGTATGCATAAATAGATAAATCTTTAAAAAATACAAAGGGAAAAATAATATTTAACATAGCTATTGTATAAAATATGAATTGAACATTGGGCCAAAGTCAAGCAATTGTTAAAAAGTTATTGCATAAACACAACAACAATGTCGTGGCAAAACTGACTTCCTAAATTGAAGAGTTTGCACAAATAGGTCAAATAGGGTGTATTAGATACTGAATACTCATTGAGATCAGATTGCCATTTCTTCTTACATTTTACCATAAATGTGGATCTCCCCGTGTAGGGTAAAGAAAATGTCAGGCTTTTCTGCCCTTCCGCCATCAGGATAGATGATGGATCCTTGTCCTGAATGCATGCCTGATGGCGGGCACCTGGAATAGGGTGTGGGCATAGGTAGATGGGATTCAGCTGAGCTGAGACTGTGCTTTTTAAGGGCGGCATCACGGGGACGCCAGCAGCAGCAGCAGCAGCAGTAGAAGCCGAAGCCGAAAGAGAAGCCGAGAAGCAGCAGAACGAACGCCAGAGAGCTCAGCCTCCCAGCCCCCCAGCCAGCACCCCTGTCTGCCATATGCCTGGTGAACCCCAATAAAAAACCTGCAAAACTACTGAGGACTCTGACTCCTCCCTTACCCCGTCTGCATGGGATCAGAGAACCTGCACTGTGTCCTGTCCTGCCCTTTACACCCCCCCAACCCCAAGAGACTGTGTATGAGATAAAAAGAAAACATAAACATAACCTAGCATTGCTCTCCATGTTGTAGAATTAATTTGCTTGATTAGCTTGGACTGACTTGTTTTAATTCCTATAGTTTTTCACTAGCATCCGACTTGTTTCTGAGTGCTAGTACCAGGGGTATTTGCTTTTGTCATTTGTGTGGTGTTTCTATTTTTCTTAACACTCAGAATAATATGTAAATACATATATATATATAAACTACTATATATATCTATAGTTACAAATTTGTATAAAAATTTATACATATAAAGACTGTCCATAGCTACTAAATGCCCCCAATAGAAAAACATATCTGTGATATAACTCTCACATGAAAAAATCCACCAGCAAATATGCTCTTTGAATAACTTATCATACTTCATTTCAGTCACGAGAGCACCTCAGGAGTTTGTGACTTTCTTCCCATAGAAACTTCCTTCCATAGGATATATCTGAGCTAGAAATGAAACAATCTGAAGACTGTGATGTGACTTGTAAAGTATCAATATTTAGATTTATTCAACAACTAGATACAGAACTAGTCATTTGGTGAAATTGTTTGAAAGAAAAATGAGTCAGTCTTTAAAGGTCTTGGTCTACAAATGATCAAGACAGTTCCCAGTGATGGGACAAAGATGCCATAACTCAGGGGAAGCAGAATTTTCACATGTTGTGAATGGGTGTTGGAGCACAAGAAGATACATAGTCTCTGACTAGAGGCCAGACTGTTAATTACACTCCACCTTCCAAACTCATTTCCTTAACCAAAATGAGAATGCGGAGAAATTGAGGTCGCAATATCCCTTGCAAAGTTTCTGTGTAAGCCCAGGTTGCCAATGACCACAATTTGCTCTCCATGGAATTCAGTTGAATAGTAAAAACTGAGTTATTGGAGCTTAAATGTCACTCTCTGCACAATGATTTTACAAATCCTCAGAAGTGGAGTAGGTAAAGCCTACAGCCTTTACATCTCAAGTGGCATCTGGGCCCCCAAACCTTGTAATGTTCCCTTGATTCCAGCAAGGGAGGGCCTCCTGCACATTAACATGTTTTAATATGGGGTGCCTTTAATCAACTTTGTGTCTATTAGAGGCAATATTTCAATCCTCAAAGCCTTGGCTTTTATCTGACCCTCCTTGAGATCCTATAAAATCCCTCCATGACATGAGGTAATACCCCAACTGCATTTCAAAAGATTATTCTGGTTCACTAATTACACATGCCCACTTCTGACATTCTAAGAAGTTACTTTATGTAAACGTGACCTGTCCACCCTTATTCAAAACCAAACTCTATTGAAGGGTTAACTACTTCAGCCAAGCCCTGGGCTAGACACATCTCAAGTAGGCAATAAGAAGGGCAAGAATAGGAAGGGTTTAGTCCTGCTGACTGTGGGTCAGAAACTTTAAATGCATTAATTCATCCAATACAATCAGCTTTTTAGGTGATACCATCATTACCCTCATTTCACAGATGACTTAGTGAGCTTAAGTAATAACAGGCTCAAAGGCATCACAGCTATTAAGTGCACGTTAGATTTGAGCTTAGGTAAGCAGATTCAGAGCTTCTGTGTTGCCCTCTTTCCTGCACTGATGTGGAGAGCCATGCCCAAGGGGAGTTGATAGAAATTTCTTGATGGTGATGTCAAGCACATTCAGATCAAGGAATAGTTTAAGGCATGACTTGTGTAGAAGGTCTTGATCTTTGCTGACTTTTCATCCATGCCCTTTGGTGTCTCCTCTCATCCCTGTCACATCTGTTCTTATTTGTTCACTGTCTACTTGCTCCCTGTAGATAGCAGCGTTCTCGCTCACTCACACATGAGCTCACTCTTTTTTTTGTAAATGTAGGCAACATGTTTATGCATTTTTTACATTATCATCATCATCATCATCATCATCATCATCATCATCATCATCGATGTAACATTGTTTTTTCAACACCACACATGATTTAGGGGAATAGGCGCACCTCCTCAGTCTATACCACCATACCACACTCTTCACACTGCATGTCCCCACCCTCATTGGTCTTATATTATTTTCCCTGTCATCATCCCTTTCTCCCCAACATCTGTGTGTCCAGTGTGCCGGGAGTTGGTTGGAGTAATGCAGAGACTGTCCTCAATCCCTAGGAAATTAATTGAAATTCTAACCATCATCGCAGGCCAAAACCCTGAGTTAAGTGGTGATTTAGGGGAATTTTCTTGGCCTATAGAAACTAATTCTTCTCTCTCTCTCTCTCTCTCTCTCTCTCTCTCTCTCTCTGTCATCTGCCCATCAATCTATCTGCCTATATTCAATACTGTTTCATTATAATGTTGATAAGAAACAATCCTGGTCTATGTTGAATAAAAAGTCATTATGGGAAGACCTGTTTTCATTTAATATAATTTTGATTAAAATCAGTATCTAAGACCCTATCAACAATGTGAAGTGAGGATTACAGATTCATACAGTAAACTATTCTCTCCATAGTGTATATAGAGTGTGCACATGTATTTGTGAGTATGTGTGTCCATATATATGTGTGTGTTCACATATAATTGTACATAAACAGAGAGAGACTTATTTTAGGGACTGGTTCATATAATTCTGGGGTCAGGAAAACCCAGAAGGGGAAGAGAAAGCTGGCAAGCTGGAAGCTCAGGCAGGACTCTATACTGCAGTCTCCATGCAGAATCTCTTCTTTTGGAAACCTCAGCTTTTGCTTGGAACGGCTCCATACTGGATCAATTCCAAACATATTATGCAGGGTCACCTCCTTTACTTATTGCCAGTTGACTGTAGATGCTAATCACACCTCTAAAATAGTCTCACAGCAACACTGAGATTGTGTGTGATTAAATCACTGACTTCTGTAACTCAGGCAAATTGACACGCAAACAAACCATCACAGGGGACTGACTGAGGGTTGAAATAACTTATCATGTCACTTACTTACAAGGATCATCCCCTTATTTTTATTCTGGGCTTAACCTGGTTTGGAAGAAAACAGGTAGTTTCACTTTAAATTACTTTTTTTGGTCGTTAACATCATTAATTATTGGGCAGAATGAGGGGAGAGAGGAGGGACTACTTCGTAGACAAGCCTCACTCCAGAAGAAGTATCCTGATCCAATATAGAACCTGAAGAGGACTAGATAATTCCTTTCATTAATACTGGTACATGAAATAGGAATTAAGATGCTACCTGGTCCTGGGGCTTTGATAAAATTATGCAATGACAGAATAAATCAGAATTCATCAGAATTATAGCATCCACAGCAGAAAGGATGGTGCCAGCAGTGTCCAGGAATAGCCATCACTGACTCCAAGAGTGGCTAAAAGCCACCACAACATTAATGGGAAAGCGATTTTATAACAAGACTACTGCAGCCCTGGCTTGGTTGCTATTCTAGCCATCCTTGCATCTCAGTGTCCAGCAGAGTTTGTCAGTCTAATGTCCCAACTTAACCACACGGTCTTTGTGTTACCCATATTCTCAAAGAGATTCTTAATTTTCAAGTGATTTTTACCTCTTTCAATTAAGGAACATGTTAGATATTTCACACTTCTCCTTGTATTTTTTTATTTCTGGAAGATAAGTATGCTAAAAGACAGTGACAATAGTTTGATAATCTTCTCTTTACTTCATTTTTTTAAAAAATTTATATTCCATTTTATTAAGTTAACATTGGTTTACCACACTGTATATGATTTAGGGGTGTAGTTTCATAGTTCTTCAGAAGCTACCACACCTACCACCAAAGCACCCACAACCCTCCACCCTAATCCATTGCACCCCGTCCACTACTCTCCTTCTGTTAGTCTCAGTTCTACAGTCAGATCTCTGTGGTTTGCTTTGACTTAGGTTTGTCAGCTCCTTTGTTTGGTTTCTCTGTGAACCACATATGAGTGAAATCAGCCTGTATTTGTCTTTAATTCTGACTTTCGTGGCTTAGCACCATTCCCTCCAGTTCCATGTTTGTTGTTCTAAAAATATCACATCTTCTTTATCCACTCATCTGTCATTGCCACTTTGGTTGTTCACATATTCCTTAAAATTAGTGTCTTTGCACTCTCTGGGTAGATGTCCAGAAGTGGAATTTCTGGGTCCTATGCTGGATCTATTTTTTTTTTTTTAATATACTGAGAAACCTCCATACTGTTTTCCACCTGAACTGGACCAATCTCCCTTCCCACTTACAGTATACGAGGGCTCCTTTTTCTCCACACCTTCTTTTCCTTTTTATTAAAGAGTTCTTTCCTAAAATCTCTGAACAGAGCCCTGGAGTAAACTAGTGGAGAAAGTCTTGATTTGAGTACAAATGACTCGTAATGGGGTTTGAATCATTTATTATACTTGTATTTTTGGTGTATCAAGAAGGCTATTTAAATCTTAAATCTGGAATATTATTTCAGTTATTTTAACATAAAATTATAGTACAAAATAAATTCAAATCATAATAGGAAGCTATCAAGTTTAATAACCATCTGGTATTACCGCTATGAGTTAAAAAAGAAAATGAGATATTTCACTATATGAGTGTATAATGAATTCCAATGTGCATGCATTTATAGTTGAATAAACTTGGATATCACTGAAGGAGTTACACTGAGCAGGGGAAAAAAATATCAGACATCAATATCAAACGTGACCATACATAATAAGGGTTATCATGAAAAAATTGTGTATCAGTTGAGAAAAGTATATCAGTTGAGAATTTTTTTAATGTTAGTTTTTGGACCATGATAAAAGAGTGCTTTTTATATGCTTGGTCTTACAGGATGAAAATATATTGTTTCTTTGGAATTAAATAGTGAAAAATATATTATAAGAACATAAAAGTATGAAGGTAATAATAATGATAATTAAAGTGAAGTGTTATTGTCTGCTAGGTGTGTCCAGCCATTCTTTTGTGGTTGCAAACATTAGCCCACTTACTTTTCCCCACATTACAGGGAAAACTAGGAAATTATCCTCAATGACAACATCAGATAGCAAAAATGAGGCTTAATGTGATAAAATTAATTGCTCAACATCATGGATTTAAACAACAGTTAGGTTGCTATTGTGATGTCAGCAGCAGAACTTCAAACTTTGGGTTTCTGGCCATTAGTAATGGACTTGAGGGAGAATGGTATCTTTGAGACATAAATGGAGTAAAAGATGAGTTATCAGGACACTTAGTGGAGAATATTAGCATGAAAACATAAAATATTTGAAATAGAGAAGGAGAATTGGTGATGAAGCATATAAATAGGGAGAATTAGTAGTCAATGAATAAGAAGTGGAGAGAAATTGAGAGCTATTTTCATGACTGACTTTTTAATTTTGGAAAGTGGGTGGAAATGTCAGAACAGAGGGTCAGAAAGAGTTCATGTATGAGAAGAAGAATCTATCTATCAGAACATGTTGAGATTCAGTTGCCTGTATTGACATTTTTGAAAACATTTTCCAACAGAAAAATAGCAAGAGAAAGGCTAGATTGGGAGAGATGTCACATTACGCAAATAAAAATACAATGTGCCAGTCAAATGTGAATTTCAGGTACATGATTTTAATTTTTAGGGTATGTTCCATGTGATAATTTGCATTGTAATAATTTACAACATATTTTGTTGATCTGAAATTCAAATTGCACAGGTTTATCTGGCGTCCCTACAGACTGGACATTTGAGAGTCTTTGGTGTGCAGACAAGAGAACACGGATTGCTTTGAGAGGATGGCATTACCAAAGAAAAAGATTTGTTAAAAGGAGACACTGGGCCTCCTTGGTGGTGCAGGCAGTTGAACGCTGTGTTGTGAAGGTGTCTGGAGCCTCTGCAGTGCTGGTTCTATCCCCAATGGCCTCGGAGCAACCCACATGGCGAGCAGACCTCTCCTGTCTCACCCGCTGCTCCCCTCAGCAGTGTATTTTGTCAGTCTGCCTGTTCTGTTCCCCGCTCTGTCTCTGGTGAATCCTCCCACCCTCCCATGAATCTGTCCTGTACCCTGGTTCTTATATAAATAAATCTTTTTAAAAAAGGAGACACTAACTTTTGGGGTCTAGAATAGAATCAAAGTTTCACCCCTCCTCGTCTACTCCCTTTGCCTTATGACTTTGTAGTGTTCTCTCACTCTCGCTCTTTGCTCAGCTAGAGTCCATGCTTACTCAATAAAATAAGGCAGAACTAAAGGTGTGTCAGTTCTGGTTTTGGCTAGCCAATATTCTTGCAGATTGTGCTGTCATACCAATGCGATCTCCCTGACAACCTGATCTAGCTTATGGGAGAATGACACGTGGAAAAGAGCCAAGTCAGCCACTGACCCAAGCCAACCATCAGCCAACCCCTGTCATATTAGTCAACCCAGCAAGTCCATCTCACTTCCCCAGCTCTCAGATGAATCAGCGTTAAAATTCTTGCTGTATATCACAGATTTTATGGTGGTTTGCTCCACAGAAATGTCACAGCTGCATGCACAGAGCATTTTTATAATCATCTTTATCATATGTGCTAAGGTTCATGAACTTGTGCTGAGAGCGAAAACCCTTCAATTTCCAATTTATCATTGCTTATTATTATCTCATACCTCATTATTCTATGATTTGGAATAAGTCATTTAAGCTTTTCAAACTATCATTTGTTTCAGCAATGATTACTGATAGTGATTAGAGCAATATCTGTCTCTTAAATTCAGTTACACTGGAACAGCCATGCCAATATCTTAAACTCTGAAGTTGAAATGTGAACAATGTATGGCAGGCAAAGGAAGTATGAATGGAATATGTTTTTATTTTAGTTATATTGAAGTTAGTTTATGTTATACCTTCATATCAAGCAGGGTGGCTAACATATTATAAATGGTTTATACCTATCTATGGAAAAAGATTAATAAAGTAAGATGTTTAAAATTATAAATGTTTATTTTTTAATTTTAATTAATGAAAATAAAACTTTTAATTTAATGGAGAATCTGGCATATTAATGAATAATAGACTGGCTCCATCACAGGCTCATTCAGTACATATTTTATGGAATATTTTTCTGTATATTTTATAAAAACACAAACATTGCTCCAGGCCCTGAGGACTCCATAGGAAGTAAACAAATTAAGTACATGTCCATATGGAGCTTAAATTCCCTAAGGAAACCAATATATCACACCAATTGGTAATAACCTCTGAGAGGTATAAGATACATCAAGGACTAGAGGCCAGTAGAAGCCCTGGAACTTAAATTTGTGCATGCAGCCTTGTGGGAGAGTGAAGGCATCCCAGGAGGAAATGTAATAATGCCTCTTTCAACAATTTCTACAGAAAGATTTATGAATTTTTAATGGAGATATTTCTCTTGTTACCAAAGGTAACCACTATAACTGCACAATAGAGTTTAGAAGCAATATAATGTCTAGATGAATGTGAAGTGACTGGCCTCAAGCTTTCTGCTTTTTTCTTGTAAACACTAGATCTGGCTTCGAATCACTTGGACTTACCACTAACTAGGTGACCAGAAATCCTACGTGGTCATGATTATATATCCCTGGTCAGTGTTGGAGGAAAAGGGACACTCCAAGAGCCCCCTCTGGTGACCACTGAAAGCAAGTTTGCTTAGGCTGATCTCTGAGGTTAAATAAAGATCATTCTGAAAGCTGAAGAGCCTGCTCTCTGAGGTCAAGGAAGAGCTAAGGACAAATATGTGAGAAAGGTTACAGATGGTTCAGGTGATAGCCCGTCTGGATCCAGTGTCCACTGAGCTTTCTACATGCAGGGTCCACTCTATGGCCCATGCTCTTCTCCATGCTGATTTATTGACTGAAATATCTTAGATTTCTTTCCATAGCAACACACTGAGAGCTGTATTATTTTCCTTACAGTAACAGCATTAGGTGCCATCCAGATGAGAAACTTAAGAAACCATTTTAGGTCCAACCACCAATGGAGAGCTGTGTGGAGATTTCTTGACCTACTAAACATAGAGCTTCCATAGGATCCAGCAACTCCACTCCTAGGTATTTACCCAAAGGAAACAGAAACATCAATTCCAAAGAGCACCTGCACCCCTATGCTTATAGCAGCACTACAATAGCACTACAATAGCTAAGCTATGGAAACAACCCAAATGCCCAAAAATAGGTGACTGGATCAAGAAGATGTGGTACATATACACCATGGAATATTACTCAGCAATCAAAAAAGATAAACACATGCAGTTTGCAGCAACATGGATGGAGCTGGAAGGGATCATGCTCAGCGAAATAAGCCAGAAAGAAAAAGAAAAATACCAGATGGTCTCACTCATAGCAGGAATTTAGAAAATCTAAATAAGGGACCAGGGAAAAGACTAATTTCAATAAAGTAAAAATCAAAATCAACAAGCAACTATAGACCAGAAACACGCTACAGTGAGGGGAGGGGGAAGAAGAGGGATTAGGGTCGGAAAAAGGGGGTGGGAATTATATGGGGAATATAACCAAAATGAAAATGCAACATTATACAAAAATGAAGAATGATGTAAGAATTATATAAAATAAAATAATTCATAAAAACTCAAAAAACTATGTATTACAAAAATATATGAAGAAACTACTGTAAGGTATACATCAATTATTATTACTAAACAGATTATCAAGCTTATCATTGTAATATTATATTTTTTATAAAAACAGTTCTGATTCTGGATACAACTTCAAAAAAAAAGAAACCATTTTAAACAAAGGAATTTTAACAAAAAGACTAAAGGGTAAGAGTAGGTTTTGAATCCTGGAAACCACAGAAGAATAAAGAAGGTATAGTCCTATTCCAGGTGACAAATGATTACTGTATGCATTAGAAAATGGATGTTTTGTATTAGCATGTGTATTATTATATATTACATGTTATATATGTAAATATATATTAAGGAGGTAGCACAAAAGATTTACTTCTTTATATGTATTAGTGGAAACGGAGATGAGAGAGGAGACATGGAAAGCTTCTACAGATTCTGACTTTAGTGGCTAAATGGATCATGATGCCATTTTCAATCAAATGGACAAAAGAACCCATAGATCTCTAGTCCATAGCAAGGTGTGTAAGTAGGAAGAAACGTAAGTTAGTATATAACTACATTGCGCCTCAGAATCTCCACATTCACTCTAAAGCCACAGATAGATCCATGGTTTCACTCTAATCCTCCAAGTTATTAAGATGAAAAATTATATTTGTTGACTATATTTAAAAACAGGTTTTAGGTGAGGGGGTTCCAGTGGAGGATGGCTGGAGCTCTAGTGGGGGGTGTGGTGAAATAATATATGATTATAGAATATAAACCTATACCCCTAAGACTTATACTGTGATGTAAATCAGTATTACCTCAATAAATATATCTAAAAAATAGATATCTCAAGAATCTCTATACTCAAAATAAATAAATGACCCTTTTATTCAGACTTGGGAAAATAATCAAATATTCTGAAATTCTATTCTGTGTGCATATATAATAAATTATTCTCTGGACTGTCCTTTTATGTTAATAGAGCACATTTCATTGATTAGAGATTTTTTAATATTGATTGCCATCATTGCATCGCCATGACAAATTTGAGCTCAGTGATGAAATGTGACAATGATTATTGCATCTCTGATGCTCTTTTTAGAGAGATTTTATTTTTGGTATGTAGATTTCAAGAAATTATTGCTCCTCCACTTCTATCGTTTAACATTAATCCCGGATCCTAAATTATACAATCTCTATACACCTAACATTATTACACCTTTTTCAGAATTAAGACCCATGTCTTTTTATTTAAGAGATTTCCTCCCTACTCCCTACTTGCATTTAGAAGAACGTATATTCTGACAATTCATTTATATAATAAACAGGAACAAATTTTATTTCTAGAGAACTATTTAGGGAATACAATTTAGGAAAATGTTTCATGTTCCTGGCTGTCAATTCTTTAACAATCTAGCCATAAATATAAGCAGATTTTGCAATGTGCCTCTAACAACTATAACATTCAGGGGAATCACTCATTGTGTTTGGCACAAATCAAATTTAATAGTATCTGGATACTTCCAGGACAAAACTAAAAATGTCCTCCAAATAAAACCAACATTTAAACTTAATATGTATGGTGCTCAGGAGATATTTAGCAGGATCTAGTGTCTCCAGGACATGACATGGTGCAGTCATATGCCATGTATTCCAATAAATGATTCTCTAAAAGGCTGACTATATTTTCAGTTTTAACAGAGCAAGTTGTATTTATACATCAAGCATGTGTGTGATGTGCATGCCCATTCACATGTTGCTAAACTTTGGAAAATGGAAAATGAAAATTTAAGAACATGTCACTATTGGAAAATAATAATGAGAGTTGTTATTATTAGTCTACACACACCATCCCACTGAACCTTTTGGTTAAAGCATAAAATAACTATCTGAAGAACTCCTCTACTTTATTCCAGGGATTTAGAACCTCCTATGATTTAGATTTCAAAACCTAACTACCAAGATTAAAGGCACATCAAGGGTTTCTGCTGGCAATTCTTTGAATCTTTGCCATCCGGGGTAACAGCACTGGCTCAGGTGTTCACACTGTTTTTTATGCCAATAGTTAGGACACATTCTATGTGACTTTATGAAATCTTCTCCTTTATTTTATTGTTCATTTGATTCCCTTGTTTGATTCTCTGATTTGAAATCTAAACTACAAGCTAGGTGAAAAGGGAAGAGTTTTCTGTGAGAAATTATTCACACAATAATCTTCCTCCTGAACCTTTACAGAAGGATAAAAAGAATTTCTCAAGAGGCAAATAGTAGGGGTCCAGGTTTGATTTAAGTGGATCCAGACATGTCTGGTCATGTCAGACAAACTAGTGAAACAGGTTCTCTGGCCACCTTAAACATTGGCTAGGAAACTTTAGGATTCAATCCGTTCACAGTTGATCTTCAAAGAAGCCTGACCCCAGCGATGCATTGATAGAATATGCCTAAAAGAAAACCTCTAGAAACTTCTGGGGAGAGAAAAAGTCCTGAAGCAAGAAAGAGCCAGGTGCCCAAGGAACTGAGTAATGGAGAACAACCTGAGGAGATTTCCATCAATAAGGCATCTTGTCTGTTAGTTTTGTTTAGTCTAAGTATGTTCTCAAACTTCTGTAACATGGTGAACTAGAAACCTTTGTATCACATAGACCAGGTAAACACAGACCTTGGAGCTTCTTAAGTAATTTGTTTATGTTACTCACACAAGATGTTGAAATAAAACAAAGATATCAAAAGAAACCAAAATATTTATATTTTACCCAAATAATTTATTAGACAAAAGCAAAATACAAGTTGTCTATATGCTCTTGCTACAAATATAACATCATATTAATGGTAGCCAAAAAATTAAACCGTAATGAGGAGGTTAAGCAGGAATGGTTACATATACTGAATATACACTTAGATGATGGATTCTGAGGTCAGGGATGGAAGCACCAAATATTCATGGAGCAGTTCAAGCAATCATGAATAGCTGTCAACTGATTTTGGAGACAACTTGATAATGTTTTTAGAAATGAAAGCACAAGGTAGACCCGCACCTATTGGAAGGTTTGCCCCCTGCATATAATTTCAGTAGTTTTCAGTAGGAACCAGAGAATCCATATCCTCCACAGCAGGACGGGCGGCAGCAGCCATATTTGTAGCCCCCATATCCAGAGCCATATCCTCCGAATCCTCCAAAGCCAGAGCCATATCCTCCGTATCCTCCAAAGCCAGAGCCATATCCTCCATATCCTCCAAAGCCAGAGCCATATCCATAGCCTCCATAGCCACCACCACAGCTGGATTTGCAGAAGCTTCCACAGCCCTGGCCACCAAAGCCACCGAAGCCACCGAAGCCACCGAAGCCTCCGAAGCCTCCGAAGCCATAGCCGCGGCCTCCATAGTAGCTGCCATAGTAGCTCATGGTGTCAGAAGTGGAGAGTTGTTTGCTATTCAAGGCAAGAATCAGACTGCGACTGTCGACTCCTACAGGGAGGCTTATATACCCTGTTCAGAGAATGTGATACAACACGTGTCCTCCTAGGGTGTCACGCCATGAATTATCCTCGCTTGACACAACTCATGAGTCTGTTGTCCTCTGACAACCCTCACAAAGAATGTTGGAACTTGCTTGGCTACCTGGTTAGGCTTCTCCTGAGCACGTTGCTTTAATTTTCTGAGAAGAAATAGTTGTTTCTTCAAAGTATTGACATAATAACCCTCAATATAATTAACATCACTTGACCTCAATCTCATTAAATATTGTTGAATTGCTGATGAAATATCTGTTCCTCACAGCCCTTTTGAAGAGTTGTTACACAATTGATTCTGCAAAATATCAAGAAAAACTCAAGGCTTTTATATTTATCAATTTCTTCAAAAAGAACTCATGTTGTAGCCTGAGAACAAAGGGTGCATCTCTCTTCAGAAGGTAAAAGAACACGCCATGTCAAGAAGACTTGGTTCACCTGCTGTGCATGCCCGAAGAAACAACAAAAGTTACCTGATTCTAGTGCCTTAGAACCATGCACAATTCATTGACTTATTCTTGGCTTTCCACTTGTTTTGCTTTAATGAGAAGACTTCCCAGGGATCTTTTTCTCATACCGCACCGTTTCCCCTAATCTCACTGCTACTACAAATGCACATTATACTCACCTCCACATCCCATTCACCCCCCTTTCTGCACTTTATCATCTATCCATGTATCTTACATTTTTTTAAAATTTTACCCAACTGGGCCTCCCTGGTGACACAAGGGGTTAAGCACAGTACTATGAAGCTGTCCACAGCCTCTGCAGCACTGTTCGATCCCAGGCCGGCCAAGGACCTACCCACATGGCGCAGCAGACCTCTGCTGTCTCACCCGCTGCTCCCCTCAGCAGTGTATTTCAGTAGATCCGCCTGTTCTGCTCCCCATTCAGTCTCTGATGCATCCTTTCACCCCCAGCAACTCTGGCCTGGACCCCAGTTCTTGTATGCATAAATAAATAAATTGAAAAAAATTTCACCCAACATCCTCTCTCCACAATTCATTACTGCAGCCAGATGCACCTGTGAAGCAGGTGAATAGGTTTATCCTCCAACCTAGAAGCTCAAGGCAGCACTGCTTTCCACCCATTTACATCTCCATAATCAAAATATTACTCTTGGCCTTGTTTCCTCTTTACCTAATTTCTCCCCATTTTTTTCTTTTTAGGCAATTTCTAACCAGACTTTCCTAAGAAGTGAAGTAGATCTTTTAAAAATTTTGAATAGTGTTACCGTGTAAAGCATATTCCAACTCCTAAAATCATCTAAATTTTGAAAGGACTTGCAAAACCTGCAGAAGTTAAGAAACATTTAACTATGTGATATGACAGTAAAAAAACAAACAAAAACCAGAGAATAAAGAGACAGACTTTGAATACATTTGGCCTCGCTTTCAGAGTTCCTCCCAATGAGTGAGTTACTAATACCCAAAGCTGATTCCATGCCTGATTAATTCCTGAAAATGACAACCTATCTTAAAACTTGGTACTTAAAAGTTTTGTTCTATATTTTTATAACCATATTGATAAACTTATATTTACCAGTAATATTTGAATGCATATTTTTCAATGAGTTTGTGCACTAACCTGACCCAGTGTCTAAACACAATGTAGCATTTAATTAGCTTTCAACAATATATTTTGAATGAATTATATGACTTTAACTTACATTAAAGACTTTAACTTACATTAAAGCAAAGACCAAGCACATCATTATCTGAATGACTTACTGGCTCTTCTAGAAATCTTCTAAGGCTGGATTGAAATCCAGAATCCAAAGCACTATGGTCTCAGAGTGTCATTTAACTTAACATTAACCTTCAAACTACGTCCTACACTAGTCCAACTTCATTCCATTTTTAATCCTCATTGTAGAAAATCAGCCAATTGATAAAACATGTTTTTATTTTTAGTGAATCATTTAGAATTATGAATGCTTAATGCTAAATTACATAGCATTTAGGGTTCCACACTTTCTTGTGTATGTAGCATTGTCAGAGCATGTGACCATGATTAAGGACTATTTGTTTTTGGTTTTCATTCATAAGACCATCTCTGCTTTATATATGAAAGTGAATGGGGTCAAATGAAAAACTTCAGTAACACAATAAATGCTAAATGTATTTTCAAAGAAGAAACATGACTCTGGAATGCATAACATAAATAACCATGGCTTTGACACAGAATTTAAGATTGAAAAAACATGAAACAAATCTGCTTTTCCCAACATAAACAACTAAAAAATTCAATTGGAAATTCCTTTGGGACTTATCATTTTTCTGTCCAATCAGTGGATCAAAAACAGGTTTGGATCATTATCATTTTTAAGAAGTTTTAACTCATGATCAAAGTTTTATTCATGCTGATGGATGTTTTTACATTTTCTTTGAAGTAGAAACTTATTATAAATTCATGACATTTTCTCTCACCTAAGAGGTAAATCAATACAATTTTAAATAGAACACAATTATGATAATATTGTTTATGCTAAGAATGTCAAGCATAGCAATAATTGTATTGATTACTTCTTATCAACCCCATGAAACCTGTCACTGGAGATATTAACCAAAGGAAAGGAAGATCAAAAATCCTATTCTAGGGCCTCCCTGGTGGCGCAAGAGGTTAAGACGCAGCACAATGGGGCAATCTGCAGTCACTGCAGCACAAGTTCAATCCCCGGCCAGCGAGGTGACCCACATGGCACAGCAGACCTCTCCTGTCTTGCCTGCTGCTCCCCTCAGCAGTGTATTTCAGTAGATCTGCCTGTTCTGTTCCCTACTCTGTCTCTGGTGAATCCCTTCACCCCCACACCTCTGGCCAGTACCCCAGTTCTTGTATGCATAAACAAATAAATCTTTTAAAAAAGAGTCCTATTCTACTGAGTCAAACTACATAGCCTGATACAGAAGAGTGACTTGGGTCTATTTTGCCTTCTCATCTCTCCGAGATGCTACATGGAACTCCAAGGAAGTATTGGCTCAATGAAAGAAGTTAAGATGTATTGTGTTAATCTAGAGTTGAGTTTTAACATTGCTTATTATTTAGTTACATTCAAAAGCAGATCAATTAGAAGTTGATCGGTACCATTATGTCAATCACAACAATCACAATGTTAAAGAAGCATAGGTGTTAAACTAAGTAAAGAAATTGATGTCCATGACATCAGCAGTGATAATCAGCTTTTCTTATGATCATGATAAAACTTTCAAAATGGTTTATTTGACAATGTTCAAGGAGAAAATAGCGTCAGCATAGTGTAATTTGTATTGATCATAAGCTACAACACTGTTCACTTGAAACCTATATAGAGTTATAAACCAATGTTATATAAATATTTTTTTGAAAGAGTCAGCATAATCTGGTAGAATACTAGGACTTGGCACAGTAGGGTCCTGACATGAATATAGCTACCAGGAAAAATCACATAGTCGAAGTTTCCCTGCATACAAGATTATTGAACAGCATTGCCATGTTTCATTGTCTCATTCAGCTCTTGCAGTCTACAATTTATTTTTTGTTCTTAATTTACCACATTTGTCCAGTTTATACCAGATGTCACTAAGTTCAAGTTCATATCACTACTTGAAAATGCCATTAAAGAAAACCAGTATTTTTTCAGATATTTTACCTATTTTATTCCTTATTCTAACACTACCAATAAAATGGCAATTTTTGAAAGGATGATGTTTTACATGAATTGAACATTACAAATTTTAAAGTTCTGAATAAGTTCTTGAATGGCAATTTTTGTCTTGAAATCACACAATGTCTGCCCCTGATGATATTTTTGTTCATTTATTATCCTTTCTGGTTAAAAATATATCACTTTAACTTCTTGGTGATGATGATAGTGAAGAACAGTGTTTCCACAGGAGGGCAGCTAAGATAGTGAATTGAACGACCAGGGTCATATTTTATTACATAGTTTGACAATGACTTTTAGGTCAGTTTTATTTTATATACACAATAAACTCAATGAAAACAGAAGATTGTGTATAAAGGAAAAGTATGGGTTGGAAGACGTTTTCTCTGATTGCAGTTTCATTTATTTTTCAAATAATTTATTTTACAGTTTTAATGATATGACTGACTAACAACTATATATAGGTATATCTAATATCACTAAATGTTATAAAATATAAAAAGAGACAGCAAAAGTTTTTGAAGGAGGCAGAGAATTAGTTCCAAATTTTGATATCCACTGAGAAACAGAAATAGGTGATCTATGTAATATGTAAAATAATCACATCTATTAAAATGCATATAGATTTAGAACTCCATAGCTGATATGTTGTTGTTGCATTTAATTCTAAAGGTTACTAGCTAAAATAGAGAAAAAGAGTAATATTCTATGTTCTGAATTACAAATGCTCAAATGAAACTTCTTTTCTATATGTTAATATATACACACGTGCACACATCCTTGTGTGTTGCATTTCTAATTTAAAAGCAATAAGATTTGCATAAAGTACATACACATCATGGTGTTAAATGAACAAAGAAAACATTTTTTTAATTTCAAATTATGTCATTTATTGGGAATTCTGCATTACATCATCCGTTAGTGCTCCAAATCAGGAAGCCAGGACTCATGATGTAGATCAATTGATACATTACAAATTCTCTGAAATTATTAGATTTACTTGCTAAATGGGCCTAGAGTAATCTCTAGCCCATTGACAGAGACTGTGCTGGCAAAATCATTCATAGTAACAGATGTAGGTCAGGGACAGTAGTTCAGTAGGAGCCGAAGAAGCCATATCCTCCATATCCTCCACAGCAGGACGGGCGGCAGCAGCCACACCTGTAGCCCCCAAAGCCAGAGCCATAGCCTCCATAACCCCCAAAGCCAGAGCCATAGCCTCCATAACCCCCAAAGCCAGAGCCATAGCCTCCATAACCCCCAAAGCTTCCATAACCTCCATAACCCCCATAACCTCCATAGCCTCCACAGCCACAGCCACAGCCCCATCTGCGGAAGCTGCCACAGCCACAGCCACAGCCCAGGCCACCGAAGCCTCCATAGCCGTAGCCTTGGCCACCATAGTAGTTGCCGTAGTAGCTCATGGTGTTGGGGGTAGAGTTTGTTTAGCTGTTCAAGGCAAAATCTTCAATGTGAATGCTGACAGCCGTACAGCTTTGCTTATATACTCTGAGCAGAAAGATATCACAAATCATGTGACCATTGTTTTGTACCATTCCAAATTACTTCAGGCAACTCATTAATCTATTTGCTGACACATGGAGAGGAGCACATTCATTAAGGTTTTGAGCTGGCTTAGTTGCCTGGCTAGAATGCCCTTGAACTCATTCATTCTCTTGTGTTTTAATGAGAACAAAAAAAAAAAAAATGTGACTTCAAAGTCCCAAAATAAAAATTCCCTAAATAGAATATCCCTCATTACTGAGCATATAGAGTCATTCATATTGAATGGTGCTTTCTCGTTAAATATTGTGTTTTTTTCACTTCCTCACCATTCTTTGGATTATTATATTTTACCTCCATCTAAATTCAAAGACATTGATCAAGCTTGCTATGCAAATCTATCAAATTCTTCACATGTCAAGTTTATTTCTCAAGTTGCCTACACACACACACATGAAAACTGTTTTGATTTAATTTCTCAAATTGTTAAATAGCCAATTGGTATATCAACTGAGCAAAACTTGCTTCAGAAAAAGAAATGATCCTCAAGAATAAGCTTGTTATTATTTAATTATACTCATTGAGTTAAGATTGGTTTACATTATGTTTTAAGAGTACAGGCTCACACTGCTACGCATGTGGATTATCACACCACTCCCACAACCCAGTCTAACACTCCTCCACATAGTCCATAGGACCCTCCTCCTATACACTCTGAGCCCCTTTGCTCTTTTACATATATGTATGTAAATATTAGGCCACTAGGGAGGTCCACTAATTAATTTCTATTAATATGTTAACATGGGGGCCTCCCTGTTGGTGCAAGTGGCTAAAACGCAGCACTGTGAAGCTACCCGCAGCCACTGCAGCACTAGTTTGATCCCCAGCCAGAGAGGTGACCCACATGGTGCTGCAGATGTCTCCTGACTGCCTGCTGCTCCCCTCAGGAGTCTATTTCAATCAATCCTCCTGTTCTGTTCCCTACTCTGTCTCTGCTAAATCTTTTCACACCCCCTCCCCAGCACCTCCTGGCCTGTACCCCAGTTCTTGTATGCATAAGTAAATACATCTTTAAAAAAAATGAAAACTAGCAATTAAAAAAAAATACATGTTAACCAGGGCTCTTAAAATCCTGATGCCTTGAAAATCTCCAAAAATGAATATGCAATGGTGAAATCACTAAGGCAGGGATGTTAGGATGCATGGATGGATGGATGGATGGATGGATGGGTGGGTGGATGAGCCAATGTACAAGGTAGATAGGTGATAGCTAGCTATCTAGAGGATAGCTAGCTAGCTAACTAGATGATAGATAGATAGATAGATAGATAGATAGATAGATAGATAGATAGATAGATAGATAGAATCTTGGTAATTGGTAATGTAGCAATTAAGAGTTTTGATTCTCTGTACCAGGGAATAAAACATCACAAAAGTGGTAATGTCTCAAAGAATAGGAATCCTCCACATCCCCATAAATTCAGCTATGTTCATGGGAACTGAGCAAGACTTTGAAGATGCTCTATTTGGTTGCACAAAGGGAGAACATGCACTGAGATAGGAGGCTGCGACCCAGATTCCAAAGATGGTGGTGTAGGTCCTCTCATTGTCACTAGAACTCATCAAATACTGTAGAAGCCAATCACTTTTCTGAGCATTTTTTTAAAGATTTATTTTATTTATACAAGAACCAGGGTTCAGGCCACATGCGCGGGAGGGTGAGAGGATTCACCAGAGACAGAGCGGGGAGCAGAACAGGCAGACTGAAGAAATACACTGCTGAGGGGAGCAGCGGGTGAGACAGGAGAGGTCTGCTCTGCCATGTGGGATTCTTGTGGGCCGGCTGGGATCAAACCGGCACTGCAGAGGCTGCGGACAGCTTCTCAGCACTGTGCTCAACCACCTGCGCCACCAGGAAGGCGCATTTTCTGAGCATTTTTTAAATCTGTAATGTGAGGCATCTGACACTACAGCCAGTGGATGCTCTAGTTTCACAAGTGTATGATGTGCTATTGGAAAAAAATCAGACATTTTTCACCAAATTAAGCAAAATATCTTAACTTTTTATTATGAACTAGATATGTCACTTGATTTGGGAGAAAACACTATTATTTGTTTGCGTATTTTTCTCATTTCATTAACAAAACATCTCTTCATGTTCATTTTGATCAGTTTTATAATAAAGCTCTTTGGTTACCCATGGATTGAAAAAATTTTCAAACTAATGATGATGGTGAAGAAGAATGACAAATCACTCCATGAAGAGCCAGGACAATATAGGAAAGCCAGTAAAAAATTTAGCTAAAATGTATGGTGTTAACAACATCAAAATGAAAAAAAAAAATTCAGTTCATTACTGACTTACAGATCAGTTACTTGGTGAAAATGCAAAAATAGCGTGCAGAGGAGTGTGGTACACATATCAATTACATGAAATGCAAAAGTTGATGCAAAGTACTTTACTTTTGTAATTAGTGGTATGGTTTGATCTCTGGCCATTCGTTTAAGATTACAATAAAAATTGCATTTTAAATTAATGGTTTCATTATTAATTTTGACTGAGTTAAGAAATGTGTGTTAAATTTAATAAACACATATTTAATAAGTAATTATAGAGATATATTAAATTGACCTTACTTTCTGTTTTGACAAATCTGAATATTATTTAAATAAAGCAAGTGATTAAAAAATATTAGCAAACTCATCATTGGGAAAGTTTTTCATTTCATCTAGAATTTTTAGTTTTTTCATCTGTAACATACTCATATGTTTTTAAAATAAAAGAAAGTTTAAAGCCAAGGAGACAGTTTTCCTTATTGACTATTGAATAGAACATAACCCTCATCACCTCCAAATAACTGATTTGCATGAACAAACCAAAAAACATATTTTGTTTCCAAATTTAATGTTTTATTAGAAGTGAACATATAATCCAATCATTATAAAAGCGACAACAGAGTGTTCTATGGTTATTATGAAGATACAGGTTTAAATTGAAAATGATCTAAAATGTTGAGACATTAAATACTTTCATCAAATAATTCCAGCATGATTTTGGTTGTCCAGTTATTAAGCTCCAATTTGGGAAGTTCTTTACACTTTCATATGTTGGGTTGCAGGACAGTAGTTCAGTAGGAGCCGGAGAATCCATACCCTCCACAGCAGCACGGGCGGCAGCACCCATATCCGTAGCCCCCATAGCCAGAGCCATATCCATAACCCCCAAAGCCAGAGCCATAGCCTCCATAACCACCATAACCACCATAACCTCCGTAGCCTCCATAACTCCCAAAGCCTCCATAGCCTCCACAGCCCCATCTGCGGAAGCTGCCACAGCCACAGCCACAGCCCAGGCCACCAAAGCCTCCGTAGCCGTAGCCACGGCCTCCATAGTAGCTGCCATAGTAGCTCATGGTGTCAGGAGTGGGGAGTTTCTTGGCTGTTTAGGACAAGAGTGTGAATGTTGACATCTGCACAGGTGTCCTTTTATACCTTGATGAGATCACGATAACACACATGTCACATTTTTGTGACGTTCTTTGTGTTGCTACTACTTAACACAATCCTGGCATGTGAAGAGGCCCTCAAACTCATTAACGTGTTTGAGCTTGCATTGTTGCCTACTCATGGTGTCCCTTAAACATCGCATCCCTTTTATGAAAAGGAATTGCTGTATTGTCAGAGTTTGTGCATGCCAACCTAAATAGAACAGGTATCTTACAGAACACATTTGATAGCATTGTAGTTTAAAATTTAGTATTGCTTCATCTCTGGCTTCCTTGAATAGCTATTCTTTACTTATGATTACATGAAAGGAATTGGTTAAATTCCAGACGCTACAATTTATCTTATCCTTTCAAAGACATCCAGTTCCTCATGGCAATGTTCCTTTTCAAGCTAAAGAAACATTTGAAAACCAGGAAACATCAGCTCACCTGCTGTGCACCAGTACAGAACTTCAGGAATAAATGTTGAAATAGAGCCATCTTTTTTCTATTATTTCATAGCATTTACAATCATAAATAATATTTTTTGTTATTGTCTATTAGTTTTGAAAATGTTAAAAATACATTTTTAACATGGTGTAATATTGTTCAAATATTAAAAGTAAAGCACAGCTATCAAAAATATTTTTTGAAGAGAAAGCCTGTTCAAAATACCTCTTTTTACATCTTGCCTCCCTTTCTGACATATATATCCACTACCCAAGACGCTTCCAAAATTGCAGATTGGATCTGCTTCTGTGCCTCTATATTTCCAATTTCCTCCCTTTTCCTAATCAATATATCTGCTTTTTATTTTATTGATTTTCAAATATCACTTTGCTTAAGTTTCTTCTTAGGGTTTGGCAGTAGATAAAAGGTGATATCTATATCTCTCTATCTCTATATAAATATATCTTTTATTCTGCTCAATTTTCATCCAATTATAGCTTATAGTATTACATGTAAACCATTATCTTTACAATAATATTTTTATGGTAACATTCTGTATTTTCCCTTTGTAAGAATCAGTTACCTAGTTTCTACTAAGATATTAAATATATTTATCAAGATCTTAGATATTGAAAACATATATGTTTCAAAACCCTATGAAATTCAGCAAAAAAACGAACAAACTATTAATGCTAGAAATGTCCTCAGTATCCCAAAATTGGAGGTGTGATGTAAAAATACAGAGTGGGGGAAAAAAGAACTAATTGAAAACAAATTGACCTTCAGTTTAGTTTGTAAGTATTTAAGCACAGATACCCACAACTGACCTGACTCCTTGTGAAACCCCACCCATGTATGCCCTTATCTTTGACTAAGCTTCTGAATTCTTAACTTTATATAAACTCAAATATACTGTTCAATTATTGTTGAGTCTACAAAAAATTACGAAATTATGCATTTTCCCAACTGTACATGTTGCCTGCTGTTCAATGCAGTAGAAACTCAGTTGCACAAGTGCTGAATGGATGAAAACATTCTAAGGTCCCCAGGGGCAAGGATCTTTTATTTTGTAGACCTGGATAGCTCTGTGAATTCTCCTGAGGACGTAAAAGAGGAATTGGTTAAAATCAATTTTTTGCTTTAAAGAAATATATAACCCATCATTTCATTTGTTCTTTTGTTGCTGTTTAATGTCGATTGCAAAATACACAAATCTTAAAGGTACACACTGGTGACATTTTGCATACATTCATAGGCCATCTATATTACACACTTCAAATTACCCAAATTTGTCCCTTGATGCCACCAACAAATATTACTCCCTTGAAGTTCACCTGTTCTTGATGTCACATAATGGAATCATGCAGCATACTAGCACTATGTCACTCCCCCAAATTATACTATACATCACTGCCTGTGAAATACCTATTTGTTGTTGCATGTAGTATTAATCTTACTGCTTTTATTGCTACAAAGTAGTTCATTGTATGAAAAGAACTGTTAATTGTATGAATAGTTACTGTTCTGATCCTTTCTTCATAAAAGAATAGTAGGCTAGGGCCTCCCTCCTGACCTAGGGGTTAAATCTCAGTGCTATCACCATTACTGCCTGTGTTCCATCTTGGTCAGGGACCTAACTCACACAGTGCAGCAGACCTCTGCTGTCTCGCCTACTGCTCCCCTCAGCAGTGTATTTCAGTAGATCTGCCTGTTCTGCTCCCGACTCTGTCTCTGGTGAATCCTCTTATCCCCTTCACCTCTGACCTACACCCCAGTTCTTGTATGAAAAAAAAAAGAATACTTGGTAAGTATGAATAAAGCTCCTATGTACCTTATAATTGAGATCTTTTTGTTTTATAGCCCTAGGCATTCCTTTACTTTGGGTATACCTAAGACATTAAATCAAAGTGAAGTAAGAAATCACAAGAAAATCAAGTGCTTTCAATGCACCATATTCTGCCTTTATAACTGTGCCTGATATGCATCATTTGAGTTAGAAACCTGTTGTATTGTGTTCTCCCTAAGATAAACAATAGTTCTTCTCTGGAAATAGAGATAAGCTGGAATTACATTAAATAATGTGTCTTAGTTCCCTCAATCATTAAGAGTAGATAATAAGAAATTTTATTTCAGAACCCAAGTTTTTATTTTGTCTCTGGTACTCATATGACACCTCTTAAGTTCAAAATAGGAAAGGGTTTGCCTGGGAAGTAAATGAGAAAGTGAATAAGTGGGATGATTTCATGATTTTAGGGTGTGTTGAGAACACATCATCTTATGAACAGATGGCAGTCTTCTACAAACAATAGATTCAAAGACTACCTGGAGGCACTGCTTACACACCCACACTTCTCCAACTTGTAACCTAGATTATATTTGGGGAATAAAATATTTTGTATTTCAATTCTCCTTATACAATGTTTCATGCCCCATTAAAACAAGGTCTGAGATTTATTGCCCTGGAAAAGAAAATAAATGGTACCATCTAAAAGCAAAACAATGCACAGGGTAGAGAAAAAGGGGTCACTGATGAGGGAGGGATGAGGCATTTCTACTAGACAGGAAAAGCAAAGAGAGGTCCTCATGAAACAGCAGGGGAAATACAGAAAGAAAGCAAAAAAAAAATAAAAATTAAAAAAGAAATTCTGTAGTATTTCCCTTAAGTCCATAAGAGATCTAGAAAATCAGTATATTCAAGACTTAATAATATGAAAACACCACATTACACTTGGTCAAACACCTTTTCCAACAAGTTATGCTGATTATTAGTCTTCCTTATAGCTACGGAAAGTCTTTCCCCAAAATGTGGAGAAATACTATTAATCACTAGGAAAGAGAGTGGCTATTGCTGCACTCTGTCAAACTAAGCATTAACTCCCCAAGAGACAGAACCATCACTTCTCCGGTACAGTCAATATAAAGCTAACCCTTTGCACTCCGCTGTCCCCTCTCAGGGGACATCGGAATTCTAGCATATCACTCGGATGTCCCCTCTCAGGGGACATTGCAATTTATTAGTGATTATGGGGAATTGAGGTTATTTCAATGCAACTTTTTGAGACATGCATGTTTCCCTGAAGTTTTATCTTGAAATGGCACAAGAAATTAAATCAAAATATCGTAAAATGGTTCGGAGTGCAAAGGGCTAATATTATCTGGCTAGAGTGACTAGCACATAGGTCTTACTAGCTGGCTGAACAAATTTACTCTTTATTTTTCAGTGATATTATTAGCAGGTAGAATGATACCCCCATGTATCTTAGGTTTTCTGAACACTCTTTGGAAATAGTTTTTTTCAGATATGCTCACTATTTATTAATGGGGTGTTTTCTTTTTCATTGTTAAATTGTATGTTTTTTTATGTGTATTTCTTGGCTATTAACTCTTTGTTGGTCATGAAATGTGTGAATATTTTCTCTCATTCAGTAGGACATCTTTTTAGTCTACTTAGGTTTTCTTTTACTATGTAAAGGCATTTTAATTTGAGATCAACACAATTGTTTATTTATTCCTTTATTTCCCTTGCTCTGAGGGCTGAGTCTCCAAAAACATCTTTATTATTAATTTCATGAAATGTATCATCAGAAAACATATTACTGTGTTTTCTATTTTATGTTTTGTTGTTTCTGGTCTTCTACCTATGTCTTCAATCAATTTTTGTGTTTGAAGTTAAAAGATGATCCAAATGCTTTCTTTTACATGTGACTTTGTAGTTCTCCCCACAATATTTGTCAAAGAGACTCTTCTTTCCACACTGTATGGTTGTGACTCCTTTAGCATTAAATATTAATATATGCGTGGATTTAATTTTGACTTCTATTCCATTGATCCATGTGTCTATTTTTGATCCCAATAGCATATCATTTTAATTACTATTGCTTTGTAATATAGTTTAAAGTCAAGAAAAATAATTTCTCCATTTCTGTGTTTTCTCAGGATTTCTTTAGTAGTTATTCAACAAATCTATTCTTACATTTAGTAAATACATCTGGAGTCTTTGCATCTTGATATTTTAATAACATTTTACCTTAGAATTATTTACTAGTGTTTTTCTTTTTACAGATTCAGCTAAACTAGAGAATAGGCTCAGTATTCCAAATAAAAACTAACGCTACTAACAAAATAAGGTGGTTAATGTGGAAAGCACATCAGTCCTTACAAACTTTGCATTTATATTGTTATTATATTGAAGGGATACATAACCAAAATTCAGGATTGCTTTTCTAGAGGTCCAAGAAAAGAAATGTATTGTGAAAGGGAGAATCAGAACTTAATTAAATAAATAATGAAACCATATCACCACTTCAAATTAGGAAAATTTATTGCAAAGAGAATAAAGAAAGAAACGAAAATTGAAAATACAAATAGGGCATACCAGGAAACATGAAACAGACAAACGTAAGATGATAGATCTTCTTAAACTCAAAGATGCTAAATATTTTCAAAGATGGCTTGGTTCAAGTGTTAGGTTCATTTGGTTAACCATCTCATGGTCTCTGATGCTGGGCACCCAGAGAAGGATTTCAGTAGAAGCCAGAAAACCAGTATCCCCTACAGCAAGATGGGCGGCAGCAGCCATATCCATAACCTCCATAGCCAGAGCCATATCCATATCCCCCATAGCCAGAACCATATCCTCCATAACCTCCAAATCCAGAACCATATCCTCCATAACCTCCAAATCCAGAGCCATATCCTCCATAACCTGCAAAGCCACAGCCCAGGCCACCAAAGCCTCCATAGCCATAGCCCCGGCCTCCGTAGTATCTGCCGTAGTAGCTCATGGTGTTAGGGGTGAAGTTTGGCTTGCTATTGAAGACAGGATCTGGAATATGAATGTCAGCACATGTAGAGGGATGTTTATATACCCTGTTCAGAGAATGTGATAAATCACGTATATACCCCACTTGTGTAATTTTTATTACACCTACTAGAAACAATGCATTCATTCATTGTCCTCTGACACAGGCAGAAGCCTTCACACTCATTAAAGTGTTTGAGATAGCTTTGTTGCCTAGTTAAGGGGGCCTTTAAAAGTCATTGCATCACTTTATCAAATCATTAAGTTGCATACTTTAAATATATACAATTTTATCTGTCAATTATACCTCAGTAAAGCTGGGGGAAAAGTTATTGCATCATTTTATAAAGACAAATTGCGTATCTTCAAAGTGTGGACTTTCCAGACCCTAGTGTCAGGCATAGAAATCACATTTGATAGTGCTGTGTTTTTCCATTAAATATTGTTTCACCTCTAGTTTTCTTTTGATTGTTATTCTTCACTTACAAATAAAATAAATGGGTTGAATCTAAAGCTCTGTAATCTATCATGTATTTTTAAAGCACTTTATACTTCAGTCTAAAAAAGAGAGTTATCTATTTATTTCAGAGCTTGGGAAATAGGAAAATTTGAGAGTCAGGAAGAATCAGCTCAATTGTTTTAAATACCAATTGTTGGAAACACTAAGAAAAAGAAAGAAGTTTTTTTTTTTTTTTTTTTTTTTTTTTAGAATATTGACCATCATACCTGGTATACTTTTAACTTTTCATACTACTTTGAAAAACAAGAAAAAGCATTTTTGCTGTTACAATTGATGAACCAATACTGATAATCATTATTTAAAATTCACATCTTATCTAATTCTTTGTATTGTGCAGTTCTATGTACTTTGACAAGCATGGGATACAATTGTTCAGAAATTGAGGGAAAATCATAATCATCAAAATTTTATTTCAGAAGTAGCTTTAATTATTTATAATAACCAAGTTATGGAAATAACCTAAGTGCCAAATAACATATGAGTGCATCAAAATGTGGTATATATACACAATGGTAATTACACAGCTCTGAAAAAAAAGATGAACTCTATCCATTTCCATCAACATGGATTGACTTGGAAGGATTATGCTAATAATATCATGTAAAATTCTGTTTTATCAGGCAAACAGAAGAGTATAGTCCTCCAGTGGTGACCTTGAAATTTATCTAAACTATAGGTAAACATGTTTGACATTTTCAAATGAACCCCAATTTTTTAAAATAGATTGGATTCAGTAATAATTACTGGTTACTTTCACTCAAACATAGATAAATGAGAAATTGAAATTTCAAGAGTCTACATCATAACATCTAAAAATCAAAATAGAGGTAGTCTATCACTTTTAATTATCACTATGATAGTTGACCTTTTCAAGGACATATGACCAGGATTTTCCAAATGCTTTATTTGCTCTTACTCATGAAAGGAACTATGAAATGAGTAGGATAGTCAGATGGTAAAGTAGAATGTCTGGAGTGCGGTGAAGCTGGGCCAAGTTCAGCAAGTCACACCCTACTAGCTTGCCAGTTTTGGCCCATAACAATTCATTTCACTTCTTGGCAGGACTTTCCCATCCAAAATGGTGTCCATCTTATCATTATATCATTACCTAGGTTTTATTTAATTTGTTTAACATGTTTAACACAAATAAAATATATTTACTTTTGTTTTATTTCCTAAATAGAATGATTTTTGAAGCATGGTGGCATATGTTTCTTAAGAAAGTATTTATTTGGCTTCCCTGGTGGCGCAGCAGGTTGAGTGTGGTGCTGTGAAGCTGTACGCAGCCTCTACAGCACAGGTTCGATTCCCGGCTGGCCAGGAAGATACCCACATGGCACGGCAGACTTCTGTCTCGCCCGTTGCTCCCCTCAGCAGTGTGTTTCAGTCAGTCTGCCTGTTCTACTCCCCACTCTGTCTCTGGTGAATTCTCTCAGCCTCCCACACCTCTGGCCTATACCCAGTTCTTGTATAAATAAATCTTTAAAAAAAAAAGTACTTATTTGAACTACTAACAAGAAAAGTCCTCCTTTTGTAGAAGGGTGGTTAAATAAGTCAGCATTACAGGCACTTGCTAGATGTATAAAGCTTCAGGTCAGCCATGACCTCAACACAGATTACTTCACTGGTGATAACAGAGAGGTTTAAATTTCACTGGTAAATTTTAAATTATATCGATCAGTTGACAATACTGAAGAAGAATGTCATGTCACATGATGACAGATCAGGAAGAAAACATGATCTGAATTCACAAAAGCAAATTCATTTTCAGTGTATATTTAAACATACATTTTATTCTATGACTACATAATCTTTGAACAAAACTGAAAAGCACTTGCAATTCATGTTGGCTTCAATTTATATATGAAAATATATACAGTTAATATTTCAATGCTCAATGTTGTTGACCTAAAAGGTCTTAATAATGTACAAAAGGAAAAGCTTCATTTCAAATGACTGCTATGGTTAACATATTGTGTATCTATCTAGTTATACAGATGTGTGTATGTATATACCTTTTATATGTGTGTGTGTGTATATATATATAATATATGCACAAATTACTTTAGCTTTTTTTGTGAAGTTATTTTCTTCATTGTTGGTTTGGTGCAATTTTCTCTTTTGAGTAAAATAAGAAAATGAAAATAAAAGCCATCCATGCTATTTTAATTTAGGATCCTTTACTGCAAAAGAACAGTGAAATTCCACAACTATGAATATCTAAACAGGGCATACCAGGAGACAAGAAGCAGATGAAAGATGGTAGAAGTTCCTAAAATCTAAGATCCTAAATATTTTAGAATTTGTCTTGTTCAAGGTGATGTTGTTCAGTTCAAATTTTTGGTTCATTTGGTCATTTACCTCATGGCCTCTGATGCTGGGCACCCAGAGTAGGATTTCCGCAGAAGTCAAAGAAGCCAGATTCTCCACATCAGAATGGGTGGCAGCAGCCATATCTGTAGTCCCTACAATCCCCATGGTCAGAGCCATAGCCTCTGCAGTCTCCAAAGCCACAGCCATAGCCCCAGACACCATAGTAGTTGCCATAGTAGCTCATGGTGTTCTGGATGGTGAATTTGGTTTGCTGGTCAAGGCAAGATCTTGAGTGTGAACGCCAACCCTTGCAGGAGAATGCTTGCACACCCTGAGCATAACTTGTGATAAATTATGTTTATTTTCCCTTGTGTCATTCTGTCTATTACCTTTAAAGTTATGTCATTAATCTACTGTCTCTGACACACACAGAGACCTTCATTCTCATTAAAATATTTCAGCTCACTTGGTTCCCTGATTAGGATACCTTTGAGTCTGTTGCTTTGTTTTTATGAGAGGAAATGGCTGACTCTTCAAAATTTGTACATTTCAAGCCCTACATGGAATTGCTTATTACTGGGTACATTACATCATTTATATTTTATGACAATCCTTTTATAGTTAAGCATTTCTTCTGTTCTGTCCTGTGCCAAGAGGATAATTCTATCTCCAACTAGATTCACAGATAATTGTTCAACTTATAGGTACTAAATCTATGTTGTTCAAAAGCAAACTTGTTTGTCAGGGTTAAAAGTTTAAAAAGCAGGCCTCCCTGGTGGCGCAAGGGGTTAAGCACTGCACTATGAAGCAATATGCAGCCTCTGCAGCACGAGTTCGATCCCCGGCCAGGCAGGGAGAAACCCACATGGCAAAGTAGACCTCTCCTGTCTCGCCCACCCGCTGCTTCCCTCAACAGTGTATTTCAGTTAGTCTGCCTGTTCTGTTCCCCACTCCGTCTCTGGTGAATCCTCTCACCCCCGCATCTCTGGCCTGTGCCCCAGCTTCCAGCTCTTGTATGCATAAATAAATAAAACTTTTAAAAAAAGAAGAAAAAAAAGTTTAAAAAGCACATCTATTCCAAAGATATGAAAAGAGTTTAAATTTAAAATTAGACATATATTGATTTTTAGCATGTCATGTCTTTCATCCAAATATCGCTGATAGTAAATTGAGTTTGCCGTTGTTAGTAAGTTCTATTGAAGAAACACCAATAGCTTGGACAGAATTAAAATGATCCCATTTGTCCTATATAACTCAGGTGCATCCTGTGAGAGTGATTCATGACTAATTTAGGGTTGTTTGAAATAGAAAAGGATATTTCACCTGAGAGAAAAGACTAGATAAGACATAATGGAAAACCTCAACAGTCAAATAAGAATCAAAGTCATTTCAAAGAATAAAACTCAATAGTGTCACATAAAACCAATACTAACATTAGTAGTTATCAACACTAAAATATTACAAAATAAATAGAACAAATACTTTTGTTTTAGAGTTCTCTAAGTACAAACAAAATCAAAATGGAGGCATCCATTTGGAAAATGCACTGGTTTTATGCTTGGTTGTGAGGCCAAAAGTAGATTAAACATTGACTTTCTAAATATTTTCCTTCTTTACTCTTTTAGAAAGATTCCTTTGAAATATACATTAAGTAACCCTAAGATAATGGGTAAGAAAGAATAAAATGTGTTTTAACTTCGGATCACTTCTAATTTTAACATATATAAAAAGGAAATATTTGTTGTTCATTCCAAAGATTTTCCTATCACTCAGATAACTTCAATAAACAATGAAAATGTAGTTTACAAATGTATGATAGTATAGTGTGGGAGAAGTTTCACGCTTTTTTTTTTATTTTGGCTAGTTTTATTTATTTATTTTTAATTAATTAATAAATTTTATTTTTATATTCCCCATACAATTGCAATCCCCCCATTCTGACCCCAATCTAATCAGAATTATAATTTTTTATAATGCAATATCATCCTTCTGTGATGATACTGCCTTGGATAAGCATGCAATAGGTTCAAATTATATGCAGTTATATGGGTTAAGGTCCCTTCAATGGAGTTAACAAAATTAATCTACAATGACATGCTCATGAGAAATACAACATCTGAGAGGAATGATGAAAAAAATGACTGAATTTATTTTTTTCTGTCTTCCTGTAATATAAATTCAAATCTATCTAATAAAAAGCCATGGTGTTGAGAACTGAGTTTTAATATTATTCATTCTTCATTTACCTTGAAGTAGAAGTAAATTAGAAATTAAGAAGTGGGAGATTATATACAATAAAATAATATTAACCATAAAAATAAAATAAAACACAGTAAGAGGTTGTTCATCTAAAGAGGGAATTAATCTCCATAAACTCAGCTATAAAATTGTACTGCTTATAGAAATATGACCAGAACTTTCCAGGTCATCAACACGTTGTGAATAAACAAAGAAGGAGAATCAGTTTTGATTCTACGGTAGAATCAGATTCTGGAGCAGTGCACAAGAATTCAGGTAAACTGTTTTCTGATATTAGTCTGACACATATGATACTCAGTGGACTCTAGGTATCATTTGCTATTTGGAGTTTCCCTACCTGTACCCAGGGGAGCAGGTAGGTCCTGCTCTCACTTCTGTTGCCTTTGTATTATGATTTCACCATCTCCAACAAAATGCCATTCAAATTTTAAAAGACAAAAAATATTTTATTACATCTCTCATGTAGTCTATTCTATGAAATCCCAACAATAAGATGCTTGCCTTTTGCTGAGTGGCTATTGAATGAAATGACCCTTAAATAATAACTCTTGGATGTTTTCAATTGACGTATCCATGTATTTATTTTCATTCACAGTTGCAAAGGGCTTTAATATCACCATGAGGATGATGCTCATGTTGATGGTTAAAAAGAAGAGCATCATTACATGACATAGAGAAACACTGCCATAACAGATAATGAAACACATTAATATTTTGATATTACATATATTTTAGTTAACTTGAAATACCTCTAGTAAGTTTGTGAAATAATTATTGTTAGCTAAATGCCAAGTAAAATAAAAGGAAATAGCAAATGAATCATATTACACCTAGAGATTCATTTAAAAAATATTTGTCTTTCTTAGGAGCTTAGAGAAATACTTTGGTCTGCCACTGTTCTTTTTTTTCCCTCCACAAAGGGTTGCCTAAAGACAAATTTTGAAAGAACAAATTATTTATATATTTTCAACTGTATTGACAATCAAATTTGGATGGCATTGAAAAGTCAAGTTATATTTGAGGAATTATTGTTTCATTTCAACTTCAATTTATTATTCTCCTTATCTCTGTCTTATTTACCTATCTGTTAAATAACTATTTAATATGCAATAATTTATATTAATCTCTATATTGAAGTCTGAGTATTATATATATTTATATATGATTGAGAATAAGTAAATGAAACAGAAGCTATATTTGCTGTTTCAATTAAAGGGGTTTTACAGACAATTATAAATCAGAGACATCCTGCAGGGGAGGAGCGGGGAGAGGGATCAGAGGGAGGGAGGGAGGAGCACAGGGGACTGAGGTGATGGTGCAAAGGTGCATTGGTGAAGGAAATTCTGTGGGGACTACACCTGGCGGGGGGGAGCAAATATTGTTTAAAAATGAACAATGATGCAAAAAAATAAAATTAATATATCAATTAAAGGGGTTTTATTAAAGAAATTGAGGAGATCTGATGTAGAAAAGTGTGTGCAATTATAAATGTACTGGAAGTTTTAGATGCTAATTATTGAGTATAAAAACAAAATAATCTTGATTGGTCAAATGATTGAAGTTAGATTTATCAAGTACACTTATGGAACCAGATATCGGATTCAGTGACATGAATTTCAAAGAAGCTACAAAGCCATATCTTCCATAGAGTAAAAATAAAAACACTGAAAATAACCAAATATTTCTATATTAAGCAAACAATTTATTAGACAAAAGCAAACTACAAATTTTCTTTTGCTAGAAAGATGACATCATGGGGCTTCCCTGATGGCTCAAGAGGTTCAGATGCAATCTATGAAGCTTACTGCAGCCACTGCAGCACGAATTCCATCCCCCCCCAGGGAACAACCCACATGGAACAGCAGACCTCTCCTGTCTCACCAGCTGCTCCCCTCAGCAGTGTATCTCAGTCAATCCACCTGTTCTGCTCCCCACTCTGTCTCTGGTGAATCCTGTCACCCACCACACCTCTGGCCTGTATGCATAAATAAATAAGTTCTTGTATGCATAAATAAATAAATCATTTAAAAAAAAAGAAAGATGACATCATGGTAAAATAGTGGAAAGAAAATAAATAAAAATAAGAAAATCAACTGGAATGGTTATATACATTGAATATGTATTGAGATGGCAAGTTGTGAAGTAAAAAGGAATCAAATACTCATAGACACAGTTTAGCATTGATAAATAGCTATCAATTTATTTCGGAGAACATCAAATGGATGTTTGAGGAGTGAAAGCACGAGATAGAACCAAACATGATGGAGATTTCCCCTCCACTTATAATTTCAGCAGTTTTCAGTAGGAGCCGGAGAATCCATAACCTCCACAGCAGCATGGGCGGCAGCACCCATATCCGTAGCCCCCATAGCCAGAGCCATATCCATAACCCCCAAAGCCAGAGCCATAGCCTCCATAACCACCATAACCACCATAACCTCCGTAGCCTCCATAACCCCCAAAGCCTCCATAGCCTCCACAGCCCCATCTGCGGAAGCTGCCACAGCCACAGCCACAGCCACAGCCCAGGCCACCAAAGCCTCCGTAGCCGTAGCCGCGGCCTCCATAGTAGCTTCCGTAGTAGCTCATGGTGTCAGGAGTGGGGAGTTGTTTGCTGTTCAAGGCAAGAATCAGACTGTGACTATCGACTCTGACAGGGAGGTTTATATACATGGCTCAGAGAACATGCTACCACACGTGTCCTCCTGGGGTGTCACGTTTCAAGGGAATTATCCTCCCTTGAAACAACTCATTAGTCTGTTGTCCTCTGACAACCCTCACAAAGAATGTTGGAACTTGCTTGGCTACCTAGTCAAGTTGCTCCTGAGTATGTTGCTTAAATTTTCTGAGAAGAAATTGTTTCTTCAAAGCATTGACATAATAACCCTCAATATAATTCTTCATTGCCAGTCAGTAAACATCAGTTGCATAAATATTGTTGGTTTTCTGATGAAATACCTTATCATAGGAATTTTGGGGAGTCATCACACAATTGATTCTACAAGATATCAAGGAACAAAGTTGAGACATCAATTTCTTCAAAAAGAAGCATGAGGAACAAAGTTGTGTGAGAACAAGTTGTGTGGAGAAGTCTTGGTTCACCTGCTGTGCATGCCCGAAGAAACAAAACTTACTTGGTTTTGAGAGCACGATTCATTGACTGATCCTCGACTTTGCATACCACCATTCTTGTTTTGGTTATAATAAGTGAAATTAGTCAGAAGGGGAAAGATAAGTTGGTATTCCTTATATACAGAATATAGAGAAACCCAACAAGGGCTGAGATAAAGCCAAACCTCAAATCTAGGTCTTGAATGCAGACTACAGAACTGAGACATCCAGGGGAGGGTGCAGGGAAGGATTAAGACTGAGTGGAGATTTCTGGACCTACTAAACATAGAGCTTCCATATGATCCAGTAATTCCACTCCTAGGTATTTACCCAAAGGACACAGAAACATCCATTCCAAAGAGCACCTGCACCCCTGTGTTTATAGCAGCACTGTTTACAATAGCTAAGCTATGGAAACAACCCAAATGCTCAAAAATAGATGACTGGATCAAGAAGATGTGGTACATATACACCATGGAATATTACTCAGCATTCAAAAAAGATAAACACATGCAGTTTGTAGCAACATGGATGGTCCTGGAAGGGATTATGCTCAGCGAAATAAGCCAGACAAAAAAAGAAAAATACCAGATGATCTCACTCATAGCAGGAATCTAGAAAACCTAAATAAGGGACCAGGAAAAAGAATAACTATAAGAAAGAAAATATCAAAACCAACAAACAACTATGAACCAGAGACACTCTATGGGGGTTGGGGGGGCGGGGAAAGGAGGGATTGGGGTCAAAATAAGGGGGTTGTAATTGCATGGGGAATATAAAAAATAAAATTTAAATAAAATGTGAAAAAAATAAAATAAAAGAGAGTACAAGAATGTTGCCAGGATTATTAAAAAAAAAAAAAAAAGACTTAGTGGGGAGGAGCACAGTGGAAGATGATGGTGGACTATGGGTTCTTTGGTGGTGTTGCACTATGCTTATAACACCTGAATGGGGGGATACTGTACTCCCAAAGAACAAACAATAATCTAAGCCAACATTACCTCAATACAGATAAACAAATGAAAATATAGCACATATTTTTCATAAATGAAAAATTGGAATCAGAGACTAAAAGTGATCAGAACTCCTGAGAAGACTTCTCACAGTTCATTTTCTTATCCTGGATCTCACAGCTACTACAAATGCACTTATACTCACCTCCATACTCTATTCCCCCTCCTCTACCTTTTATCATCTATCCATAAATTGTACATCTTCTTTCAAGTGTCCCTTAAAACATCACCCAGTGTCCTTCCTCCATGATTCATCACTGCAACCAGATAAATGTCTGAAGCAGCATAAATTCAAGATAGTACTGCATTCCTTCCAACTGCATCTCCACAGTCAAAATAACACAGTTGCCCATATCATTTCTTTGTCTAAATGTTACTCATTTTTTTAATTTCAGACTATTTTTTAAAATTTTATTTTATATATTTTACATCATTTTCATTTTTGCACAATGTATGCATTTTCCTCTTGGTTATAGTCCCCCTACAATTCCCACCCGCCTTGTTTTGACCCTACTCCCTCCTTTTTTATTTCAGACTATTTTTAATTAGACTTTACTAAGAAATGAAGTAGACCTTTATAAGATTTTGATAATATTGTTACTTGTTGAAAACATATTCCATGGGGCCTCCCTGGTGACACAGAGTTTAAAGACAGAGCTATTCAAGCTATTGCCAGCCACTGCAGCACAAGTTTGATTCCTCAGCCAGCCAGGGGGGTGACCCACATGGCACAGCAGACCTCTCCTGTCTCACCCGCTGCTCCCCTCAGCAGTGTATTTCAGTAGATCTGCCTGTTCTGTTCCCCACTCTGTCTCTGGTGAATCCTCTCACCCCACACCTCTGGCCTGTACCCCAGTTCTTGTATGCATAAATAAATAAATCATTAAAAAAAAAGAAAACATATTCCAACTCCTAAAATCACATGACATTTTTAAGAGTTACAATTGCAGATAGTTACGAAACTCATATGGGTGTGTATATGCATGCATGAGCACACACACACACACACACATTATTAAAGTGGTTGGTTTCCAAAGTGGCATATGATTCAGAAATATAGGGTCACACATTTCAGGTGTATGTCACCACACTACACCCAACACCAAGGCACCCACAGTGTTCCACAGTAGTCCTTTGTGACCTCCCTCTTCCTCTTCATTAGCCCCAGTTTTATAGTCAGATTTCTGTCAAAATCAACCTGAGATTTATGTAAGTAAAATAGATAAAAATATATATTCTATTGTTCTGAACTATTCATTCTCAAATGAGATTTTTTCCCCTATATTTTAATATAGATGCACATATGTATAAATTATTGTATGCATTGTATTTCTAATTGAAAAACAGTAAAATTTGCATAAGTATGTATACATAACTGAGTGAAATGAACCACAAAAAGTCATATTTTCAATTTCAAATTATGTCATTTATTGGAAATTCAGCAGTACATCATCTATTAGTGCCCAAGAAACGAGGGGAGGCAATGCATACAAGCTGATAAATATGTAGTCTCTGAAATTCTTAGATCTGTCTTGCTAAATGGACCAAGAGTAATCTCAGCCCATTGGTGGAAGAATGTTTTTGGTCATTTCATTAATGGTACAGATGTTGGGATCCTGGTACAGTAGTTTAGTAGAAGCTGGAGAATCCATATCCGTAGCCCCCATAGCCAGAGCCATAGCCTCCATAACCCCCAAAACCAGAGCCATAGCCTCCATAACCCCCAAAGCCAGAGCCATAGCCTCCATAACCCCCAAAGCCAGAGCCATAGCCTCCATAACCCCCAAAGCCAGAGCCATAGCCTCCGTAGCCTCCATAGCCACAGCCACATCCCCATCTGCGGAAGCTGCCACAGCCACAGCCACAGCCCAGGCCACCGAAGCCTCCATAGCCGTAGCCCCGGCCTCCATAGTAGTTGCCGTAGTAGCTCATGGTGTCAGGAATTGAAAACTTGATTTGCAATCAAAGGTTTGTGTCCTGAGTATAAATCTCAGCTCAAGTACAGAGGTTTTTATACCCAAAATAATGGGTGTGGTAAACCACCCAGACCTCCCTCATTATCATTCCTCAGAAAAATTTCTTGAGACAAATAGTATTGGTTCTTTTGCTTTGTTTACTATGCATGAAATAATCTTCATCTCAGTAAAGCTTTTAAATTGATTTTAGCTCAATTAGAATTCTCTGATTAAGTTATGTCTATAATGAGAAATATTATTTGCAACTTCAAAGACCAGACATCAGCATTCACATAACCACCACCTCCTTTAGGCTCATCAGAATGGAAATAGACAATCATGTGCTGGCACCCAAGATCTGATGACATTCCTTTGCTCCACTTACGCTGTGTCTCTGTTTCCCATAATGACTACCTACCATTACTTGAGGTATGCAGAGCACTAATGTTGCTCTTATAGCCATGCTTCATTTGAACCATATTCACTTGAGATATCAAATATCTAAAAAATTTGAGATACAAACAACTTCTACTTGACTATTGTGTACTCGAGGCCAACGTGGTAGTGATCTTGCTAAGTGTCTCTCATATTTCCTCTAGCTTAGATTTATTTTTAAATTTTTAACAGATAATACTTGAAATCTTGATATTTCCTTTAAAAAAATAACACCTGAAACTTTAGGAGAACAAATAAATATTGTATGTTCCCTGTATTTGAGCCTATTCAAAATCAATAATGCCCCAATAAAATAAATGATGGCATTCCTTACAATGATCATGACCTCAAAAAATTCAAGAATTCTGTCTGATAATTTAGAAGTGGTTTCTGAGATCCATGAGTATGATAATGCTGGAAAGATAGAAATAGCTCTATTGATGTTCTTGTACAGGATTAGGTAGATGAATAAAAATGTGGAGAACTGGAGTCAGTGAGTTTTCTGAGGTTAATCTAGACATACGTTTGAAATTGTGAAATTTGAAAAATTTAGACATTATAAAAACCCATCACCACCAAAGGTTGAGCAAGTTAAATAAAAATGTTACGGCTTTGCATATAAAATGTTTGTAATATTAATGGGGTGTTTGATATTTCACTGCCAAGTATTTTATTTTTGGGAACCTGTTACTTAATGAGTAGAGACATATTTGAAGTTCTTTTCAGGAAGGCTTAATTACCACATGATTCAAGATTATTATTATATTTTAGAAAGTCACAAGATAGGTCATTATTTCATTCTATATTCACAAGTCTGAACTATTGAACTATCTCAGTATTATGTATATTGATCAATCAATCAAAACACTGGTATTAGCTACATCCTATTCAGAACTAATGCAGTTGAAATAAATTTGCCTGATTTTCAAAATGCCCTGTTAATACCAAATGTGCTGCGCTGATCTCTATACTGAAATACAATACATGGAAAAAGTTAACAAATCCCTCAAAATAAAACTTTCAGTAACACTGACACAAGAAGAAATAAAAAGATTACTTTTCATGAGAAAATTAAATTTGTATTAAAAAAGCAGAGTTCTAACAAAGACAAGTCCAGGTCTGAATAGTTTAATGGTTAATTTTAGCAATTACTTAAGGAAGAAATAAGACTAATTTTACACTGATTCTTTTAGAAAATAAACTCAATCTAAAAATCCAGATAAACGTACACACATACATTAAAATATATAAAATATATGCATAATATAACAATCACATATATATTATATATACATAATATGTATGTATAGATGTACACATAGTATCCTTGCTAATTGAAAGTTTTTCTTTCTAGGATTTCAGTTATCTGCAATCAACCACGATTTAGATTACTTAAGATTTACATAAAATTAAGTATCAGGTTAACTTAAAAATGTTTAGTGTGATTTTTAATTCAATGTCCAATATAATGTCTCAATTGCAATTATATCATTATTATAGATTTCTAAGAGTACAGTATAAGGTTTTGGTACATAGTGGCATACTTACAGAGATTTTGTTACATGTTTAACTTAAAGCAATAAAAATGGAAATAGCAAAGCTTTGGAGACAGAAAATCAGTCCCCCAAAGTTCTGAACAATAAGCAGATGATTTTTTTCCTCACCCTATACAAATAACGTATGAACAACTAGTCAAGTAAAAATATTTAACAGGATTTATCTGATAGAACAGGTAGACTCTTCAGTTCCTTGGTTCAATATGAAACACTCACATAGACATGTGATATCCATTTTCCTTATGTGATTCAGAATACTACAGATATAACAATACTGTGAATGTAAACAGCAGCTAAGTGGTCAAATAAATTAAATTTATAATCAGACTACTTATAACCATAACCTCAGCCCAGGGATTTTAGCACCCAAAATCATTGCCATAAATCAGAGTTCCCATCAATATAAATTTTTACTAAGAACTCAAAAAGCCATCTAAGCCATATTTACTGTCAAGTAAGTACGTTCAGTGATGAGTGATAAGGCTTGGGGCTGGAAGTCTAACTCACAAATACCAAATAGGGAAGAAGAGCAGACTAGGCAAGACCAACAGTCTCTCTTTCTCAAACTAAATCTAAGATATTTGTTTTTCACTGATTTAATAATAGGAATAAATGGTATCCTCAGGAAGGGAAATATTTCCCTTCATTTCAGATATCAGAAAACAGGAAACTTATTAAGATAAATGACTAAAGTTAACACCATATTGTTATGCCATATTAGACACATTTATTGGAAAATGATTATAGATATTGCTGCCAATATAAAATACACTAAAGAAATTTCAGATGACAAATTAGTATCTGGAGAGTGAAAGAAGTAGCTGTTGTAGAAAAATATCCAATATTTATGGAATAAGTCAAAATTGCTATTGAACAGCTGTACATTTACAGACAGCTCTTAAATCTTATGCCAACAAGCTTGTAAATCTGTAATTTATCTTCCTTGCTTGTTATGAGCTGGAAATAGATTTAACAGAGGAAACATTTGAAAAGTTGGATTTTGTTGTTGGGATAATTCCCAAGAGTCTTAAGTCCTACAATTTAGTAGAACCCAGAGTTCCAACAATGTCCATAACAACTGGATGGCAGATTTATATCCACAAGCCCCATACCCAGTGTCACATCCATACTTTGTTCTTACAAGTCCCCACATCCACAGGTGTAGTAATAGCCCTGGCCACTGTATCCAGAGTCCATGCCTTCTAGGTAGTTCTCAGCTGGCTTATTGTATAAATCGTTGAGGTTTCATGATTAAAGATATTTAAGCATCTTCGGTGGTGTGACAAGCCTTAGGTACTCTATGTAAAATATTTATACCAAATAATACACACAATACATTTCATTATGTATGGGAAAACCTCAGTAATTTGCTTTCCCTTATGTAAGAGAGCCTCAATTCTATTAAAACAAGGCTTGCTTTGGTGGATCCATCAATATTTCCTAATTAGTGGTATTAAGTTTTAATTCTGTTCTACCATAAATTCATCTTCAGTATAGATTTCGTACTTACTGTGTCTGCAAGGGCCACATGATATCAATCATGTTTTTAAAAAATATTGTATTTCTTTCCTGACATCTTTAGTAAGTCTCAAAAGCAAGTGGAAAGAATACCAGCCCTCTGTAATCCTGAGTTCATGCTTCAGGGATATTTTGTGCTAAACCACTGAATTATTTTATCAGTTCTCTTTTAAAGAAAAACATATAGTCCCATATAAACACCTATTTCAAAGTCTATCTCTAGATTTTCTCCACCAGTGATTATATCTTGTTTTGCTGTAGATACTTGGTGACAGGTCAGACTTTAATACTTCTAGATAGAGTCCATGTAAGATTTGTTTTTATCTCCATCAAATATATAGCACATTAAATCTATGTTCAACAATTCTTATTGAATCAATGTACCTTCCTTTGATCAATTACACACAAAATCTCTGCCAACTTGGCAGTCAGTGCATTTGGCATTCTTATAGGCAAAGAGATTCTCCTTTTCACCCATAAATTCACTAAGGACACATTTTTTTAAGTGTTCACAATTATTTACTTATTTATTTATTTGCTATAATATTGGATTACAATTTTATATATGATGTAGAGTATAGTACCTCCCTGTTCAGGTTTTTAACACATCACACCCACCACCAAAACACGATAGCCCTCCACTCTAGTCCATTGTGCTCCCTCTCCACTTGGCTCTCTCTGCTTTCCCTATTCCTTTGGTGGCCTTCTTTCTATAGTCAGAACTCAAGGATTTGCTACTGGTTTGGTTTTATCTGAATCTTGTTTTCCTATATTCTACAGATAAGTGATACCTTCCAGCATTTGTCTTTCTCCTGATTTACTTTGGTTAACACACTCACTTCCAGTTCCAATCATGTTGTCATAAGTGACAAGAGTCTGTCTTTTTTTTTACAGTTGAGTAGTATTCCTTTGTGTGTGTGTGTGTGTGTGTGTGTATATATATATATATATATATATATATATATATATATACCACATCTTCCTGATAAATTCCACTTTTGTAAAGATAAACTTCATATCCAAGTTTTCTAAGAGTGGTAGGTCTCCATCCAAACTCAAGAGTTTCTCTCCTTTTTCTGGCTCTTTAAAACTCAAATTAATTTAATAGGAAAAAAATTGTAAAAGAATGTTTTGCTGAAGTTGCTAAGGCAGGTCTCCCTGGTATCACAAGGGTTAAATACAGCACTATCAAGCTACTGGGAGCCACTGTGCTGAGTTTGATTCTCAGCCGCCCAGGGAGCAACCCACATGGCAAATCAGACTCTCCTGTCCCACCCCTGTTTCCCTCAGCAGTGTATTTCAGTACATCTGCCTGTTCTGCTCCCCACTCTCTCTGATCAATCCTCTCACCCCCACACTCTGCTGGCCAGTTCTTATATGCATAAATAAAATAAATCTTTTAAAAAAAGAATAATGCACTCTTATAAACAAGTAATAAAGTTGCTAAGACTATACTAAAACGAAATTCTTTTAGTGTTGCAATTTAACCATTTACTGTTATTTCAAACTGAAAAATAAAGCATCAGTATCAACTGAAACCTAAGGTGCATGAGAGATCAATAGCATCACTTATATTACAGAATCATGAAAAATGTAACACTATTCATTTTTAACACTTAAAAAATAATTACCATCAAATAAATTCAAATAATTCCTTGAACTATCTTGTGTCAGTCATTTGAAAGAGTTATGCCAAAGAAATAGTCACACTAAAAACCTCCTACTCCAGAAAGGAAATTTAATTTCTTGATTGGATATGTTCTTAATTTTTCTTCAGTTACTGGGAGAGGAGAGGAGTGGGGTAAGGAGAATTTGTAATGTCCAAAGAAAAAAACTTTATTGAAAATATATTAGAGCATTAGAAACAATGACCACATGTGAGTAATTCAATTCTCCAGAGAGGAATCTTAAGTTTCAACCAAAGAATCCACAGTCTTGTTACTGATGCTGCTGCCACTGTAGCTGTTGTCACTTCCAGTTTTTGTGAAATGTCCCACCAAACTTTTAAGCTTTTTATGGAATTCAAGAAAAACATATTAAAAACCTTTTGGAGAAAAGGATCCAGAAATTGAACGTCCTGTTTCTAAGATTTAGAAAAATCAATAGGTCTCTCAAAAGATATCAAATCCACATCTTCTGAGACCAGAGTCAAAGACCACATTTCTGACAGAAGAACCATGATCTGAACACAGTGGCTTCCACAACCAGACCCAGAACCTGAGGGCAGGCCACAGTCATCAAATTCTGGGCTCATAATAGCAACTAGTGTCACAACTAGACTTGTGGGTGTGGTTGATGGTTGTCTAAGTTCCCCTGTGGGTGAACTTACACCTGCAGAGTCTTTTATAAACCCTCAGTGATAGTGTGGCTAACCATGCTGATTTACTTCAAGTTTATTCAAAATCAAGACTTTTCTACTATAGAAATCTAATTAAACTACTCTTTCCTTAATTAGAAGAGCCTCTATTAAGGAAGTTTAAAATTTTAATTTGATATTCCTGCTGAGCTTGCTTTTCACAAAACCTATTGTTCCCATAATGAGAGAGTTGATGGACCAGGAGAAGCCAACCATGACTTAATCCGCAAGTCAACTCAATGTCAGGCTTTGAAGAATCAGGCAGCTCTCCAGCTACATCACCTGAGAGGGTCTCCCAATTCAGTCCAATTCTGGGTCATGGGTTCTGTTATCAAATTAAGTGATGTACATTATTTCTATCTCTTTAATATTCAAAATGTCTTTTAGATCTATTGTTTATTGAAGTTACAATTTTATATGAAACTATAATTAATTGAATATGACAAGAAGATAATTGTCTAATAATATATGTGTTTATTTTTGTCATGCAAATTTTCTCAACTATCTCATGTTGTATATTAGCATTTATTTCCTGAATCATGTTTCAATCTTTTAGTAACATAAAAATATTTTAGGTATGAAACCTTTGATTTTCACTTTTCAGTAGACCATCAACAAGACCAGGATATTTATAAGCAAAGGTAGTAGGAAAAATGAAAATATTTTTATATTCTTCTGTCAATTCTACTTCATTGAAATATATCAAAAAGTAATAAGAAATAATTAAAGCATTTCTACCAAAATGACTCTTTGCATTTGCAGGAACAAAGAAAGTTTCTCATCTCATATTTTATTCTTAAAGAAAAATCTTATTTTATTTATAGTTGATTTGTTCAGTTGATTAGTTCCTTCATTTCTTCCTTACTTTTTTTCTCATTTATTCTGTTCTTTCCGCATGTACTATTACCTCATTCTAATGCTGTCTATGCTATGTATGTATGTATGATACTTTATGTATCTATGTATCTATCTATCTATAGTTTATATTGAAGTAAAAATAAAGATACAACCCAGTGTAGAGGAAATTGTTATGTACAATTAAAAAAGATTCTACTGAGGAGGTAGAATTTGACCTATGTTTTAAAAAAGATTAGTAGACTCTAAGAAGGAAAGTCATTCAAAAGAAAGAGTAATCAAAAAATAAAAAGTAACTGAGACATTCAAGGAATAAATATGTGAAGATATTGTCCTGATTAATTTTAGTATTAATTCTTTGGACATAATTGTTCTAAAGAACAATGATAAAATGTGATATAAAATAGGAAAAACTTCATGACAATTTTGAAATGATATTTTAATTCAAAACTCATTATATGCAGGAAACTCAAAAGGATTAACAAAAATGAAACATGATTTGCCATGTGAGCTAAGGACTTCATTAATTGGCATGCAACACATTTTTTTTTTATTTTTTAAAAAGATTTATTTATTTATACAAGCACTGGGTATAGTCATAAGCGCAGGAGGGTGAGAGAATTCACCAGAGCTAGAGCGGGGAACAGAACAGGCAGACTGATGAAATACACTGCTGAGGGGAGCAGTGGGCACAGCAGGAGAGGTCTGCGAGCTATGTGGGACCCTTGCCCGTGGCCGGGGATCGAACCGGCGCTGCAGAGGCTGCGGGCAGCTCCACAGCCTAGTGCTCAACTGCTGTGCCACCAGGGGAGGCCCATGCAACACATTTATTTAGGAATAGTGTGACGGTGCTAATAAATAGAACATTTTCCTGATATTGAATCCATGAGGATGTTGAGACATAAAATTCTGCCAACACCACTGGTGCTGGTATTCATTCTCAAGCACACACTCTTCATCATTACACTTGCTAGTGGCCAAGATTCTCTCCTCAACCACTTTATTCAAGCTCCCCTGAGCTCTCTCTGAAAAAAGTTTCAACTCTTGTCTATAAGAACTGCAAGTTTCATCCTCCTCTTAAATGCTACCAACGGAATTTTTTATTCCAACCAAAACCTGACTATAGGTTCCTGATTTCCCTTTTCTTATAAGTATTTACTTTAAAAAATTGCAATTGTAATTCCTTTTTCAATCCCATTGAGATGTATCCCCCACAAAGGTAAAGATCTGTGTCAAAGATTGGGTGTCATCTTTTTTAAAGGTGCACTCCCAAGACTTCGCAAGAGCGCCAGTATCTGTGGGAGAGAGAGGGCTTAACTTCATGGGCTGTCACCCTCCAATCTGTAAAATGATCACCTGTCTTGAAACGTGAAATGTTTGCTTCTTCTCCAGATAAGAACATAAGATGAGCCAGAAGGTCTTCAATATGGCCACAATCCCTTCCCACCTTATATAAAATCTTCCCTACCCTGGTCCTGCTCAAGGATATTCTTCTCACCTCATTTTCTCTCTAAAACACCTGCTCACCTCTGTGTACATTGGAACTGAGGTCATTTGTGTGAATTATCTTCTCCATACTGCAGTAATATTGCATAATACCTCCCTTTCCATCTTACCGGTAGCCATTTCTGTTTCTCTTTGACACTGGAAGCCGGATAACTAGCTACAAATCAAGGAAGATAAATAAAATACAAGATATATGATGCAGAAGAACATTCAGATGGAGTTAGCCCATTGTAGGTCACAGATTTGAGATGCTAGGAGATCACCTAGTTCTACTGAAAAAGTAGAACCCAGATGCTTTCCATCAGTAGAGTGAAGAACCTTCCATTCATTGGGGGATGACAGTAGCCATAGACATAACCACCAAGAGCTGATGAGACTCAACAACAACAAAGAAAATAATCCGGTCAAAAAATGGGCAGAAGAGCTAAAAAGAAACTTCTCTGAAGAGGAAATGCAAATGGACAACAGGCATATGAAAAAATGTTCAACATCACTTGTAATCAGGGAAATGCAAATCAAAACTACCATGAGATACCATCTTACACCAGTGAGAATGGCACATATTAAAAAAACTAGCAACAACAAGTGTTGGCGAGGGTGTGGAGAAAAAGGAACTCTTCTGCACTGTTGGTGGGAGTGCAAACTTGTCCAACCACTATGGAGAGCTGTGTGGAGATTTCTGGACCTACTAAACATAGAGCTTCCATATGATCCAACAATTCCACTCCTAGGTATTTACCCAAAGGACACAGAAACATCAATTCCAAAGAACAACTGCACCCCTATGTTTATAGCAGCACTATTTACAATAGCTAAGCTTTGGAAACAGCCCAAATGCCCAAAAATAGATGACTGGATTAAGAAGATGTGGTACATATATACCATGGAATATTACTCAGCATTCAAAAAAGATAAACCCATGCAATTTGCAGCAACATGGATGGCGCTGGAAGGGATCATGCTCAGCGAAATAAGCCAAAAAGAAAAAGAAAAATACCGGATTGTCTCACTCATAGCAGGAATCTAGAAAACTTAAATAAGGGACCAGAAAAATGAATAACTATAAGAAAGCGAAAATCAAAATCAACAAAAAACTATGAACCAGAGACACTTTTTGGGGGGTGAGGGGCGGGAGGGGAGGGATTGAGGTCAGAATGGGGGGGGTTGCAATTGTATGGGGAATATAAAAATAAAATTTATTATTGAAAAAAAAGATCATATTTTATAAATTACAAAAAAAAAAAAAGAGAGAGAGAACACCACTGGAGTCATCATATAACACAGGTAACCAAGATTCAACCTAAGGCTGTTGTGGTTACCATAGTAACTCATGCAGGAATGGAAAACTTGGTTCAATAGTGAAATATATGTCCTAAACTTGAAGATTGCAAGAAACCAGTATATGTTTACATTCATAGTGAGAGTGTTCAAACCACAGCAGATGAGCTTCATGCTCTCTGAACCTAAATCTCTGATGAAAAACAGTACTACAGGTTCTTAACTTTATTATTCAAACACAGTTTCAAACATGCAGAAAGCCAATTTTTCCTTTTAATTGATATAACTTGTGTCATAAAATCAGTCTATATATGAGAACATTAATTTTATTTTCAAAGCTAGAGTCTACACAAATTGCTGCATTTAAAATGAAATCATCAAATCCCTTGCATTGGGCAGCTCATTCCTCAAATTACCAGGAAGTTAAGATTTGTCAGGTGATGTTCCCATCACTTTGTCTACAAAAGAATTATAATTTGCACCAAATATGCTTTCTCTTTTTTAAAAATTCCAGAAGCTAGCATACAAATGGTAAACTTATTATGTATAATTATTTAATTTTGAAGCAGGAAACAGAATTTGTTTAGAAGAAAGAACATTCTAGCTCCCTGCATATTATATTGATTAAATTTTATTAGATTATGTTGAAATCCTAATTTGTAGCCTTTGCTCATTCCCGTGATGTAAATATTCTCACCATGGCCTCTTTCAATCCAAGAATATGATACCACTACAGATGGAGTTAGAAACAGATGCTCAAAAATGACTCTTATGAGTCATTCTATGTCACTTTCAACACAACACCAAAAATATGTACACTAAAGGGCAAGTCAAATTCATGTTCAGTTAGAAATGACTAAATTAATCAGTTCCATTGAGTATCACAGAAGACTAGAAGGTTGATCTGAGTGAAAATAAATAGCAACTGGGCCTCCCTGGTGGTGCAGCGGTTGAACACTGGCCTGCAAAGATGCCTGCAGCCTCTACAGCACCAGTTTGATCCCTGGCCACCGGGGGAGGGTCCCACATGGCATGGCGCGCAGACCTCTCCTGCTGCCCACTGCTCCCCTCAGCAGTGTACTTCGGTCCTTCTGCCTGCTCTGCTCCCAGCTCTGGCTCTGGTGAATTCTCTCACCCTCCCGCACTTCTGACTGTACCCAGTGCTTGTATAAATAAACAAATAAATCTTAATTAATAAATAAATAAATAAATAGCAACTAAACAATGTGTTCTTAAGCTTCCTATAGGCTTCATAGCTAAAGAAATGTTAGTATGAATTCAGAGACATGGAGAAAATATCTTGAAATGCATTTTTTTAGACATAGAAAACTCACGTGCAGCTTTAGTCTATTTTTTTTTTGTTATAATAGACTGATTTTAAAAAAAAAAGACTTATTTCTCACAGTTCTAAAAACTAGATGTCCAATACCAAGGAACCAGCAGATTTGGTCCCTGGTGAGATTCTCCTTCCTACATTACAGAGAGGTGTCTTCTTGCTGTGTTTCATAAAGCAAAAGTGACGAAGCTCCCCTGGGTCTCATTTATAAAGACACTAATCCCTTTTATGAGATTTCTTCCTCCAAGGCTTAGCCAATTCCCAAAGGCCTCCCCTCCAAATGCTATCACACTGGAGGTTAAGGTTTAACATATAAATTCTGGGAGACATAGCCATTCCATGGCAGTGCATTGGAATGAATAAAAAGAAATAAAGTTTTATAGGTCCATGAAGAAATTGTAATAAAATGTATCTCCAGAATTGCCGCAAGAAGGGTTAAGTAAGGCAGTGGTATATAGTTAGTGCAGTGGGAGGGACAATATGCAGCATGAGTGATGAAATTTTTGTATAAAAGGTAAGTTCCCACTGAAACTAATGTGCCCTTTGCATGGTGTATAACTTCCTCAGTAAGCCAAAACAAGGTCTCAGACATGTCACTGATGATGTCAGAAAATAAAAAAAAAAAATTATATCACAGAAAGGACTGTAAAATTCTGAATTCTGAAATGCTAATTATTCTTCACAGACGACCTACAAGGACAGTATCACCTATGGAAAGAGAAACAAGATTTTAGATTTCTTTTACAAAAGTTTATTAGGGAATATGTCCAGCAATATCACAAGAGATAAAGAAGGAAGCTGCGTGTCAATAACAGCAAGAATGAGGTTATCCAGCCCAGGTGATAAGATTCTGGATCAGGGGGGAAATCTCCACTGATTTAGAGGATTGTGATTCTGTGTTACACTATGATTTCTTCTTCAATGGACCAGGACAATCTCTTGAAGATGTCATTGATGATCTTGATGAATGTAAACAAATCACTTGATGAAATAATAGCTGAGTTTTGATGCAGTGACTGTTTTCAGAAAAATCCAGATGACCAGTATCTTCCATAGAAAGAGGGACGGTAGTAGCCATAGCCATCGCCATAACCACCATAGCCATCAAGACCATAGCTGGAACCGTAGCCATAACCCAGGCCACCAAAACTACCAAGGCCATAGCCAAGGCCATAACCCAGGCCACCAAAACTACCAAGGCCATAGCCAAGGCCACCATAGTAGTTGCCATAATAGCTCATTGTGGCAGGGGTTGAGGATTTGGATTGATACTGAAGGTAAGTTTCCTGAGAATGAGAATCACCAGCCACACCTGGATTTATATACTGCCTCAATGTGGGTGTGGACCTCTAGAGATGCCTCTCATTCTTACTTATTTTCACAAATGTGTGAAACATTCCAAATACTCCTTTGTCTTGTGACTTTATAATGTTAATGCTACTGAGACATATTTTCGTTTACTTATTTTCTTCATTTGCATTTCTTGCCATTAGAGTCTTTCAATAAAAGGTTATGACTATCAAGTCTTTAAAGCCTACAACTCTTTGCATAACACACTGGACTGGATTATTAGATGCAATATTCCTCGTCTTGCATCATATCTAATTTTTCTCATTTTGAGCTTTCTCATTCTCTTCCTTTAGAAAGTGACAGAACACTCCCTGTAAGCCAAAACTCATTTTTCAATTCACTTCTTGGAGTTTGAAAAACCTCTATATAAAGCCACACATACCGTTAGCTCCAATCCTAGTTCTAGTCACCATGTTGTGTCACTTAAGTTCCTCAATCTCTTAAATTATCAATTTTCATATATGTGCAAAGAGAATAATTTCCATCCATGTTTTTGCCACTTAAGCAAAGCTCCCTCTGCACAGAGCAGAAAGCTCTGTATGCTATTTTTTCCTCTTGGCTCACAAAAGTAATTATACCAAAGAAATGAACATAGGACCATGGGCAATTTCTTCCACATTCAAATTAAAACAACAAGAAAAAATATATGTGAAATGCATATCCATTAAGTGAATAAACAATGTCTTTATCATTGGGGGGAATCTATACTTCATTAATTCTGGAATATTTGAATTATAATAATTTTGAGTCACTGCAAGAAGTGATACAAAACTTTTACAGAAGTTTTAGTTTAGTCTTTTATAGGCAATCAGTAATAAGAAGTATAATGCAAAAGGAAATATATTGCTGATTGCAAAAATACTAGCTAAATCTAAGGGGAACAGTCCATTCTGGTGAATAAATAAAATATGAATCAAATTTATTACATCAATAAAGTAATTTTATTGGAAACATTCACAGATTCTAGTTACCACAATGTTTATAATGTGGAAATGATGAAATTAATTCCCACTAGTATAGTGAAATTCTATCAGGGAAATAGATTCTGTGAGTTGAACTTAATCCTGAGTACTCAATCTGCAGGATGGTTGTTTGGTTGAAGATACAAGCAAGGCTCACAGGAGAGTACTTTTAATAAAGAGGTCAAGACTGAGATCAATCTTGATGAAATCAAGAGAACAGAAGATGAACAAAGTTAAATAATGAAGGTTCAAAGATTATAACAACTTATTGAATTGAATGGAATGTAAAGAACTAATTTCTTCCATAGAGAGAAAGCAGCCCTTAGTCAAAGTTTCAGTCATGATGTTCACCTGATTTCCAACCCAAACCAGCCATCTCAAGGGCAGTCAGTGACCTTGTTAACTCACAGGAGCTAGAGCCCAGATTTAATGGGGAAAGTGTGCTTCCAAGTCCCAAGAGGGCTCAAAATGATAACTATAATTCATCCTTGAGAAGACTAGTTAGCAGAAGCAAGTTTTTAAAATTAATTTCCTAAGAGAAATGCAAAAAAAAAAAATAATGAGCAGCTTGATGTTGTCAAGGTAGGTTTAATTGCAGTTTGTTTCATTAACACACTTCATAATTCATACTACTTAGTACTAGATCCTTTCATGCTATCATTTCTATGGCACCCTTGCTATTTGACCTTGAAAAAGCATTTAATCTATTTTGTTTTCTTTATGATTATGTTTTTCTGAAAGACTGAGTTGTTAAGAATTTCATGAAATAAAACAGATTCCCTATAATTAGAAGCTAAACAGAAAACATATAAGGGAATTTTCTCCAGTCGTGTACACTTACCAAGAATTTATCCTAAATTGTGAGCAATTATTCCCAATGGAATTCCAAAAATATAGTAAGATAGTGAGGGCAGGGCTCCTGAAAAGGGAATAAGGTCAGTGAAAACTTCTTATTTAAGGAACAACTTAAACTATCTAACATTTTCTGAGAGCTGGGTGCCACAATTTGCAGGTCAGTGTAATTTTGGTGGAGGAAGTAGATCTTATGGAGACCTATGCTACAGGAATGCAATTCAGGGTTAGTTGACTAAATTCAAGTTTTAACACAGCTGAGACTCAAATCTGAAATTAGAAAACCTGTCAAAAGTTTGAGGAGTATTGCATAGTCCTAAAATTTCTTTTAAGAAAGTGTATTAGCTACATTATTAGAACAATAATTTCTAAAGAATTTTCCCTAAGAAAAATAATCCCAGAGGAAAAACAATTTTCAGTGTGTAGATTTATCAATTACAGACTGCAAAACTTACATAATACATGCTCATCTTAAAATATGGACAAAAAACAAAATTTGCAATGGCAATAAAATAAGTTTTTTTTTTGAAATATGCCCAACATCATTACCAAAAATAACTGAGTTATTTTGAGATATTTTGAGATAACTTTGTTATACATTCTAGAAATATAGTTTCACTCTTCTATAAATGTATGACACCACACCACACTGAAGCCCAAAGTCTAATGACCTTCTACCACAATCTATTAGACTCCTTCTATCCTTTGCTCCTAACACCCATCTCATTCCCCTAAGGTAACTTCAGTTTAGAGCAAATTTTTCTGTAGAAAAGAAAGTACAAATATATTTCAATGAGAGAGTAAAAGAGGAAGCCACGGTTATGTCTGCCAATCCATCAATCTATAGTTAGAAGTAGGAATAGAAGTCAGGCCACCATGACTGACTGATGGACGTTCACAGTGCCAACAGTTGCCCAAAGATTTTTATATTCTCTCATGGAGGGCAGTGCTAATCACATAGTCAAAAATTCTTATTGAGTTGAAATAATGTCCAAAGGGTAATATTTTAAAAACCCTAAAAATGGAAAGTTGGACACAGAAATAGTTGAAGGTGGAAAACACAGAGGCCAAATTATATTGAAAACCTGTGAAGAGTGTAATGAGAGGCAAATACCTGGGTTAAAATAAAGAAACAAAATATCAATAAGCTATTTTAAAATAAATATTGATCAAATAATTATATCGATTCACCTATAAATATTGGCATAAATATACTTAATTTTCAGAAAATTATTACTAAGGATTTGCAAAATATCATACTTGGGTGTGTATGGAAATCTCTTACATAAACAAACAAAATGAAACTAAATTTGTTCTTATGTCAATAAGGAAGTTTTATGGGGGAACAGGCACTAACTCTCACAAGGGGACTAATGAATTAGCAACACTTCCAAAATGCAGCCATTCTGAAAGAACTCTAGTTTCTTTGATGATATTCTGTGGAGAGGAATGAGCCCTGTTTTCTTCAAAGTGACTTCTCTAATGGTGTATGACGTTGGCATTCTTGGCAGTTAATGAGGTTAGCAATATGTTTGACTTTGAAGACAGGAAGAAGAGAAATAATAAGTTCACCAGTTGGAGTGATAGAAAGGTTCAAATATTTTAGTGACTGACAGACTTTTAGGTGGAATCAAATGAACCAACATCTTGTATAGAAAGAAAGATGGTAGCCCTCCTAGCAAATCTTGCATAGCCAGTGTGGCCATAACCATTGCCACAGCCACATTACAGGCTTCTAAAACCACAAAGAGTGTGGCTGAGGCCTCCAGAATAATAGACATGGAAGCTCACAGGTTATAGGATCTTGTAATTACATTCATTTTTAGTCTGTTTTCCATGAGGTCCAGGAACTTTTGTAAGCACTTCTCTGTGTGTCTCTGGGGTTCTTGGGAATCTGGGGCTATTCTTATTATAACATTTAAACCTAACCTGCTCTTTTTGGACTTTAGCTGGTGCTGTAACTTGCTGGTACAAGGCTTTTCTCCATTGCTCAATTCACCACGGGAAATGGTCCAAAGTGAAGTAACTACACCCTCTTGTCTTTGAGTGTCCTCCCTTACTATCATAGTTTAGCCAATTAGAAAAGGATGAGTCCTTGAACCCAATTTTATAACCCAATTATAACATACAGAGCACAAATTGTAGGGATTCCCTGCCATGATTGTCGTCCCAACAGCATCACTGTATCATATTAACCCACATCAAGCTTTGAGCATTTCATCAAAATATGTGATTTAAATGGCATCTTCCCCATGGAAGAAAATGTTTGGAGTCTATTTCCATAGTATCTATCTCCAAATTTCAGAATGGTCATTTCACCTCTAATTTTAGTCTCCACTAGATCAAGAAAAATCACTGATTTCCCCATTTTTTTTTACCTTTATAACTTTCTACATCTCTGAACTAAAATCTGAAGTCTCAAGTATGAACTATATTAACTTCCATTGTTATCATGAAAAAAAAATTAACATTAAAATTAACTTTTATTATGACGTATAAATATATGAATTTTATACATGGTTGGATTTGTGAAAATAGCACCATGATAAGGATATGGGACAGTTCCACCACTCCCAAAACTATCTTGTGTTGCCACTTAACGGTGGCATTTGATTCCTGCCCACAATCCTGTCACCTGTGAATCTGTTTATTGCTAGTTTGACTTTTTGGAAATATCAAACAAGTGGAGTCCCTGGTGCCTTTCAGATTTATGTCTTTGATATTTATGCAATTTATAGTTCTTTCCTTTTAATTTGAGTAGAATGCTTTGTACATATGTGGCACAATTTATCTCTTCATCATTTGAAGGATGTATAGGTTGTTCCAGTTTACAGTTGCCATAAACCATGCTGCTATAAACATATGAGCAATGTTGTATTAAATTAATTTTATATATTTTAAACACCAAATTTATCCTCAATAGAGAAAAATATTATCAACTCTAAAAGTAATTCCAAATTATGATTATAGAAAAAAGTCAAAATGACTAAGTATGTATCTATGTAGTACCCCAAAAGGAAAACCTGTTCAGAAGTGTATAAATCAGCATCTTTTTAAAGGCACTATTCATATAACTTTAGAATCTAATTTTATTTGCCAAGTATTACACTTTTGGCTGTAACAAAAATGGATCCATGCTGGTTCAATAAATGAGCTCTTGCTCAGTTTTGTAAATTGCACATGTATTCTTTGCTCTGAAAAATTCCAGTTGTTGCCTGATGCCAGAATAGGCTCCTCCACCTTAATCCCATTATTGGGTATCAGTGAGACAATTCTCATCCTTTAGATATCAGAGAAAGGAACCAGATCCCAGTCTATTGTGTACATAACTGAAGAAAAGTGATATAAAACACATGAGTGGTTTTACTAGAGCCCTGATCATTCATGTAAAGGAAAGTGAATAGTCTCTTTAGAATGGGCATTCCCACTTGCCAAAAAAATAAAGAATCTAGGAAAAACCCACAGCCACGCTCTTAAACCATCTGCTTTTATCTGTAGTTTATTGAGCTATTTAGCTAATTCTTCTAGATTGACTTTGAAATTTCTGATAGTCACTGGAAATATCACATTTGTTATATGTTAATTCTTTAGTAAAATCTGAATTAACCTCTCTATCATATATGGTTGGCAGCAGATGTTATATCCATAACCACTGAGAAATGTATCTGTTCCCAGCAAAGGAAAGACCCAGGTCCCGGGGTTGCCATATCCATAGCCACAGACTACAATACCTGATTTTAGTAGCTCATTGTGTCAGGAGTAAAAAATTAAAATAATTTATTGAAATAAATGATTGGAAATGAAATCCATAATTGATTTCATTATTTTTTAATTAAGTCTTACCAAGGAAATGAAACAAAATGATCATTCATTGATAAGATGTAGATATATGTTTGTGTGTATGTATTCATTTAAAATCACAATTGTATGACTAGGAACCAACATTGCCTAACTGTTGAAACCTTATCAGACAAACACTGAATACATCTCTGTAGAGGGGAAATAAAAGCGTATGGAGATTGACTTGTTCAAGGTTAGTGAGTAGTGGAGCCAAAACTCACACTGTAGTCTCTTTGACACCAAAATTTGCTAAATGCCAACTATTTTTTTTGAGGCATAAATTACACGTAGCTGAACACATGATATAAGTACAACTCTGAAATAAATTGTCTTATATATGCAGTTGTTGACTATGCAGACATCATAGGCCAGTGGTGGCCTTACAGGCTGACATCTACTTTTCAGCGCTACTTGGAATACCCAGTTATCAGGTAACCAAGACCCATCTATGCAACCTCCTCATCCATATCTACGCTGGTTGCCCAGGCTTCTTTAGTAATTTCTATTGTGTTGTATTATGCCAGGAAATAAGGACTTACTTCAGTAGCTAACTACTGTTATGGTAATTCCTGAGTCCCTTTGAAAGTAGGAATAAACATTCAGGAAGTTGCATCAAATTCTCCTTCCAGATAAGAATTGCACAAATAAGTTGATAGAATCATTCCTCTCACATTTGAAAGATGTGAACTTACTTTCTTAAAAGGTGTGACCCTATACCTTTGAGTCCTTTACAGTGTTGTAAACCAATGTCACCCCCAAAATTTTTTTATAATTTTAAATATGTATCTGTATCTCTATCTATCTATCTGTCTGTCTGTCTGTCTATCTAATCTATCTCATTCTGTTAGTGTTCTTCCAGTTTTGCATGCATCTTTCAAAACCAGCATGTGGCTATCACAAGAAATGACAGCTATATCTTCAAAACATTTTCTTGTACATTTGCATTTTAATAGGTTTCATAACATCAAATAGATCTCTTATAAAATGACCTAATACTGTTCACCCATTAATTATGTTAACTTACTAAGGTGTTTCTAAATATCACATGCTATCTGCATCATTTTCCTTTTATTACTTTGTATTGAATTTATAGATCAGTTTCAAAATGTGTATCCAGTTTTCCTATTAATGGACATAGCAGGCAGGTGTCTGCATTTATCAGGGTCCTTTTTAAAGACTTTGATTAAAGTTTTAAAATTTTCTCCATAGTTTATTTATTTATATTTAACACCTTATAATGTTTTAGTATTAGAAATGATATCTTCTATGAAGATATAGTTCTATGTGTTGATAATGTGTAACAATGTCACTGATTTTGTACACTGATCCAACAACTTCCCTTTTATTATTAAATAATATAATTTTTTCAGGAAAATAATGCAAAACGATAATCCCTTTTACAAACGATGTGAAAATGTATCAATCTCCTAAATTTCATTCATGGTCAGTAAGAACTTTCTAAAGCAAACTTCTTGTATTGTCTTAAATTTTGTTAAATGTAAAAGATAAATAAATGACAGAGCATGCAATCAAACAGGTCTTGAATAAAATAATACTATTTGCATTATTTAGAAATAGTTCTTCAAGAACGATCCATAAATACCACTAACACTTATCAGACAAAGCCAAATGTCCTTAATTATGGGTCTTTTACAGCGTTGTTTGTTCCTTGGTCTCTAACTTTCGTAAGTGAAAAATCAAAGAATGATATGTTTTTCTTTTTCTTCCAAAAGGTCTTAAGTTCTTGGTGCATGCACAGAAATCCAAGGGCATAGTACAGAAAATAGTAACTCTATGAAGAGAGTAGTTCAATGATTGACAATGTTGTTGGAAGTTTAGAATATCGGGAATACCAATGACCTCATATGTGGAAGTTCAAGTAGGAACTAGTTGCAATCAAATATTAGGGTAGGAGGGTTCTACAGTAATTCTTCACCCCATAGGTCATTTACATAGCAATATTTGGTTCAAATGATGAACTTACTTAGCTATACAGACACAAGGCTAAAAAGCTTACCATACCCCGCCCCCTTGTCTACTTCAAGTCCTGAAAAGACAAACTTCTTTTTGTAGTTGCCTGAATTCTTCTAGAGGAACATAGAATAGTGCAACTAAAAAGAATTTTTGTAATTATCCCAAGTTTTCATTTTTACAAATCTTGTCCATGGCATTCATGGTGGAGTTAGGTGACTATCTTGCTCAAAGGCCCAAGACATGAATTTTCCCTCTTGCTTTTTGTTGAAAAGTCAGACAAAATTGATAAATGCTGTTGGAAATGGGAAAAGCATCATTTTGATGGGCGAAAATATCTATTTGTTATTTTTCTAAATAGATATTTTGATATATGTAGAAAATCTGAATATGTCTTTGGGGTGACCATGTTTGTTTACGGGGTGAAAGAAGTGGAGACAAGCACGCATAATCAAGAGAAGTTGAAATACTTGACAATGAAAACTTGGAGAAAAGCTTGGTTTGCATAATTAATTTGAACAGATAGTAAAAAATCACAAGCCAGTTCTCTAAAATTGATTATAAGCTGCCTTGGGCTAATGTCTCTGCTTTTGTTGATGAGGCTGTTTAGCAGTACATATTTATGAGAAGATATAAATTAAAACCACAATCTCTCTAATAGGCAGTTATAAATGACCTCTAATTACAGGTTTAAACACAGTCCATTCTAAAACAAAGTCATCATTTTCCCTTCCCATATGTTTCTCAGTTATAGGAAGAGGTGTTCAGAAATTTGGAAAGAATTTGAAGACTGAAATCAAAACATGTTGAATCATGTTTCCAGTCTATCACCTATTAGTTATATGATCTAAATAAAGTTATATTAAGCACACATTACTGATCACCAATAGGGGTTAGATTATGCCCCCCTCAAAAAAGATATATTTAAGTTCTAACCTGTGCCCCCATACTTGTGGATGTGATTTTATTTGGAAATAGGGTCTTTGTGGATTTCATCAAGTTGAGATGAGATAAAAGTGAGGTCATTATGGTAGCCCTTATTCAGTCTGATTATTGAATTCAACTTGCGTCCATATCAGAGGAGGAAATTTGGACACAAACATACCCAGGAAGAACACCAGGTAACAAAAAAGGGAGATTAGAGCACTGCATCTGCCAGGTAAGGAATGTCAGATTACCTCGGGGGCTTCTCCAACAAGTTTTAGAGGAACTCTAACCTTGCTGACCCCCTTATGTGAACTTCTAGTTTTCAGGGTAATGAGACAAAAAAATTATCTTGTTTTAAGCCACCCAGTCTATGACACCTAGGCAGCCCTAGGTAATATTTTATATTTTTCTAATTTTGTTAACTTGCCAATTGTTAACACAACTATATAATTCTGGAATTATAACTTCATCTCTGCCTATGTGCATATGCTTTAATCACCCTCCACCAAAGCCTCAAGGCCCAGACCCAATCACTTTCCCTCCATGATCCTTTTCTACCCCTTGATCCCCTCGAGTAACCAATACATTTTTCACAGTCCAGGTATTATTTTTTATTGTGTCTTGCCAGTTTGTTTTCTTTAGCTACCTTATTCTGCAAATGAGTGAAACTACCTGGCAACTGTCCTTCACTTTCTGTCTTATTTCACTGAAACTAATCACCTTAAATTCCATCCATTTTACCCCAAAAGGCACTATTTTATCTTTCTTTTTTTAAAATATTTTATTTATTTATGCATACATCGGCTGGAGTGCAGGCCAAAGGTACAGGGGGTGAGAGGATTCACCAGAGACAGAGTGGGGAGCAGAACAGGCAGATCTACTAAAATACACTGCTGAGGGGAGCAGCGGGTAGGACAGAAGAGGTCTGCTGTGCCATGTGGGTAGCTCCCTGGCCAGGGATCAAACTTGTTCTGCAGTGCCTCCTAATAGTTTGATAGTGGTGAGACTTAACCCCTTATACCACCAGGGAGACCCCTACTTTATCTTTCTTAATGGCTTTGTAATATTCTTTGTGATCTATCAGTACCACAGGTATGTATTTACCCAAAGAATATGGAATGACTAATACAGAAGGACAAAAGAGCATGCCCTGTGTTGCCAGCAGCATTTTTCACAATATAGTCACATCATGGAACCGACCTAAGTGCCCAAGGACAGATGGTGGGATAAGTCCTAGGAAATAAACGAAATCACCAGGTATGTCTGATACGCCACAATATAAGCATATGTGCTTGGATGCATATATGTATGGTGGGAGTAGCTTTATTTTACAACAGTTCTCAAAAGTAAAAATTATCAGATTTTACTGATAAAAAAAGATGTATAATGAAATTAAGAAATTTGCCTATACAGTTAGTCAGTGGGTCGTGAAGAGGGTATTAAATCCCTGTTTGTCTCCAAAATCAATTTTCCCCACTATTCTAACTACTACATAGCATTGGTCAGAAACTTAAATGCTTCTTTATACTTTATTTCTCATGTTTCAGATTATTTAGAAAATTAATGATAAAATATGTATATATATGTACATATATATAAGCTTGCAAATTATCTTACCCATAACTTCAATTACTCCCCCCATTCTCACTAATTTGTTTTGTTTATTTAACAAATAATTATGGAACTGATGTTTTGTGCTAAGCACAGTTCTAGAAGCCTGCCCACTGCAGGTTCAGAGCAGCTTAACCTCAAAATCACTTCTTTCATCTTTGATTTTTGTGTCATTCAACTACCCTCCAACTATTAATAAATTTCAGGGAAATAAGAATCAACAATCTCATTATTCTTCTCTTAGGACTTATAAGAAAGAAAGAGCAGTCTTTATTACAAAGAGCCTGGCACAATCTTTCAAGTCACTCTTCTCTCTCTTACTCAACTTGAAGTCACTCTGAATCCCCAAGCCATCGCTTGCACCAATTGGTAATTAGCTTTCTAATCATCACTTCTAAGAAATGTCAGCCTTGCAAGCATCGCTAAGAAAAAAAAATTTTTCCATATCATGATTCTTGCTGTAACACTCGAACAGATTTTTAAGAAACGATTAAAGGACTTAATTTTAAGGTAGAAACTAAAAGAAGAAACCAAACATTTAATAAAAATCATAATATGGGGGCCTTCTTGGTGGCACAACTTGTTAATCACAGCATTATGAAGCTATCCATAGCCTCTGCCACACAAGATCAATTCCCGGCCGGCCAGGTGGCTGCCCACATCAGACTTCTCCCTGTCTCGCCTGCTGCTCCCCTCAGCAGTATATTTCAGTTGGTCCACCTGTTCTTTTCCCCACTCTATCTCTGGTGAATCCTCTCATCCCTCACACCTCTGGTCTGTATTCCAGTTCTTATAGGCATAAGTAAATCAATCTCAAAAAAAATAATAATAATAATAACATGAAGTCCTCTGCAATGGCCATCCCCAAAATACTTTCTAAAGCAGAATCATCAGTGTGATAACTTTAAAATTAGTAAACATTACCAATGAGATAAATAAAAACATACAATGTTCATGCAACGAAAACAGCTTTATTGAAAAATAGCCAAGAAGATGCCACATGTGACCCCATCTGTGACGTGCCCAGTCACCTCCTGGGATGAGGCTCTGTTGTTATTATTCATCAGGGTTTCTCTCTGAGTTCTGACACTTTTCATTGTACAGATGGTCAGGCAGTCACAGAGGCATCAGGATTTTGAAGTGCATAGAAAGAGTTGAAGAGCTTGCAGTAGGTTGAGGTCTAAAGTTCCAAAGTACCAGTTGTGTTATTCTTTTCAGTAGGAGCTGGAGAATCCATATCAATAGGCTCCAAATCCAGAGCCATATCCCCCATAACCTCCAAATCCAGAGCCATAGCCTCCATAACCTCCAAATCCAGAGCCATAGCCTCCATAACCTCCAAATCCAGAGCCATAGCCTCCATAACCTCCAAATCCAGAGCCATAGCCTCCATAACCTCCAAATCCAGAGCCGTATCTTCCATAGCTTCCAAATCCAGAGCCATATCCTCCATAGCCTCCAAAGCCACAGCCCAGGCCACCAAAGCCCCCGTAGCCATAGCCCCGGCCTCCGTAGTAGCTGCCGTAGTAGCTCATGGTGTCAGGAATTGTGGATTTGGGTTGAAAGGAAGGAGTGTTTCTCAAGTGTAAATGTCTCCTTCTGCCCAAGGACTCTTATATAGCTCAGAAAGAGGTGTGGCGATAAATATAGACCAGTATAATCCTCATTCCATGGCCTCAAAGACATGAAAGGCATTCTCTTTCATTTCTTTGTCTTCCAATTTAGGACTGTTTGAACAGATTCCAATGAAATACTCTGTGTCCATGTTGACAATGATTATTGTGCCTTCAAAGACACATGTGAGGTGAGTACTGCCATAAAACCCTTTGGTCAGGCATCACAGCCCCTCATTGTCATTCAGAATGATGAATTCACTCTATTGATTGATGGCAATATCCTAGGGTACAATGCTAATTAGGTAATAGGGCTGCAAAAAAATGCTGGTGATGCTTGTTTAAATTCTAAAGTATGCTACTTTTCTAGTTCACTCTGCTCCATTACAATTTTGAGAATTTAATGTTTCTAACTGAATTCAGTTGTTTATAAGGTTGACCACCATCAATTTCATACTCTTTTTAGAAAGAACTTATGGGATTTTTTTTCACAATACACTGAATTTATAACATTTTTCTCAAAGATCTGAATTTGGCAGTGAATTTAATATTGAATTTCCATATAATTTACCAGCCTGGTCTAGGTCATGAAAGAATTCAACATCATACTCTTATATATTTTTACAATATATTATTAATTTTTTAATGGAGGTAATGCTAATTTACACCATTGCTTGTAGGTTTGAAGTGCAGGATTCCTCCCCTTCAGGTGTTACTACCATAGTACACCCACCACCCAGGCACCCATAGTCCATTGTGAGCCCCCCCACTTTGTTCTCATCCCTCTCTCTCTCCTCTCTTGAACCTGTTGGATTTTCTTTCTTGAGCCAAAGAGAAACCAATGTAAAAGATACATTGATTTTGTCTGCTAGTTGTCTATAGATTCATTTTTTATAATAAAATCACCAATAACAAGCATCTAAATGATCTAATGGAAACCAATGATATACCTGAAAGATAATACAAAACAATAGTTTCATTGTTGATTGGCAACAGGACCATTTTTGCACTCAAACCACAAAATGTTAACTTAAATTACACATCCATTATCTCACAAAAGCAATGAATGCTCATTGTTCCCTAAGTGGCAGAACTGTCAATATTACAAAACTTAATCTAGCTAAGATTTCCATAAGCAAGCTCTCCATAAGGCTCTCTCTCTGACCTTTTGAGCCTTGAGTGTGAAATGTCCTGAAAAGACAGCAATTATATCACTTCCTGAAGGAACTCTCAGACACAGAATTAACCCAAGGTAAAACATATGTGTGATCAAGAGCATATCTCTGACCTACTAGGAAATCCAGGGATGAGAATTTTCATTGTTAAATATAATGACAAGAGATGTTGAACATTTTTTCATATGCCTGTTGGCCATTTGCATTTCCTCTTCAGACAAGTTTCTTTTTAGCTCTTCTGCCCATTTTTTGACTGGATTATTTTCTTTGTTGTTGTTGAGTCTCATCAGCTCTTTGCAGATTTTTGTGATCAGTCCTTTATCATTAGTGTTGGGTGCAAAAATGTTCTCCCAGTTGGTGGGGTTTCTCTTTGTTTTTGTTATTGTCTCTTTTGCTGTGCAGAAGCTCTTTAATTTGATGTAGTCCCAGCTGTTTATCTTTGCCTTCACTATCACTGCTTTGGGTGATGTGTCTGTAAAGATGTCTTTGATGTGCAAATCACGTAGTGTTTCGCCTATATTTCCTTCTATATATTTTATGGTTTCAGGTCTTATGTCTAGTTCTTTAATCCATTTTGAGTTGATTTTTGTGTATGGTGTGAGGTCATCAGGGAAATGCAAATCAAAACTACCATGAGATACCATCTTACACCAGTGAGAATGGCACATATTAAAAAAACTAGCAACAACAAATGTTGGCGAGGGTGTGGAGAAAAAGGAACTCTTCTGCACTGTTGGTGGGAGTGCAAACTGGTCCAACCACTGTGGAGAGCTGTGTGGAGATTTCTGGACCTACTAAACATAGAGCTTCCATATGATCCAGCAATTCCACACCTAGGTATTTACCCAAAGGACACAGAAACATCAATTCCAAAGAACACCTGCACCCCTATGTTTATAGCAGCACTGTTTACAATAGCTAAGTTTTGGAAACAACCCAAATGCCCAAAAATAGATGACTGGATCAAGAAGATGTGGTACATATATACCATGGAATATTACTCAGCATTCAAAAAGGATAAACACATGCAATTTGCAGCAACATGGATGGCGCTGGAAGGGATCATGCTCAGCGAAATAAGCCAAAAAGAAAAAGAAAAATACCGGATGGTCTCACTCATAGCAGGAATCTAGAAAACTTAAATAAGGGACCAGGAAAATGAATAACTATAAGAAAGTGAAAATCAAAATCAACAAAAAACTATGAACCAGAGACACTTTTAGGGGGGCGGGGGCGGGAGTGGAGGGATTGGGGTCAGAATGGGGGGGCTGCAATTGTATGGGGAATATAAAAATAAAATTTATTATTAAAAAAATAAAAATAAAAATAAAAAAATAAAACCAAAACCAAAAAAAAAAAAATGTAATGACATTTCCCTTGAACAATATATTTAGTAAAAATTTATTTTTGAAGCAACTATGATTTTTTTTTTGGGGAAAAAAAACCTGCCAAAAAATGTTTTTGCATGCCTCCCTGGTAGCGCAAGGGGTTAAGACACAACCTTTGAAGTTGTCCTCAGCCACTGCAGCACAGGTTCAATCTCTGGCCAGGGAGCTACCCACTTGACACAGTAGACCTCTTCTAACTCGTCCGCTGCTCCCCTCAGCAGTGTGTTTCAGTCAATCTGCCTGTTCTGTTCTCCACTCTGTCTCTGGTGAATCCTCTCACCGCCCCCACACCTCTGGCCTGTACCCCATTTCTTGTATGCATAAATAAATCTTTAAAAAATGTTTTTGCAAAGTAATTTATTTAAAGTGAAATTAGTAATTTCAAAACAATTTCACATACATAACTTTCTTTGATCTTATCAACAACTCTGTGACTTATAGCCGAAAAATGTTTCATTTTGTAAAAGTATTTTGCATTTGGAAGTAGAATTATGCAATTTTGTAATGATTTCTGAAAGTCTGAGAGATTTTGTTAAAATTCTGTGATCAAACAAATGTGACTTAAGTGAAATTCTTCTCACTTTATTCTTAATTCAAATTATGTGAAGGAAATGCCTCCAAAAATGTTTAAGAATCAAAATATAACAGCTAAATATACAATCTGGTTTCTAATTAAGACTGGGAAATGAATTGCTAATAGTTTACAATTTTTCATGTTGCCCATTGCTTTTGTCATTGGAAGTTCCAATTAGTCCTAATCCATAGCTTCTTTGGATCACAAAATCCTATTAATGATTTTTTTTCCTTTAACAAACTTTCATTGAGCACATTTCTCTGTGAGGTAGGTTATTAATATAAGAGGCAGATACAGAGCCTGAACTCAAAGCTTGTGCAATAATAGAGACAAGATCATCAGCGCAGCTACTACCTGTGATGGTAATTCACAAGTCTGCCCCCTAGTTCTACAGTCCAGCAAATAAATATGGAACAAATCATTTAGATCTGAATTAATTTCTCAATAAAAGTGAACAATTTTATTTCACAGCAATTTGACACAATAAACCATTAATTAATAAAAAAGCAGCATCCATGCCACTACATTGCTCTAAGTATTTATGATTTCCTTATTTTGTACTAGAAAGAAAATAGCCAGCAGTCATTAAAAGCCTGCTTAAAGAATGAAAAAAATCTTTTGCCAGGTCTATTTCCAATTTTATTGTATTTAAAGGTTTTAAGATTAAATGATATGTAAATGTCCCTGGAACCCAGTTCTTCCCCAGCAAGATGTTATATTAAAATTAAGCATTGAGCAGATGCCTCCAAAGTTCATCAAATGACCATGCTTTAGGAAAAGACAGCAAAATAAACCATAGTAACGTGAATTCAACATTGTCCATCCTCATCATTATTAAGAATTGCAATAAGCTGGACCTCCCTGGTGGTGCAAGGGGTTAAGCACAGCACTATGAAGTTATCTGCAGCTTTTGCAGCACGAGTTCTATCCCAGCCAGCCAGGGAGCTACCCACATGGCACAGCAGACCTCTCCTGTCTCGCCCGCTGCTCCCCTCAGCAGTATATTTCAGTCAATCTGCCTGTTCTGCTCCCCAATATCTGGTGAATCCTCCTACCCTGCACCTCTGGCCTGTACCCCAGTTCTTGTTTGTATAAATAAATAAATATTTAAAAAAAAAAGAATTGCAATAAGCCTACCAGGCACAATCTAGAGGAGCATGGTGCAGTGTCAGTTTATTTTTCACCTTTTGATGTAATTGTCACACCATCTCTCCCAGATCCCATTCCAGTGTACAAAGTCCTTGTACTAACATTTCAGATGACATATTCTGTAGAGTTCAAAACACTGAAAGTGGCCACAAAAACAGAGCTCATGAGGAATAGGGCAGAAAGTGATATCAAGTATTTCTATAATACAGGAAACTGATGAGACCTTGAGTACTATCCAAAATAGTGATATTTCAAGGAAGTTCAGATTACTAGAAAGCCTGGAACCCATAATAAACCTGTTAAAAACAAATGATCTAAATGTATACCCCAAGTTAAAAGGGCAGAAGGGTTCGGTGGATGATGGTGGAGGATTATTGAGGCTTTAGTGGTGGGTGTGGTGTAATAAGATACATTTGTAAAGGTGTGTGTCTATATCCTGAAAACATATGCAATATAAATTAATGTTACCTAAAGAAATGTAAATAAAATAAATAAAAGTATACTCCAGGAAATAAATTGGTAAGCGCACTTCTTGTTTTAAATTCACTTTTCAATTTTACTTTTGAGAGACAATACCTTTTGGAAGCGAGAAACTCACTTTGCAGGCTAGAAAACAGAAGTCAATTAAATTAACTTCTTAAGGAAGCAGAGTAGATTCCTCTCTCTCTCTCTCACTACCTACCTATACATCTACATTTATATATTTTTAATTTGAGATAGAAAAATGTCTTTAATATGCACATCTATATGGGGCATTAGAAATTTGAAGATTCAGCATCACTGGGTACAAGGGCATTTATATAGTAATTTTTGATCTTACATATTAATGTAAATCTTATTTTCACCACTGTAGATTTGCTGTCTCAGATAAGCCTCAGTATACACACCATGCTGATTAGAATAAAGTTTGCAATTCATTTTAAAGTCATAAAAATAATATGCACAAAATGATTTTATAAAATCAAAATCACACACACAAACCATTGCAAAGGAAGGTGAGGATGCGTGGATATAGAGTCCTATCCAACTTATCATCCCGGATCCTCAAGACTTAGGGCAATGACTTGCACATACAGTGAACCTTTGTTGAATCAAATTCATTCATGAAACAAAACATTGATGAATCAAAACACCACTTCAGAAGAAAGAAAAGCTGTGTCCTGGGTTAAATCCTTCATACCCATCAGAAATGTACCAAAATGAACCAATTAAACCACATTTCCTATGTCAGTCAAATATCTTTATTCAAAAATCTTTTAAAATACAGGTTATACATAGTCACAAAAGATTTTAGTGATCAAATAATAATGTATAATTTTTCCTGATCAGTGGAAAAGTTCCAGATTCTTCCAGAGGGAAAAGGGCTAGTTCCTTGCTGCCACAATGAGGCCAATAAGTGATACTTTCTCTACATCAAGAAAAGTGCCGCCATGGGTGAAGAATGTGGCCAGCTGCATGGGGAGAGAGTGTGAGGATCTACAGGCTTCTAGTAGGAGCCGGAGAAGCCATATCCTCCACAGCAGGATGGGCGGCAGCAGCCACACCTGTAGCCCCCATAACCTCCATAACCCCCATAACCTCCATAACCTCCATACCCTCCATAGCCTCCATAACCCCCATAGCCTCCATAACCCCCATAGCCTCTGTAGCCTCCATAGCCACAGCCACAGCCGCAGCCCCATCTGCGGAAGCTGCCACAGCCACAGCCACAGCCACAGCCACAGCCCAGGCCACCGAAGCCTCCGTAGCCGTAGCCCCGGCCTCCATAGTAGCTGCCAGAGTAGCTCATGGTGTCAGGGGAGGTAAGTTTGGTTGGCGGCTGTAGATGATTTCCCACAGTTTGAGTGTCTCTAGTTTCCCAGAGGGGTTTTATACCCTCAGAAGTGGGTGTGGTAAACATCACTGCCAAGTGATCTCGTTTCCATATAACAGAATAATTTAAAGTCCACACATTTTTTGAATAGTTCTTTTTCTTACTTACCAAAAGGTCCAGATTCTTATTAAAGGACCTTTGGTAATAATAATTATTTTTCAGCGAGTTTGCATTCCTAAGTACAAAATGCTTCCAAGATGAAAAATGATGATATTAGCTTCTTCAAAGGCCATGCTGGTGTTCTAATTAAAATGGTCTAATCTGGTTGATAGCTTCCAGTAGCCTTGTAATTACATAACCTCAGATTGCTTCTCTCTTTAATTTGCATTCCATTGTCTTAGCTACTTATCATTCTAAAAACCCAAGGTCTTTTCTCCATGGTGTTCAAGACAAAGGTACAAAGTCATTAGTGCTTTCCAGATATCAAATTTAGAGCAAACCTCATTTTTCAACTTGTTTTTTTCTTTTTGCTTTTTTGTTCAGTTTGTTTTGGTTTGTTAAACTTTTCTTGACATTTGGCATTGCTGCGCTCCTACCATCCTCCATTGTGCTAAGCTCCCTTCTCACATTTTCTATGGCAAACTTTCAATTAGCTTTCTCTTCTAATTCCTTATTAGTCTTTTTCACAATTCCTTATCCCTCCATTACCTTTAAAAGTGTCCCTTTCCCTTTGTATTCAAAGAATGCACTTCTCCTTGGAAGTTCATTAAATGTTATTTTTAATAACAATGAATATACTAATGACTTTCAAAAGAGTTTTTAAACATCAACTCCATTGATTTGAAGAGTGAGGATCTGCCATTTGAACTATACTCAAATTTCATATCTTCCCCAAAAACTGTCTCTGTCACTCAAGCCACATACCACACTGTGATTTTGAATTCTCACTCATATTTTTCTCCAGACTGACCATCAGAAATTTGCACCCACTTGGTCACCCACTGAACCACTTAAATAATATTTCATTACTACTACTCAAATTTGTGGGGCCTCTCCCGTGGTGCAGTGGTTGAGTGCTGGGCTGTGAAGCTGCCCACAGCCTCTGCAGCATTGGTTCGATCCCCAGCCGCCGGAGAGGTTCCCACATGGCGCACAGACCTCTCCCGTCGCGCCCACTGCTCCCCTCAGCAGTGTACTTCGTCGGTCTGCCTGTTCTGTTCCCCGCTCTGGCTCTGATGAATTCTCTCACCCTCCTGTGCTTCTGACTGTACCCAGTGCTTGTATAAATAAATAAAATCTTAAAAAAAAATACTACTCAAATTTTTCATTGCTGTCACTTCATTCAGCCCTCTGTCACTTTCTCCTGTGTTAATGTAAGGGGTTTCCTAATGGTCCTCATACCCCAAAGAAAAGGCCCTCATCTAATTTGTTCTCCATGCTGAGTTCACGTTGAGATACTAAAAAACAAGTCTGATCATTTCATTTTTAAGACACTGTATCTTTTAGTCATTGGGAAAAATATTAAACTCCTTAAATTCACCAAAAAAAACCCTGTTTTTCATCACCAAACCTATTTTGTCTTTATTCTGGTCTCTAACCTAACAATTAAAAGCAGTGAAAATGGTAAATTCTAATATATATTTTAACACAATAAAGAAGAAAAGAAAAAAAAATATTCAGCACATCCAGAAAAAGATCAAATAACTTACAAAGACCAAAGAATTATACCCTCTGAGGCAGCACACAAAGCAAAGCAATAATTTTGCAACTTTTTCCAAGGAAAGAAAATATGAGCCAAACATTTTGTATCTGACCATTATGTCCATCTAATATCCCAGCTATTAAAAAAATTAGTTTTTAGCTAATCAAAATGTTCGGGATTACCGGACCCAATGGAGGATCCAAATTATATGGAAAAGTTTGGCCCAAGATTATGTTCAAGAATTGAATCTATTTAATTTTTTATCTAAAACAAAGCCAAATATGAGGATATGTAAACATAGTACAAGAAAGTAATTGATAGTTGATTAAGAGCTAATTATCAATGTTTATCATTCGAAAGAGACAAATAAGAGAGTGAAAATTTAAAGAACAAAAAGATCATATGAAATTTCTGTTTTTAATTTTTTGAGCATCTTCACTGCTTCCATAATGACTGTGCCAATTTATATTCCATCAACAGTGTATAAGGTTTCCATTTGGTCGACATTCTTTTCAACACTGATTTCTTATCTTTTGGATAATAGCCGTGCTCACAGGTATGAGGTGATAGCTCACTGTTATTTTGATTTGCATTTATCTAATAATGAGATAAAAATAAAGATTCTCCTGACACAGATTGGACAAGATTTAGAAGTCAGCACCTGAACTCTGCTCCTTGTGTAGGCTTCATCTGGCTGCTCATTAGCTTCTGATTTTCAACAGAACTATAGTCCATAGGTTTCAGGTTTATTAACAATAAACTAAAAGTGTTTAAAAGAGCACTAAAAGCACTCATAGCACATCAGCAGTGAACAGAAAATTCCATTCAAATTCTCTTTCACTCATTTTCATTTTCAGCCAGTAAACTCCATTAATCACTGAGGGTCAAAATTGTCTCATCTGACAATTGTCTCATCTGAGGGAAGAGGTTAGAGGTTTATCATTAATCTTTTCCCTGTTACCATGTATTTAATATTTTGATGCTATCATTGTTTTCATAAACCTGAAGGATTTTTAAATTTTGTTTTCTATTTCTATGTAAGTACAAAAGCAATGCAATTTTGTAAACTAAGTATATACTAATTAAATGATAAATTTATTATAAATTATAATAATTTCCCAATTATTATACTTACTAATAATAATTAGACATGGTCAAATGGTTTTCTATATTAGCATATGAATAATATGATTATAATATATGATTATTATGTTATTATTATTATTATAACACTACTTTTATTATTTTTGCCTAGTAAAAATTGTTAGGGTAATGATCAATAGAACTGATAAGAGAAGAAATCCATGTCTTTACAAGCTCAAGAAAAAAACATTTATTTTATCATCAAATAGCACATTAGTTTTAGGGGGAGAGGTTTGTTATTATTAGATGTCCTTTTTTATGGTTCACTTCTTGTTCTAATGAAAAAGCACTTGCAAGTCATCACTTCCATTCTTGTGACAAGCAAAAGGTCAGGGAAAAAGCACCCCGAAAATTATTGATTTTTATTGGACTTCCCAGGTAACTGATTTCAGAGCAAATTGAGCAAAAAAGCCTGGAGAAAGTGGGTACATTTATACTCACTACCCAGTTCTGCTTACCTGGAACAGAAGCCACTGGTGCCCCGAGCAGCTTACATGGCAATTTTGACATATTTTTTTAAATTTGTTTTATCTATTTATGCATACAAGAGTTGGGTGTAGGCCAGAGATGTGTGTGTATGGCAGGAGGAAGGGGAAGAGATGAGAGGATTCATCAGAGACAGAGCGGGGAGCAGAACAGGAGGATCTACTGAAATACACTGCTGAGGGGAGCAGTGGGTGAGACAGGAGAGGTCCCTGGCCTGGGATTGAACTTGTGCTGCAGTGGCTGGCGATAGCTTAATAATGCTGAGACTTAACCCCTTGTGCCACGAGAGAGGCCCAATTTTGACATCTTAATGGAGGTTGAGTGGTACTACCATGAGAAACCCCGGGGTCCAAAGTTTTTAAGGGCCGGCCAGTGGTTGCCTGCAATAATTTCTTCAGGTTTTCAAAATGGTCAAGTTCAAGTCAAATTAACTTCCTGGTTCTGGCAGAGGGAGGGAAAAGCAATCATTATGAAACTCTTCTGGAGTCTTCTCAATAACAAAAGGCGACTCAACAAAGAAAAAGACCTAGACATAGCTTTACCCTAGGGAAAGGTAATTACTTCTTCTCCAGCCTCTTTGAGTCCTGCAGGCTCACCTAAGAGGGAGAAGAGTGTACAGGGAACAGAACTCGAGTTAGATTGGACACCAGACATCCAGGGAAGGCAGTAAGCGAGGTCACTGAGGAGCACCTGTGAAAGCCAGCCCGGAGATGCACGACCACTAAAACACCGAGATTTAGTTGTAAAATTGCAGAATGATCTTCCCCCTAAACCTTATCACAGCAACAGGGTTCCTGTAGAATAATGGATCACAGCAGAGAAAGCTGCTACATACTCTCTCTGAAGAAGAGCACTTAGTAAATTCTAGTCAGAAGGAAATAAGCCTCTGGCTCCCACGGGGACAGCACATTTAACACAACCCAACTCTCACACATCAGGAATTCTCACAATAATGGTCTCTGTCTCAGCTCCAAGTTCCAAGTAAAACACATCTGACTTTCAACAACAAAAATACAAGGCATGCCAAAAAGGCAAGGAAAAAACCCACTTGAGAGAGAAAATCAATCATTAGAATCAGATGTGATGCTGGAATTAATAGGCAAAAAATTTCAAAGAAACTATGGATAAGATATTATGTTTTTTCCCAATTTATTTGGCTAATATATTGACTTGGGCATATGTGGTTCTAATGTTAATCTTTTCTTGCATTCTTCAAATAAATCTCAATTGATCATGATATATTGCTTACTTCATATATTGCTAGATTAAATTGGCTTTTATGTTTTTAAGAAAGTTGAATTAATAGGAATACCAGAGTGTGACTTTTTCTGATAATAATCTAATATTTTAATTTTGAGATTTTGCTGCAAGTGTATAGATGTGTTCCCTCTTATTCTCTGAAAGAGAATGTGTTTAATATTCATCTGTAAAGCCATCTGACCTGAAATTGGTATTTTTGGCAAGATTTCTAATCATTGATTAAATGTCTACATAAAGTTCAGAACTACTCGTATTTTTACTTCATTTTGCATTAGTTTTCCTATTTTTAATTTGAATTAGAATTTTTTTAATTGTGGTAATATTGGACAACGTCATCAAGTATCAATACCATAGTGCACCCACCACCAACTCCTGACATCCCACCACCATAGTCCATTGTGCTTCCTTCCCATTTTGTTTTTACCCCACCCCCAGCTCCTCCCTCCTTGGTGCTTCAGCTATCAAGGGCTAGTTTTTAAGTTTGTCTTTAACCAATTATTAACTTATTCTCTAGTCCCCATATTAGTGACACCATCCTTCTGACTTACTTAACAGCATTATCCCATGGTTGTTGAGGTAACATTTATTGACAATACGGGATATGACTTAGGGAGATAGGTTCACAGGACTTCAAATGTATCTCACCACCATAACCTCCACCAAAGCACCCTTATCCCTTGATCATACACTGTTGGGTTCCCTCCCCCTTTTTCCCACACCTCCTTGGCCCTCTAGTAGCCCCAAGTCTGCAGTCATTTTCCTATGGTTTGTTTTAGTTCAGCTTTGTTAGTTCCTTTGTTTTGTTTTTCTATATTCCACATCTGAATAAAATTTAATTTAGTACAATTGATAATATGTATTTGAGGCCAGGATAAATGGTTTATGCATTTATTTTACAAAATATTTTAAACAAAAGAGAAGAGTAAACACAAGAAAGCACAGGACCATTTTTGTAGATTTAACAATTATTAATATTTTGATATCACACATTCGCTTTCATTTCTCAAATGATCTAAACTAATGTATATGCAAACTGAAGTTTTTCCTTATTTTGTTTTGAAATGATCATGATAATTTCCAAGGACTAGTGAATCAAAAAATGAAAAATAAGCTGAAGTTTAATATCACAGAGCCTCTTAAATTTTTAGACAAAGAATCCCTACATTTGGTTGGAAACAAACATATAGATCTTGATAATATTTATGAGAGAGAGAAAGATGAAGGAGAACAAAAGGAAAAGGGGGAAGAGACAGGAGTAATGGAAACATGAAAGGAAGACATAATCATGAAATAAAATCTATTGGTACATTTCTTAGACAAGAAGAAAGTAGCGCCATGGTTGTTGATTATCTTCATGCATTATAGAAAATTTGTTGTGATAAAAGGAATGAAATTCAAAACACATTTGCTATGTCAGAAAAAGTTTATTGTAGATATCACATATTGAAAGGCAAAGTTTTGTTTGGAGTATAAAGACTTTCCCCATCTAGAAGGGGACCCCAAAGAACACCACTAACCAAACACTATCATCCAGTTCATCAAGTCCTCTTCACCTTGTCAGAATCCACGTGGTCCTAACTGCAGTTGAACTCACAAGACAGGATAACAAAGTATACAGGATGGAAAGAAATTTTCTAGAAGAAGTAGTCATACAGAAGTTTATGTGCATGAATTATAAATTTTCAAGTATTGGGCCTCTCCTGGTGGTGCAGCAGTTGAGTGCTGGGCTGTGAGGCTGCCTACAGCCTCTGCAGCGCCAGTTCGTTCCCCGGCGGCTGGCTAGGGTCCCACAAAATGAATGAATGAATGAATGAATGAATGAATGAATGAATAAATTTTCAAGTATTTATTCAGTAGAAGCCAGAAGACCAATATCCTCCACAGCAGGACGGGCGACAGCAGCCACACCTGTAGCCCCCATAGCCAGAGCCAGAGCCCCCATAACCTCCAAAGCCAGAGCCATAGCCTCCATAACCCCCAAAGCCAGATCCGTAGCCTCCATAACCCCCAAAGCCAGAGCCATAGCCTCCGTAACCTCCAAAGCCACAGCCACAGCCCCATCTGCGGAAGCTGCCACAGCCATAGCCACAGCCCAGGCCATCGAAGCCTCCGTAGCCATATCCCAGACCTCCATAGTAGTTGCCGTAGTAGCTCATGGTGTCAGGGGGTGTGAGTTTGACTTGGTGTAGGCAGTTCTGTGGCTGTAACTGTGCAGGGACATTTATATACACTGATGGGTATGGAAAGGCACGCCTCTTGATGTCAGCCAATAAGGCACTACATGACAACTATGTCAAATATCTTATTTCCAAATACCAAACCATGACTTCCAGTTGTTTAGGTATCTAGTTACATAAAAATTATGCAACACATTTGCTTTTCTGTTTCAGTCAAATTCCTAGAAAATTATTTAATTATTAAGATGACATTGTATTTATCGTCCCCATAATTGTTTGCATTTCTGAATTTGAAATTCCATTAACAATTCTCTATAGCTTCAGGCACCTTCAAATTATATCACGAGAGATTGCATTTACCCTTCAAGTATACTCTTTCCTTTGACATTGCACAGTTGTTGACTGTTTTCTAAGCCAAGGATATTATCTTTCTTCTCCCTAGAATTCACATAAACCGAATCATAATTGTTCCCTGAAATCTAGTTTATAAAAACATGACAATCAAGTATGATGTATGTCTCAATACAATGTGCTTTCAAAGTCAGCTGATAATCCCATCCGGTGGTGCAACAATGATTTTATTTTTTAAAAGGGCTACAAACTGAAATCAAAGGAATTCCTCAAGCATCTTGTCTCCTATAGAAAAAGCCTGCTTGGTAGATACTACTGAAGACTGCATAAAAAGAATTCCTGCTAATCAATAAAAAGAGCTCCCATTCTACAAATCTACTTTTATTTCAGATTCTAAATTCCATTTTATCATAAAAGTATAAAATTTAAGAACTCAAAGAGACTTGAGGCAACATTTACTTCAGTGTACTTCATTTTTTTAAAGCTGATGAGAAGGGTACATCTTAGACAAACAATTACCTTTAATGACAAGTGAGGACTAAAACCTAACTGTTCCAACTCAGCCTTCCTTCAGCAGACAAATCTGAAATAGAGGCTATGATTGCAGTTAGGGAGTTTATTCTCCCATCGTGGGCAGCTGCCTTACATTGTTGTTTATCTCATTTTTTTATTTCTACTATCATTGCAGGTAACACAGGTGATATGAAACCAGCTAGCACATACAGTCAGTTAGCTCTGCTTTAAAAAAAAAAAGTTGAAAATAGTTGAGTATAAATCAGTATTTTCTGAACTACATTCACACCTTTTACACCTGCTTCCCTTACCAGTTTATTTAGTGATATGATTAGATGCTTGTAGACAGGATTCTGCAACCTATAACTGAAGGGCATTATTAATAGCAATGAACTTCTTTATTTGAATCTGTTTCAATTAGAAGAGTTTAGATTAAATAACATTTAAGGTAAATTTTTTAAATACTATTAATTTAGTGCTTGTCATAACCAATAATGCAGATATTTTTGCCTGATAGAACAATAATTAATAGAGGATCTCATAAAAGAAATGTTTTTCTTTCTTTTACCCCTAAAAAAGAAGTCAGCTTCAAGCTCTAAGGTTTGCCAACAGATGAAACACCTTGTCATCAACCTCCTCTTCTCATTCTAAGCAGCACTGCTTCCTACCCAGCCCAAGAAGGAACAAACTCTGCCCAGCACCCCTGACCCCACCCCCGCCAGTACACTTTCTGGTGTCTGCAGAAAGAACATTCTTCCCAGCCTTTTATCTTTCCCAGATATTGCTGCATTCACATCTGCATTTATGCCTTTATATATAGCTACATGTCAGTATTAAGGATTCCTTTTATTCTTACAATAATTCTTTATTTTCTCTTTAATCAGCATATATTTTAAGAATATATTCACATAAAAGTCAGCGCTATTGTGTGGTTTTTGAAACAACTATAGGAAAAAAAAGCAAATAATAAAACAGAAACTGCAAAGGATAAGAGAGAAATCCAATTCGCCAAAATGTCTTTTAACCAAATAAACTCTTGATTTCAACCAATTCAACAAGATAATGAAATGTAAACTTTGTTGTCTTCACTTCTTATACCGCCAATAAATGCAAAATGAGTGCAAGAACTTACTAGAAATTTAAAAATTAGCTCAGATTATCTTCATTAGCAAGTTAAAAACTTTAGGATGGTTCTCAGGGGAAATTATCATATGAAAAACAGCTTGATTGGAAAAGAACTGTATACAATATTTATAGAGCTACTCTCTGCAATTTATATTTTTGTTTTTTCAGCAATTTTAATAACTCCCCACCTTTACACTCTCATGTTCACACTCACTTTCTTTGAAACTTAAATTCAATTTTTAAAAAATGTTTTTAAAAATGTGAATCTTTCTTTTTACCCACCACCCAAAGTTTTACCTTTCCTTACAGTTTCTGTGTTGGCAAAGAGCCTCAAAGATCACCCATTTCTTCAAACCAGGAAGCTAGATGCATATCCATGTCAAACTTCTTTTATTTAATTTCCCTAAATTCAAATGAACCCTCATCATTTATTCAACAAATAATGCAAAGCATGAGCCTACAATCTGGGAGATAAAGTAGAAAGAGAAAAACAAACCCTTCATCCCCACAGGGCAACACTTTAAAGGATAAAACAGACCATAAACAAATAACAGACAATTAATGCATTCAACAAATATTGACTAACCGGCTATGCCATGCTCAACGTTTTTCTAGGCACTGGGGATCATATTTCAAGGTAGCAAAAAAAGTAGATGAAAAGCCCTATCTTCCTGAGGTTATACTCTAATGAGGAGTCAACTGATCAAACAAAAGATAACACTATATAGTGATGACAGCCAAAGAGGAAATATAAAGTAGAAGTGGGAACTATGCAATGACCAGTTGAGGGCATTGAGATTGTAGAGAGATTGGTAGGGAAGGCCCCTCCTAGGTAAGCAACTTGTAGGTAAAGACTTACATGATTATTATAGAACCATCTCAGTGAAAGGGGAGAAGCATCACAGCAGATGAAGGGCCATCATTCCCCTGCCCCTACTCACACACATTCCCAGCAGACCATTAACCAAACCCTGCAAAGGGGGACTGCTGATTAAGAGAAAGGTGGATATATATTGGAGGTAGAACAAAGGAAGAGAAGAGAAACTTGGAGCAGACACAAGGGGGTGAGACACATGTTGGGCAGTCAGTTGTGTTAAAAAACAAAACTCACAAACTTACAGATCTCATTGCCTTTATTAAATTGTTAGGGGAAAAAAGGATGTCCCAAAGCAAATTCCATATAGGCTTTGTGGACTCCACCCCCACCCCAGGTCAAAGCCAAAGACACCAGGAACTCCAAATCCCATCAATGGACTGGTCCATATGACGTTTTGCTAAGCACACATACTTCTCTAAAACTTGCAGGTATAAAACCCTGGGTACATCATTCCAGAGTTAAGAAAGCGCCAGAAGGAACTGACCCAGAGACGAAGTCCCATTGGTCTTGTGAACCCATTGAAGACTTGAGATATTTATTTAAGAAACAGAAAGAAACTTGAATGTTACTGACTTCTTTTCCAGTTATTGTTGCAGGATACCCAAGAACTCGTTTTTTTTTCTGAAGAAACCCTGAGAAGAAAAAAAACTAACATGGTCTAACCAATCTCTTCCTTTCAAAGTTTAGGAGATGTGAAATAACATCTAGGATCATGCATATGCTGACAGTATTTTTTTTTTTCATAGAAAGGTTTTTAATCTTGATTTTGTTATTTCCTAATCAACTTTTGTTTTTTTTTTACTTTGAAGTTTTTTTTTCCTGCTTGTTTTTTTTATTGTTACTTTGGCCTGTCAGACAAACTGCAGTTGTATGGGATATCCCACGCGTGATGAATGGTAACAAAAGAGCTCTTTGTGTCTATATGTTGTCTGTCAGTATGTCCTTGTGTCTAACCGTCTTGACCTCCAGTGATCGACAAATTGGTATACATGGTGCCCATAGACATTGAAAAAAAAAAAAAAAAAAAGAGTCTCCAGTAATGAGAAAAACTAAAGGTTATGGTTTGATTGTCAACATTGTGCTACTGAACTAAGACGGTGCCTTCATAGAGATTGAATATTGTTGTTTCTGTTACTTTTCTGATATTTATGGCAAAGCTTCCCAGAAATCTAAATTCAAGTACAAATTTGGTAGCCTGTCATTTGACTAATGCAAGGAAATTTTGTGGAACCTCAGTAGAGCTCCTGAGACACTCCACGAAGTTTCTCCTTTTCCTCCTGGGAAGGCATTACATGAATTTGTTCTATTTGGCTTTTACCTAATGAAGTAAAACTGGAAGGGAAGCATTGTCACTTGGGAAAATGGTAAAACTTTGGTATGTACAAAATGTTAACAGTAGTATCTGGTATGTATGTAAATTGTCAATGGTGATTGTCACCTTGTAATATTGTATAATTCAATTGTTTCACACCTACAGAAATTGTTTCCGGAAATATAGGGAGAAAAGGTCTCAACAGATTCCTATTGATGGAACTGTTGAGAGTAAAAAACTTTCCTATAAAGGACTGAATAGACCTGGAAATACACCTGACATTTACTAAGGTTTCTTTGACATAATACTGGAAATTTTTTTATGCATTCTGTCCTGAATCCACGAAGTTTTTTGTTTTGTTTTGTTTTGAGTAACCAGGATCTGCAGAAAGGTTGCAATTTTTTTCCAGCAAAGCTAACTTGTCACATTTTCTCTCCCCTTGATACCAACACAGCATACAAATAGTGGTAGTAATTTTTGCTACTTATCTTAGAGTCTGTTTTTGCATAACTTCCATAGGGATTTTGTCTGTTTTAACAAAAATTGGACACGAGTTTGATTGTGTGGCTTTGTGTGGAGTTCTTCCAAAAAGTTGAAAAAGAGCTGAACCAAGAAGAGGAGAACCTGTTTGCCTTGTTTGTAGGGTTCCAGAGACCTCCAAAGAAGGTGAGGAAGCTTGCCTCCATTGGCAGGACTGGACAACCCGGCCAACAAAAATGCCCTGGTACCCTCGAGAAGAGGAAAGCCCAGGTGGAGTCTGATGAGACCAACTTTATACCTGAAGCATACATCGACTGGATGCCACCGGTTCGCTCTGATCCTGTATGGAATATTTCAACAAAGCCAGCTAAAAATTGCTGTTAGTTATTTCTACCCTGTGATTTTATGCAAAAATAGGAATAATGGTTTAAAAGTAGATTTAGTTTGCAAACTTTTGCTTTGTTGTTAAAAGTTTGGGATCAAGGTTGAAAAAATTTGTGTTTTTTTTACATCAGTTGAACCATTTTAAGATTTTTTTTTCCTGTAATTTTTACATATCTACTGTCTTGTTTTGGCTAACGTCTCCAGATTTTTTTTTTTTTTTGGCTTAAACTGATGAACTATTTTTCCTGGAGTGGAGGACTTTTTGCTTTCCACAATGGACAAATACCTGGAGAGACTGGTTTTCTTTCACACTGGAACCTGACAAAATGTTCATCTGATACTGCATCCCAACCTCCATATATTCGATCTTCATCACCATGGAAATGGTGGCAACAAGTGAAAGGGGGGAATTGTTAGGGGAAAAAAGGATGTCCCAAAGCAAATTCCATATAGGCTTTGTGGACTCCACCCCCACCCCAGGTCAAAGCCAAAGACACCGGGAACTCCAAATCCCATCACCACCAAAGGGAAGGTGGCTGGGACCTGAGGGTGGGGTTAAGCAGCCAGGTGGTTACAAAAGGCAGACACGTGGGTTTTGGGGCTCTCCATTTTTTGGGCTCTCCGCCAGCTCACAGAGTCCGGTCAGCTCGGAGAGTGACTTTGGGTTTCCAGGTCGTCGGATCGGGTAGGACGCATAAAAGACTTTATTTCCCTATTTTCTCCCTGAGTTGTATATTTTCCTTATTTCTTTTTCTCTTGTAAATAAACCTTTTATTAACCCTTTTGCGTGTCTGTAGTAGAGTATTCATAAGTCCCTTTAAAGCGCGCGGGTGAGGACCCACAGCCAGGAACCCGTTTAATATCGGGGCTGCTCTATAACAAAATGATTAATGAATAGAAAACATCTTGTGTAGATAATGCAGCAATTTACACAAAATGGTGGTTGCTTATAGATAGAAAGAGGGTGGGACAAGATTATTAGCAAAAGAAAATAATATTACAGTTTAAATCACCTTCCTTCAGGGAATTCAAGAGGGTCTCACCATGCAGATTATTTATGCTGATTGGGAAACTCAAGATTGACTGTTTTAGAAGTACACTTTTAGGGAATTTTGAAACTGCAATAGGTGTTATGTCTGGGTGGGGACCCAAATTGAAGGACTCCATCTTGAACCTGTTTTTTTAATATTTTTAGAATCTAAGAAGTGACTGTTCAAAACAGGATGGGAATAGGTCTCTTAGTTAAATAACATGTGAAGGGAACCCTCTAGTCCCTTCTGGTGTACATGGCTTCTATTACTCCAGCATCATGTATATGCTGGGTATTATATTTATCACTAGTATATTTCATATGGCACAGATATTAAGACAGGGAACATCATCTATATGAACCTGGACTAATTACATGAGCCCTGCAAAGTAGACTATTCCCTAGCTGGTAGCAGAATAAGAAGTCACAGACTCAGACCATGAGGATGATTTGACAAATATTTGTTGGCTGCAAGTGGAGGGTGCCATGTGCTGAGGAATATAAGAAGACTCTGATTGCTGAGAGTATCCCCCTCCATGGCCAGGATGATAATGGACACTAGCCCAACTGTCATATATATTAATATTGTAATGATCCTGACTGATCAAGATGCATTGACATTGTGATGATTCTGACTGATGCAAGGGTGGGGGCAGCAGAGACAGAGTGATATAAAAAGCAACGACTTTATGAAGTCACTTTATGATAAACAGTCATGTGTAAGGCAAGGGTAAATAAAGATTTGATGAAGCAGAGAGGCACTGCATAACTCAAAATGATCAAGTGGTCCTGTTAATATGCCCTTGAAAAGTGGCATAAATATGGATACCAATTGGAGGCAAACTGAGAGGTAATAAACTCTGTAACCAAGATCCTGAAGCTTTCTCAAAGGTTTGGCAAGAACCCTGGGGTTCTCACCCTCAGAAGTGGCAATGCCCCTCCCTGTGGTTTGACAGCAGCCAGCAACTCACCAGGTGTGCTTGGTCCAACTCACTCTGTGTGCCTGAACTTGGCCAAAAAGTTGTTATCTTCCTCCCTTTGCTATCAAATTAATTATATACTCATATCATCCAAATGTGGACTCCCCACAATAAGTACATGTTGTCCTTAAGTGCATTTGGCTTGAGTCTTAAGTGAGAGCTTCCTGCTTCATAGACAATAACACTCTAGAGATCTGATAGACACACATGCCTAGAATTTAGTTTTAGGACTGAAGACAGAGAACTCAATGACGTCTTGCCAGACTGTCCTACAGAAGTGGGAGCTTAAACAAGGATAATATCTTAAGCTGATAAATTTGTGATGATTCATGAAGCAGCAACAGAAAACTAATAGGTTCTTAATCTGAATTTTTTTTTAAGATTTATTTATTTATACAAGCAGTGGGTACAGTCAGAAGCGTGTACTGGGTACAGTACACAAGAGCCAGAGTGGGGAACAGAACAGGCAGATCAATGAAATACACTGCTGAGGGGAGCAGTGGGCAGCAGGAGAGGTCTGCACGCCATGTGGGACCCTCGCCCGTGGCCAGGGATTGAAGCAGTGCTGCAGAGGCTGCGGGCAGCTTTGCAGCCCAGCACTCAACCACTGCACCACCAGGGGAGGCCCAATCTGAATGTTCTTATTGCTCAAATTACTATTTTTTTAATTATAAGTATTATTCCTCAATGCTATCACATCAATTTTGGCTCACATGATGATTCAAATGGAGCAGAAGGAAAATTGAGAATATATACTACATATGAAATATTATATATATTAGTATATATCTCAAAAGTAAGCATATTAGAGTTTGAGCCTTTAGGACCTGCTTTTTGACTCTTTCCCCATGAATAGGAGACCAGTGGTACTTTAATGCCACTTTCCACCTGCCAAACTTCAAAGGATTATGTTGGTTTTTATCCAAAGAAAGTTTTTTTTTCTCTATACAGATCAGTAAACTACGATTAAAGAATTTAACTCCTAGTTCTGGCCATTTACTATGATATTGGACATTAAGCTGAAAATCATTTTGAAAACTAGGTAAAAGTGGGTCTATATAATTTAAGATATTAAAAAATTAAAGGAAATCTGTAGGAAATATTTTGAAAATGGAAAAAAATAACATATTAAATAGAAATATCATTACATAAAGTTTTACTGTAGAAGTCAATGAAAACTGTCAGCAGTATATTTCTAATTAAAACCTATGACCACTAAAATATTGTCTTTCTGATACAACTGGTTCTAAAGCATTAACCTTCCTTAGACTTATAATGGTTACAAAACAGGGCACGATTCTTCTAAGTTATCTGTCTTCCATTTCATATGCCCACTCACAGCAATTTTTAGATAACTGCCACCATTATTTTTGATGATGGCTATCACCTATGAGTTGGAAGAGCTTTGCAGGTAATCTAACGCTATCTTCCAATTTCTACTTCTCAAATGAATCTCTACTGAAAATGTGGAATGAGGACGTGCCTGCTAGAGAAACCTGCATCTAGTTATTGTTACAGAGAAATGGGCTGCCAAGAGCACTCAGACCAACATAACACTGCTCCTCAACACACTCTCCATCCCTCTTTCTTGAGTTTTTCTTCAATACTAAACTCAGGAAACATCTTTTGGTGGAACAATCACTGACCACAAAAGGCTGGATTACTTATTTGCTCCTCATACGAAGTCTCATCGCTTCCAATGCGTAAAACTTTCTTACAAATTAACACGGACCACTGTGATCATACATTTACTATCTGAATTTCTATCTGACCTGTGATCTCATCAGTATCCCAGGAAATTTCTTCTTTCTGTCCCTTAATACAGATTAGGGGGGATAGGATGATGTATCTTCTTACCCTTGGAAGAAGGTCAGATAAATGCACAATAGAATCTACCATGGCAGCACAGCCACTGTGGCATCACCAAACAGAAAAAGTAAATCAGCAGAAGCTTTTGTTATCACACTAGCATGCTATTTTTCCTTAAATGTTCCATTCATCTAATAATATGGACATAATTTTCTGCGATGTGGACTAGTATATAATTATTTTGTAAGGCTCATAGAAACTGTAGTATCAGTCCCTTGAACCTGTACAGCATAAAAATGCTGTGCCTCATACCTACCATTCATTGCTTGCTCTGTCTGACTCTAATCTATGTCAACCTCTAAAGACATTCATCAATATTTTCAGGAATACAAGTAGAGATATTGCTTGATTTGCCATGATCATTCTATGTTACTGAAGAAAATTAAATGTGGCAACTTTCAGTCTTTTTTCCATACGTAATGTGCTTCTCTCTTTGATCATTTTGGTTTATAGAATCCAAAACTAAGAATGCCACTGTCATAAATTTATAAGTAGGTCAAATGTTGACCTATTTTTGTGGTTATAACTTGAATTCAATTGCCTTTCAAAAGCTGTCATCATTCTATGAGCAGCTTAAGAAATCTTTCTACCTGACATATGGAAAAAAGAAAGAAGCTTCCTCAGAGAAGACAAAAGAAACCCATACAATCTCCATTTTTGCAGGGTTTTATCATCAGTGAAGCAAATCTTGTTTAAAAAAATAAAGTCGAATGAAAGGCAAAGACATCAACTCGAGGTACAAGCAATGACAGAGACCAAGCAAGAACAAAGTGCACATTTCTGAAATGTTCAAGTACCCACAGCCATGAGCTTGGCATCTGGTCCCTTAAATAGGACCCCAAACAGGGTTAGATATACCCCACCTGCTTAGCAAGGAGGTAAAAATGAATGAAGGTGGGAAAAATTCTTTTCAGGACCTTTTGAGATGTAAACTCTGCAGTGTAATAAACGTTCATTTGCTCACCCAAATATGTAAGCACCTTCTGAGCCATATATCTTTCAAACATAATGGAGAGTTCTGGACTCCAGAACTCTGTACTTCTGAACTCTGGACTCCAGAATTCTGGACTCCAGAATTAGCTAGCAATTGTTATGTGAGGGCTGATCAAGTTCCCTTTCAACTGCTGTTTAAGTGAGGCCTCAAAAGAAGCCACAGTAGAAGAAATCCATGAAGAACATAGCTCCCAACAGCCTAACAGTTGTGTCCTACTTGGAAACAGCAAAAAACAGCAGGACTTTGTGTACAACAATGGCAAACAGGACTCATGTGCCTAAGGATCCCGCTGCGGACATGGGAGACAGGCTAAGAGCAGCTGTCGCTGTGTCTATAGTTTCCACCGAGTGTGAGAAGAACAGTCGGGCAGACTCTACCTTCACAGCTATGTGGGCTCCAGATCCCAGCCGTGGACAGGAGCTTTTCACCAAGCACAGACATAGATACAGGCAGAGACGCGCATAAACTCACACAGCGCTTGTGCATTTGGAAAGCTATTTATGAGCCACAGACAGGATAACTAGGACACATTTAAAATGCCAAAGTCAGTTTAATGCAAAGTGAGTTTTCACACATCTCACATGAACAATTTTGGGTGAGAACTGTGCCGAAATACGTCTCCAGAAGGAGAACCATCACCCAAACTGTAAATCATCCCCTCCCCACAGGATTAAAATTGTAGCTTAGAAGATTTTGATCAAGGGAGCCTTGGCGTGCTGAAATCTGAAAGCCTTAGCACAGTCACCCAGGGGTGACTTGTCATTATTTAATCAGAGCGAGGCATTCATGGAATGGTGCCCAGCAGGTAGGATCAGCAAGAGGAAAGTTCGCTGAAAGTTCTCAGTCGGGCATAGGATTTCTCAGTAGAAGCCAGAGGACCAGTATCTGCCATAGCAGCACGGGCGGTAGCAGCTGTATCTATAGCCCCCAAAGCCAGGGCCGTAGCCAGCACCATAGCCACCGCCCAGACCTTGGAAGCAGCCGCAGCCGCAGCCCAGGCCACCGAGGCCACCGAAGCCACCAAAGCCACCGAAGCCACCGAAGCCTCCGTAGCCACCGTAACCCAGGCCTCCGTAGTAGTTGCCGTAGTAGCTCATGGTGTCAGCAGTGGAGGGTTGAGGCGAGAGCAAGGTGTTTGCAGAATATGAACTTCTCTGCTTCCACGGGGCCTTTTATACACCCTCCATCGTGGGTGTGACAAACCACAAGCGATCTGCCTTGCATTTTATCAATTAATTTGTATAAAGCCCAAGTCATTAACCAGGTTGGGTTCACTTAGAGGAGAAGCCCTCACTTCCTTTCATCTCGGGATTCCTTTTATGCCTCTAAATTCTTGAAGGTGTATATCAAATACCTCCGGTAATAATAAAAATGACTGACCTGCTTCATCTCTGTAACTAAGTTTCTTGAATTAGATAATTTGACAGCTACACATATGTTTAAGCTTGCCTCAGAATAACAGCATCATATATCAAAAAGCAGAATGAAAGCTCGGGTACACAAACAGCTGGGGTGCAACAAGCTGGGTGGAGCATCTGATCGTGATATCACCAATATTTTTATTGATTTTTTTTTTTTTGGCCAAGGAATCCAAGTGCCCAGATAAATATTCCTTTTTGTAATGTTTTAGTTTGGGGTGGGGATAATTTGGTATTTGAATACAATGTTTTTAGGTGAATTAGTGGTATTGTTATTCTTATTGGTTCTTGTGTTTATAGTTTTATGTACATCAACATCTCCTAAGTATGAAATATCTAAAATACGTTTTCTACGAAAAAGATGTATATCATTTGTATTTGTGAATGACAACAAATATATCCTTTTTTTAAAGATTTATTTAGGCATACAAGAATTGGGGTTCAGGCCAGAAGTGTGTGTGTGTGTATGTGTGTGCATTTTCCAGAGACAGAGTGGGAAGCAGGGGGATTGACTGAAATACACTACTGAGGGGAACAGCAGGTGAGACAGGAGAGGTCTGCTGCACATGTGGGTCACCTCCCTGGCTGGGAATTGAACTCCTGCAGTAGCTGTGGATAGATTCATAGTGCTGACGCTTTACCCCCTTGTGCCACCAGGAAGGCCCAGCAACAAATGTATTCTAATCCATTTAATGTACTGGAAATATGTAGATTAAAATGTATACAATGGAGATACCTATTTAGTACACTAATATCTCACCTGTGTGTGGGGGGCCAGCACAATGGGGCTCTCATGATGGACTAGGGCTGCTTTGATGGTGGGGAACTACAGAGACCACACCCGAGAGGAGAAATCCTAGTCTGTCAAAAAACTAACAAGGATGTAAGAAAAAGGTGCTTCATTAAGAATAACTTCATTTAGGGCCTCCCCAGTGGTGCAGCGGTTGAGCGCTGGGTTGCGAAGCTGCCCGCAGCTTCTGTAGCACCAGTTTGATCCCCAGCCGCTGGGCGAGGGTCCCGCATGGTGCGCAGACCTCTCCTGCCGCCCGCTGCTCCCCTGTGTGTATTTCGTCAGTCTGCCTGTTCTGTTCCCCACTCTGGCTCTGGTGAATTCTCTCACCCTCCCGCGCTTCTGACTGTACCCAGTGCTTGTATAAATAAATAAATAAATCTTAAAAAAAAAAGAATAACTTCATTTAAAAAACTGAATTAAATAAAATTGCTAATTAATGATTTCTAATAGTTCCTGATTTCCTGGTAATACTCTTGGTTGGGGGAGGGGGCTGTCAAGAAATGTTATTGAATACAAAAAAGAAAATCACTATGACATCAAGACAATGAGAAGAGTTCATCATATATAAGATATAGAGGTTGTAAATGTGTAAACATAATAAGCAATGTTCCATTCACACAGAATCCCGCCTGAAAAAAACAATTTAATAAGTGCTTTGTAAAGCTTCAACTTTTCTTTTTTTCATTGCCATATGCAACATCCAATTGTAGTGCTATTTTTGTTAATAAAATATTTTCATCTCTATCTCGTTATTGAAATGTGAAGAGATGTGCCAGTAAAGTTCTATTTACTCAGGAAATGTTCAGTCTTTATGAAATGGCATTATTAGAGGCAAAATATTAATTTTCTATTGATGGAGATTTTTCAGAAATATCCGTTATTAATTATCTATATTATTTTCTTGACACAATTCCATGCTGATAATAATTGAAAGAGATAAAGATAAAACTTCTATTATTAAATAACTGAACATTTTGCTATGGGAAAGCTAACCTTTATTTCCCTACTTTCCAAGATGATTGTTTCAATTTAAGTATACTGTTAAATTTTATATTCTTTGTGTCATTATCATCAATGTAAAAGTCATGCATCTACTCTGCAAAATAACAATGACATAGGGCAAGATTTTCCACACTTGTCACTGGTATTGATCATCTCTCTGTAGTGGATGAAAAGAAAATAGAAAGATGATACGGTGGAATGCCAATATAAAACTGATGATATGCTCAAATTTGGAAAATGCAAGAAAATCAAACGGCCAATGAGAATAACCCAAGAATGCAATAAGATGGCTACAAAATAAATATTACAAAACCATAGATTTTCACATTTACCAATAACAGCTTTTGAGAGTATACTTGACTAATAACTTACTCTAATTTCAATAACAATGTCAAAAAAGAGCCATGGAATTAACAAGAAATGTGCATAACTGATTAAAAAAAAAGCCTCATGGCAGAAGATAGAAAATTTGAATGAATGAGGAAATTTGCCATTTATTTCACTGTATGAGGAGATACAGAAATTACCATCCCTTCCATTTTTATTCAAAAATATAATAGGATCTTAATCAAGATCACAGTGTGATTTTTGGAAATCTTACAAAATTTTCTTAATATTTTCCAAAAAAAGAAGGCAGTTTTTCAGACTAGAATTTCACCAGTAAATATTAAAATAAATAAAGGGAAACAGAATGATATTGTCAGGATTAACAGTTCATGAGAAAACAACCAAAAGTCCAATTAATTATTAAGCTTGCTTATCACCACTGTTTTATTTAGGAGTGTTACAAATATAAAGGAGTGTATTCAATTTTTACTTGTCTTTTTTGATAGCATTTTCAAGTTTAAGTAACAAGAATAATGTGAACATCACAAAATGGTTTTTTTCTTATTGTTCTATCTGATCTTTGAAAGTCTCAGAACAAATTATTTGAAAATACCTAATAGAAATATCTTTATTTGCTATCATGAATTACTGCTCTAATTAAATTTTTCATTCATTCTTGAAATATTTATGGAGTAAAGCATGACCTCTATTCATACTGTTTTATCTTCTTAGTCATATTTAGATTCATTACACACAGACATGATTTACATCACAAGATTTTTTTCATATTTTCTAAATTTCTCAAACCAACTGATCTGTTTATTAGATCAGTTGTATTTCTGCCTTCTAATTTTTTAGTGTTTGCTGTAATTTTATTTCTTCTTTCTATACTTAGCGTAATTGCTTTCTTAGCCTCCCCTTTTGAACTACATGTCTCCTTAATTTTACTCCCTTTAGATTTTTTTTAACTGAAGTAACATGACATTACATAAGTCACCACTCCTTTCATTGTAACTGTTAAATAATGAGCATATTTGAAGCTCTGTATTTGTTTCTCTTCTATGTTGAGATACCAATCTCGGATTCAGTGTTCTTATTTTCTAAATGTTTAACTGTCTCACTCTTTATGTTTTTACTTCCACTCACTGCTTAATTAAAATACACATTTAAGTAAGATTTTTATTAAACTAATCTAAACCTTTCCAGCTTCATTGATGGAAAATACAAGGATAATTTAATCTTTATTTTTGTGAATTATCGAGCTATTACTGTAACAGAGATTTGCACTATCAGGGATTTGAGCTATTTGAACTAAATACACTGCATTTATACTTTATTTCATAGGACTGCTGGACTTGTTTCATTCTGCTTTGCTTTTGTATTTTTGGCTACCTTTTTTTTTTTTTTAAGATACATATTATCCCTGTTAGTGTTTAAAGCAAATGACTACTACTGACATCTAGTGGAGCAAGCTCCAGTAACATGAAGTAGATTCATTTGCTAGACTTATTACTCATTAGATAAACCTTATATTTGGAACAATAAAGTAACTGTACCTTAGGCAGTGCCACTAAGTTCCGGAAACTATAAATCACTGAAAATTGTGAATATAATTCTTACAAAGAAAGTATTTGAATACAGTATCCAAATACAATCTAAGGGATAAATGAGCATCTGGTGATTTAAGGCACATGTAAAGTTAGATGATTCCATAGGTCACACATGCTGGGACCCAGTGAGGTATACTCAAATTTAAACTAAAGTATTGAGCAATTGAAGGTATTTATTAGATAGCAAAATATATTAATCTTACTATTTCCAATTCTCTTTTTACCTACACAAAGAGTCATTCTCTTACATGTTACAACAGTCAATTCTTTGAGTTATGTAATTATTTCCAGAAAGAGTATATTGATCAACCATTTGAAACCCAAAAGTATGATTATTAGAAGGGAAATTTGTCTAATTTTTTGACAAGCTTAATGGAGTCTTAATATAGTAAGAATTCAGTTAAGAAATTCTCCATCAGTTTCCTAGGCAGACAGTGTGAACAGTTCATCTAGCAGATGTGTCTAGAAATGCTCATTGATCAAGGGGCTATCAGGACGCTAGAATTACAGGGACCCAAGTACACTTCAGAGCAAATGTGATCTTAGTATGAGACTTCAAGTACCTCCTGTCATATTAAAATGATCAAATACACTATGTAATGAGTTTTTAAAGGTATCTTAGTCTGATGTCATTTGATGTTCAGTTTCTGTAACTCCCGATGTTCTGATTCTTGACCCAGAGCACGACTTCCAAATTATTCTGTGTCACCATCCTTACAGGAAAAGAATAAGCTGCTTATATTGGGTTTAGGGCCTCTGGTCGTTTTGATGATGACATCTCAGGATAAATTAATAAATTGGTCTCTGATTGTGATTTCATTCTCCATATAAAATAGATGAGGTGCTGCTACAATGGGATTTGGGCATTTCTATTTCCCTATGACAATAATTCATCTCTGTAAATTAATAAAATTATATGATTATAATTTGGATTGCCTTATAAGCTAACTGCAGGGGGAATTTGCAAATCAAGCAAACCAAATATGACAGTTCCAGCAACAATTATTTCTTATTGTATATTAATGAATTGGTATTATGTTTTATAGATGATCCACTTGAACTTGCTCATATTAAACAGCCTCTGAGAAAAGATTTGTTCTCAATGTAGTAACTAAACCATACCATCTAACTGGATCTACACGCTGAAGAGCTGGGATCTGTATACAGATGCATTTATCGGGGCAATTAATGTATTCCTGGGGGCGTCTAGATATATGACTTTTCACCTCAGGAGATTCTGGATATTTCTTTCTGTCCTCTGTGAGTTGTAGAGAATTAATCATGCAATAAAACTGCTTGTGTCAACTTTTACCTGGGGTAAACCCCTTTTCCCATTGTAATCCAGAAAATGTTTACTCAACCATTTATTTAATGCAGTTGGTGAGCAATAATCAGGGCTACCCTAGTCAAATGAGTGTGAAGACCTGTAATCAGCTACCACAATGACCCCTGTGCACTGGCCTTGGAGGTGCGCTCCACTACCTGAGCAAGGTGAAATATCTTGCTTTACAACTGTCTTATGACAATCCACATATTGCTTCTGTAACCAGCTCAATGGGTCTGCTCTCCTGGTGGGTGTCTGGACCAAATAAAAGACCCTGTAGCGATGGGGCACACAAGGGACAGTATTTATTTCCTGCAACAAGAAAAGGACCTCACTTGGGGAACCTCGTTTCTCTGACTTTGCATCAAGGAACTGGGAGAAGTTAGAAGCGGACGCGTGGGGAAGCTGACAATGCCAAGCTTTACCTTGATTTGCTTTTCACTTCAACCCTTTGTCCCAGAGCTGCCTTATCCTTTTCTTGCTGTTTCCTGCCAGAAGATGCCTTAGACTCTAGCTAACTTTCAGGACTAACTGGCCCTCCTTTGGGCTGACCCTATTTGGCTGGGCATTTGCCCATGAGGGATAGGTAATTTTGACGGTTTTGTCGAGAAATCTATTATTAAGAATATCATTTCTTCTCCCTCTCTATGGACACAAATTCTATTAAAGATCAATCACACTAAGCGGCTGCTTAGACGTGCAGTAGATGGCAGATCCATTTTAAGGTATGTGCCCTTAAGAGCATGGGGTCCCTAGGTACTCCTCAATCATGTGCTATTACCAACACATTCCTTGTCATTTTTAACCCCATAAAGTAACCCTCAAAACTACTGCACCTTTTATTTTACATGTCTGAATTTTTCCCTTATACTGTATTACTCAGATGCCTTTTATGCTGTTCTGTTGGAATCCTGGCAGTCTCTTTCAAAAATACCGAGAAGGTTCCCCAAAACAGCCACATAAATGTACAAGATAAACATCAGCACTTGTTAGTTTTGAGTTTCTTTAGCTCTTTCCTCCAAGGACAAACCAGATTGATGCAAAACCATAGTGTTGTAGTTTTACAAATACAATCCTCATTTTATTAAAAACAAAATCATCACAGTCACAGCAACTTTCTAAAACCCTACTGTTCACACAGCTAGTTGTTGAAGCACATGGCATCCGACTTATGCATGCCATGGAATTTCTGAATTCCTGGTACTCTTCCAGAAATTTAGCCTAAATATCAGGTAGAGTTCTCTAACAATACCTTGTAATAAATTCAAAGAAACAGCATTAAACACCCAGACTATATATTCTTCTTCAACCACAATAGGATTGCATTCACTGATGTGCTTTTTGTAGTCACACCATCTGCCATTATTGAGGACTCTGCTAAGAATTAGGTCTCTGAAGTTTATTCTTATAACTACAATAAAAATAAAACCTAACTCAAGGAGCTTGCATGGTCCCACTTCATTCCCTTTACTGTATGTATGTATGTATGTATGTATGCATGTATGTATGTATAGTTTACTACATTATGCAGTATGTTATGCACACTGATGGAAGTGCTTTTTCTCAGATGTCAGGCCAGACATAATATCATCTGAGAAGCAGATTTACTTTTTCTTAGGGAAAACTAAATTTCAAAAGCAATATCTACTGAAGGAAGAAGTTAGGAATGTAGTCAGTCAGGACCCCCCAGAGGGCCTCAGCCTTGAGATAAGGCCATGGAAAACAGGAAATTCCAAAGCCTGGCCCATCCCCCAAAACACATCAATGATGGCCACTGCTCGTGTATTCAAAACTAGATGTCATGCAGCCAAGGAGACCCCAGCCCCAACTGAGGATGAACGCCCAAAATCCACCACAGAGGAATTCACCATGGAGCCCTGCCCATCAAGAAGACACAGCAGAGCCACCACTCAACAACTCATTTTTGACTAAAGCATACAAGCCCCTGCTTCCTGCCCCTCAGTGGCTACCTACTGGGGACTCTGGTCTGCACCCTCCAGGTACTTTCCTTAACAGCCTGGTACCTTATTTTAAAAAAAAAAGATTGATTTATTTATGCATACAAGAACTGGAGCACAGGCCTGAGGTGCAGGGGATGAGAGGATTCACCAGAGACAGAGTGGGGAGCAGAAGAGGAGGATTAACTGAAATGCACTGTTGAGGGGAGCAGCGGGCGAGTCAGGAGAGGTCTGCCACACCATGTGGGCAGCTTCTTGGCTGGGGATTGAACTCGTGCTGCAGTGACTGCGGATAGCTTCGTAGGTTGTGTCTTAACCCCTTGCGCCACCAGGGAGGCACACCTGCTCAGTACTTTCTATAGTGGTTGGAGCCTCGGGATTTTTCCTTTCTACAGATGGTATAACGACTGTGTTCATCATTTCTGCCCCCACCTCCAGTCCCTGGTCTGTGACACCTCCATCTTGATTTTCTACTGTCAGCTTCCATCGCATTTACAGAGTGAATGTATTCTCCAGGATAATTCTCTCATCTGGACAGCATGAAGGATGTCACTTAATTAGTCAATACATCCTACCGGTAATGCTAAGCTGGGACCCTGGCTGCGCTCTGAAGGCAAGCAAAAACCCAAAATCCCACAGGTCCACATGTATTTGGTTTTATACCAAGCATGGCCGCTTAACTTCATCCTTAGTTCTGAGCAATATCTGCCTTTCAAAAAGTCAACAGTATGATGGGAATTGAGGTCCTTGGTTCCTGGGATATCTTTATCATGGAGGGAGGGTTTGTGGATGGAGTTCATTCAGGATACACGTTCCCCCAAACAGGAAGAATATGGCTTTTCCCCTTGTGATTGAGTAGCTAGTTGGATTATTTAGTACAGACAAGTCTTACAAGGTTTGATCTCATCTATATGCCCACCTCAATTTGTCATTCATCAAGGCTGCCTGTAGGGGTCAATAAACTCCCAGGCAGGTCCAGCTCTCCCTGCAGGTAGGCAGTAGTAGTTTTCAACAGCCTCCATCACATAGATGAGGACTAATAATTTGGAGGTGAAAACAATCAAGGAGACATTGTGCTTACAAAATAACTGGCAAAGAGATCCAAGGAGATATGAGTGCAACATTAAAGCACCTACTATGTGTAGGTTGGACAAGCATTCAGGTTATAGTAGTGGAATTAGCAAGAAATGATTGGATTCTTCATTTATTTCAAAAGTAGACTTACTGTAACCTTTGATAAATGGGATATATGCTTTACAAGAAAGAGAAGACTAGGACTCAGTTCTTGGCTAAAAATACGGTGATGCCATAAATTAATATTGGCAATTTTCTTTGGAAAAGAGGAAGATCAATTTAATTTTAAGTACTTAGTTTAAGATTAATAAGATTGAGATAGTTGGAAAGGTGAATTTGGTTTTCAGGTTTCATTTGGGCCGGAAAGGAAAAGAAATCAAGGACATTGCAAAAAATTGAAAAAAATAATAGGCTGGAAATGAACTGGCTCCTGGTGGGTTCCACCCAAACTTAATATTTAACCCAATTGCAGTTTTAACCTCTTCCCAAAATCTTTAAACCAATCAACCTGGGGTTTTTTGTTCTGCACAAGTAAGTTAACCTGCATGAAAAAATCTTCCTGCCTTCCCCAAGGGAAGGTGGCTTTGCCTGAAATGATCTTTCTTTACTTTTGCTGATAACCTTGCCCCACTCTCTGAATATAAAACCATTCACTCCTGAAACCCTCGGGACACCTTTCTACTTGCAAGAAGGGATGCTGCCCATTCATCTATTGTTTCATAAATCCAATTGTATTTCACCATTTGTGGATTTTGTATTTTTAACAGCATGTGAATGGTGTTTCACACCAGCAGGATGAATACATTCCCCAAAGGAGGGAAATGATTTCTTTGGAAAATTAAGGGACAGTTATTCTGACTGGTTCATCACAATTAAAAACTCAAGTCCCTGCTTCCTCTTGGAACTTTTCTCAGGCACTTGAGGCACTTTCTTTCTGCCTGATCTGTTGTGGCAGGTCTTGTCTTTACAATTCTGGTCCTTCAACTTAGTAGAGAAATAAGAATTCTAGGTCCCAGTATTTGGTCAAAGAAGAAAGAGAAAGAGAAATTTCTGATTTTTGATTTCGAAACACATTTCTCACTTACATACTTGCAATTACTACGTTAGTTTCCTTGAAACTATGGATCAATCAATATATAACCCTATGGGCAGCATCCTGAGGAAGTGATTGTGTACCCCAAGGTTTCCAATAAACAGCAATTAAATTAAACTCCAAGTACCATGTGAAAAAAAATTTTAAAAGTTACTGACAGAATGCTTGTTTAAGCTGTCCTCATCATCTATATATAAAGTCCACTACTAAGAGAAATCTTTCACCCAAACTATCAGAAAACCTCAGGTACAAATATCAGAGATCAATAAATAAAAGTAAAAACTTGCTATGATGTCAAAGTCAGATTTCATTTAATGAAATACAAGATTGAAATTTTCTGAAATTGGCTATTAAATTAAAATTATTTCAATATATGAAGTCCACACCAAAAGAAAAATCTAAATCCTAAAGAAAATGGAAATTATCCATTGAGCTTGTCTAAGCTATAGATATTTATCATTTGAGTTTACGTATAATGAAACTTAAAGATTATTAACACTAAACATAATCTCGTTTTTCTCAAAGAGGCTAAAATCCCTGTCATTCAGGTAAGCAACTTCCTGAAAAAAACCTACCAAATTCTGGCTAAAGCTTTGACAACAAGGAAGTAGTTGGTTATATTTATGGGGTTAATATGTTTCACGTCTGCCCAGAATACGAAGCCAAAACAGCAAAAACACCTTTATTTCACCATCACCATGGTCTCTTACATCGCCTCTAACTGCCCCCTTTTCTAGGCTTCGCCTGGAATCCAGATACTGAGGTTATACAAATAAATAAGCAAATGAAGAAGACAACTAACATGCTTTATGTTGGAAACATAAGGAAATAAGCAATAATGCTTTCTTGTACACACCCATCTAATAACATGGTACAGCATCCCGAAATCTTGAAATGACTTCAGTATTCTTTACCTGAGTACTAAGAACCTAGCATATTATGTGCTATGTTTCATATATCTAACCACGCAGACACATGTCACATGAAGAAGAAAGGGACAATGCAAAAATGTTCTACATACACTCTAAAGAGTCAGGATTTTCATGAAACAGAAATGTTACAAGGGAAAACACCCTATTTATAATTTGCAAAAAACAAATATCTTGCAACAATAGAGGTCATCAACTTGGAGTAGTAAGCAAGCATTAATAATAAATGTCTATATATTTAATTTGGCACTTAATTCTCAGAAGAATTATTGATACAGGGTGTGTGTTTATCTTCCCCATATTATGGAAGATAAAATCTATGGCTCAATTGTTTCCCCGAACTGCACAAGCATGTAGATGTTAGAGTTGGCTCCAGATTCCCATGACCACCATTCCACCTTATCACCTTCAGGATTTAGACTTCATACCTGCTTTCTGCTATGTTCATTGTCCTTCCACAATTTTTAGTTTTGTGAACTTCTGTACATCAACCTCATTCTACTACCATTCAGACGCATGTGACAACTTCAGAAAGTAGTAGCAACCCCGTCCACCTCAAGGTGAGTCTGGGAAGTTGATGATTCAGCTGTAATTAACAGACACAGCCCTTGTTTGCATCACAAAGTGATGTTCATATTCACACTCTTGGAAAAAAAATTGCTGAAAGTGAACTTCAAGTATAGTATTCAGATATTAAAAATATGATAATTTTGATATCAAACCATTCTCCTTTTCCCATTCTCTCTGAATTTTTCATTGTTTCTTCACAATGAATTTCTTCTACCAGGTATTTGAACTCATGATGCTTTCTCTTCTCTCTTATTATTCATCCTGAATCCCTGACACTCTCCCCTCTTTGCTTGCACACACACAGAGTACTTTATCATTCAATACTCTCTGATTACCTGTTTATCCTGCAGGTGTCTCTTCTTCCAAGAAGGTGTCAACTCCTCACAATTTATGATCTCAGGATATCTTCTATTATTCTAAGAATAAAAAAAAATATATTGCATTATGATTATCTAATGAATTAAGCATATCTTTCCAACTAGATTGTGCATTCAAGAGAAGAGAGACCCTATCCGTGCTGTACATATCTGTATCTCTGATAACTGGATGATAAGTCATACATAACAAGCAAGCATTCCAGCAACAATTGTGTGTTTAACCCAAACTGACTGCCACATTAGAATCACTGGTCATTAAAAAAATACTATAAAGACACTGGTGCAAAATTATTGCAATAAACAAATATGAAGAAAAAAACTTCACAAGAAAACAGGAATTTTACCACAGATAAAAATTTTAATTAAAATTTTTTAATTAAAAATAGCAATTTAATTAAAATAGTGTAACTTTAGAAAAAACAAAAAATGGGTGATACTTTTTGTTCAATTCAGATCTGCAGGTTTGTGTTCAAGTGAAGCCTAGATTAGTTATTTATCATTTGGTGACATTGCAGGGATGATGAACTCTGGAAAAGGTGTTAGCAGTGGATGGGAGACCAATAAGATGAGTGTCTCTGGGGATTCCTCAGTAGAATCCATAGCAGGGACACCTGCCTTCTGGAGAAAGATGGTAGCTGTAGCCACCATCGGGAGGGCAGACATAGCCACACCCATAATCCAGACCATCCAGATCATTCCTGAAATAGCACCTGGCGTCAGAAGGGCACTGTTAACTCAAAGGCCAGTAGGTTGTCTGAGTGCGAATGTCATCATCTATAAATGCTCTTCCACAGGCAGAGGCTGCAGCAAACCACAGACACTCCTGGGCTCCTACTGGTAAAGCCTGAATATCCTGTCATTTCTAAATTATTTTGTTTCCTTCCTCTAAAGGGCTCAGCATGTCCTCATTGTGTCATTCTGACTCCCTAATATGACAATACTCTACTATGATTATTCATTTATATCCTTTTCTCATATAAACTATGAACTACTTCAGGGCACAGACTCCATAGTACCTTTACCTTGTGCATAGGAAGTGCTTACATAATTGTGGAATGAGTTAGTGAATGAATAGATGAAGGAAGGAAGGAATTTTCATAAGAAGACCATTAATTCCTCAGAATGTTTCTAGATAGAGACTGTTTTAAATATTTTTATTTTATTTTATATATTTTTACATCATTTTTCATTTTTGCACAATGTATGCATTTTCATCTTGGTTATAGTCCCCATACAATTCCCACCCCCCTTGTTTTGATCCTACTCACCCCAACCCTTACCCCCGTAGTATGTCTTTGGTTTACAGTTGCTTGTTGATTTTGACATTTACTTTATTATAAATAGTCTTTTTCCTGGTCCCTTATTTAGGTTTTCTAAATTCCTGTTATGAGTGAGACCATCTGATCTGGCAGTTTTCTTTTTCTTTCTGGCTTATTTCTCTGAGCATGATCCCTTCCAGCTCCATCCATGCTGCTGCAAATTGCATGAGTTTATCTTTTTTGATTGCTGAGTAATATTCCATTGTGTATATTACCGCATCTTCTGGATCCGGTCATCTATTTTTGGGCATTTGAGTTGTTTCCATAGCTTAGCTATTGTAAATAGAGCTGCTATAAACATAGGGGTGCAGGTGCCCTTTTAAATTAATGTTTCTGTGTCCACTGGGTAAATACCTAGGAGTAGAATTGCTGGATCATATGGAAGCTCCATTTTTACCAGATTGAGGAATCTCCACACAGCTTTCCATAGTGGTTGGACAAGTTTGCATTCCCACCAGCACTGCAGTAGAGTTACTTTTTCTCCACATCCTTGCCAACATTTGTTGTTGCTAGTTTTTTTTAATATGTGCCATTCTCACTGGTGTAAGATGGTAACTCATTGTAGTTTTGATTTGCATTTCCCTGATTACAAGTGATGTTGAACATTTTTTCATATGCCTGTCAGCCATTTGCATTTCCTCTTTAGAGAAGTTTCTTTTTAGCTCTTCTGCCCATTTTTTGACTGGGTTGTTTACTTTGCTTTTGTTGTCTTTTCAGCTCTTTGTAGATTTTTGTGATCAGTCCTTTTTTTTTAATATTTATTTATTTTTATATAAGAACTAGGGTACAGGCCAGATGCATGGGAGGATGAGAGGATCCACTGGAAACAGAGCAGGGAACAGAACAGGCAGACTGAAGAAATACACTGCTGAGGGGAACAACGGGAGAGACAGGAGAGGTCTGCTTCACCATGTGGGATTCTTGCCAGCCAGCTGGGATCAGACCTGCACTGCAGAGGCTGTGGACACTTCACAATGTGGCGCTTAATCACCTGTGCCACCAGGGAGGCCCCAATCAGTCCTTTATCATTGGTGTTGTATGCAAAAATTTTCTCCTAGTGGATGGGGTGTCTCTTTGATTTGATTACTGTCTCTTTTGCTTGCAGAAGCTCTTTAATTTGATGTAATCCCAGCTGTTTATCTTTGCCTTCACTATCATTGCTGTGGGTGATGTGTCTTTAAAGATGTTACTGAGGTGTATGTCATGTAGTGTTTTGCCTCTATTTCCTTCTGTATATTTTATGGTTTCATGTCTTATGTCTAGTTCTTGAATCCATTTTGAGTTGGTTTTGTGCATGGAAAGATTAGTTGATCTTAATTTTGTGGGTTTATTTGTAGATTTTCAGTTCCATTTGTCTGTGTGTCTGTTCTTTTCCAATGCCAGGCAGTTTTCTTTATTATGGTTTTGAAGTATAGTTTGAAGTCTGGGAGTGTGATGCCTCTATTCCCTTCTTTTTTTTTTTTTTTTTTTCTGGAGAGCTTTGGCTATTCAGGGTTTTTGGTGGCTCCATATGAATTTCAACAATATTTGTTCTATTTCTTTGAAGAATGTCATTGAAATTTTTATTGGAATAGCATTGAATCTGTAAATTTCTTTTGGTAGGATGGTCATTTTGATAATGTTAATTCTTCCAATCCATGAGCAGGGGATGTCTTTCCATTTTTTTGAGTCATCTTCTATTTCTTTCAACAGTGTTTTACAGTTTTCTTTGTACTGGTCTTTTACCTCTTTTGTTATGTTTATTCCCTAGTATTTGATTCTTTTTTGTTTCAGTAACAAAAGGGATGTTTTTCTTGATTTCTGCTTCAGATTTCTTGTTTTTGTATAGGAAGGCTACTGATTTTTGAGTGCTGATTTTGCATCCTGTTACTTTACTAACTAATTGATTAGTTTGATTAGTTTTTCTGTAGAGTTTTTGGGGTTCTCTATTTATATTATCATATCATCTGTGAATAGTGATAGTTTTACTTCTTTCTTCCCTATTTGGATTCTTTGTATGTCTTTCTCTTGTCTTACTGCTCTGGCTAGGACTTCCAGTATTATGTTGAAAAGCAGTGGTGAGAGTGGACATCCTTGTCTTGTTCCAGATCTTAATGGAAATGCTTTCAACTTTTCACCATTGAGAATGATATTGGCTATGGGCTTGTCAATATATGGCCTTTATGATGTTGAGATATGTTCCCTGTATCCCAAGTGTTTCAAGGGCCTTTATCAAAATAGATGTTGTACTTTGTTGAAGGCTTACTCAGCATCCATTGATATTATCATATGGATTTTATATTCCTTTTAGTTGATGTTTTGGATTACATTGATTGATTTTTGGATGCTGAACCATCCTTGTCTCCCTGGAATAAATTCTACTTGGTTATGGTGAGTTATCTTATGGATACATTGTTGGACTCTGTTAGCTAAAATTTTATTGAGGATTTTTGCATCAGTGTTTATTAGAGATATCAGCCTGTAGTTTTCTTTTTTGTGTTGTCCTTGTTCGGTTTTGGTATTAGTGTAATGTTGGCTTCATAGAACGTGTTTGGTATTATCCCTTCCTTCTTAATTTTTTTGAGTTTGTGAAGGATAGGTACTAGTTTGTTGCTGAATGTTTGGTAGAATTCACTTGTAAATCCATCTGGTCCTGGGTTTTATATTTGGGGAGGGTTTTGATTACCATTTCAATTTCACTGCATACAATTGGGCTGTTTAGTTGTTCTACTTCTTCTTTATCTAGCTTTGGGTGATTGTAAAGTTGTAGAAATTTGTCTATCTCTTCTAGATTGTTGAACTTTTTTGCATATAACTGTTCATAGTAGTTTCTGATTATTCCTTTGATTTCTGTTATGTCTGTTATGATTTATCCTCTTTCATTTGTGATCCTATAATTTGTGTTTTCTCCTGATTTTCCTTTGTGAGCCTGGCTAGGAGTTTGTCTATTTTATTTATTTTTTCAAAGAACCAGCAAGAACAAGACCTAGATAGAAGGCCAACATTCTTTAGGAGATAGTGAACTATTTATTATTTGTGTCTGTGAACCTAATAATGGTGACAATACTACGTTACTCAAATGCATCATTATTGCTATTCTGAGTGTACAATGGAAATCTTTTATTGGATAATGGTACATTTAGATAAGAGCATTACTTCAGGTACATGGATCTGAGTAACAAGAGGAAAGCAGGAGGTGGATATTTATGTTGTTGTGATTAAGCACCTAAGATACTACAGTAAGCTATAGGCATATATAGATGAAAATAATCAGAAAAAAACATATAAAAGTTTTTACTAAAAAAAGATAATTTCCTGCAAATCAAAACTACCATGAGATACCATCTTACACCAGTGAGAATGGCACATATTAAAAAAAAACTAGCAACAACAAATGTTGGCGAGGTTGTGGAGAAAAAGGAACTCTCCTGCACTGTTGGTGGGAGTGCAAGCTGGTCCAACCACTATGGAGAGCTGTGTGGAGATTTCTGGACCTACTAAACATAGAGCTTCCATATGATCCAGCAATTCCACTCCTATGTATTTACCCAAAGGACACAGAAACATCAATTCCAAAGAACACCTGCACCCCTATGTTTATAGCAGCACTATTTACAATAGCTAAGCTTTGGAAACAGCCCAAATGCCCAAAAATAGATGACTGGATCAAGAAGATGTGGCACATATACACCATGGAATATTACTCAGCTATCAAAAAAGATAAACTCATGCAACTTGCAGCAGCATGGATGGAGCTGGAAGGGATCATGCTCAGCGAAATAAGCCAGAAAGAAAAAGAAACATACCGGATGGTCTCACTCATAGCAGGAATCTAGAAAACTTAAATAAGGGACCATGAAAATGAATAACTATAAGAAAGTAAAAATTATAATCAACAAACAACTATGAACCAGAGACACTCTATAGGGGGTGGGGTGGCGGGGAGGGGAGGGATTGGGGTCAAAATAAGGAGGTCGCAATTGTATGGGGAATATAAAAATAAATAAAAATTATATTAAAAAAACTAAAAAATAAAAATAAAAAATAAAAATATAATTTCCTTCAGAGATAAAAATATAGTTTTCAGTACTGGAATGTGACTAATAATTGATATAAAAAGAAAACATCTAGGTTCAAGATAAATTAAATTATTGTTAAATACTTGTTGAAAAATATTATTCTAATCTATTTTCTATAAATTCTTTGAAGAAATATTCCTTTAGATTCTATCATCCCACCCATAACATAGATTCTATTTCAACCTAGTTACCATATTTACATCATCAAATTTGACTAAGCATATTTTTCCCATGTAAATAATTCCCCCATCCAGAGGCATCCACACTATAAGTCTTTCTTGAATTTATTCATAGAGCTGTTCGAAATTGCCATCGCCTACAGCAAGCATAATGACAAGGCAGCTCATTCTGGTAAAAAGAAAACTGATGCTTTGATTTAAGAACATAAGACATATGAGACATCAAGCATATATGTGCACTCTGTTGTTTACAAATATTACAAAAAACCTGTAGCTCCGATTCTGATGCATCCTACAAACTGTAGTTCTATCACCTCTACTGGGGCTGTATCAAGTCTGAACTCATCTATCAGTTGGCACAGAAGTGATGGCAGCAGAGCTTGGCTTGTCAAAAACAATGAATATCACTACTCCTCCGGTTTTTGAACTTATTAAAAACCCTTATCATGCCCAGAACTCTTGGGAAACTAACATTTGTTGGGTTCTATTATCCCATCTCATTAAAATGTCACAAAATCTAAGAGGCAGACATATCCCCAATTTAACAATCAAACAATTGAGACACAAAAAGGTTGAGTAATTGACCAAAAATCACACAAATGATAGAGTGATGGAAGAAATTCAAATCTGCTCAGCTATATGCTGCTGGCTTTGTATTATTATTATTATTATTATTATTATTATTATTATTATTATTATTATTTCCCACAACCATTGATATCATTTCCTCCCCTGGAAAAATTGAGTTGAAATATTTGACTTCTTTTATCCCCCACCACACTTTTTGGACAAGATAGGATCAAAACATGTTTGTAAACTTAGTATTAAGATTGAAAATGAAGCAACTATAAGAGATTAAGATTGAAATTGAAGCAACTGCAAGATATTTTCCAAAGACATACTGTAAAGACACACAATCTCTTCTTCAAATAAGGGAGCATCAGTAGGGGAGAGTAAAGAAGCAAGCACACCAGCTATGAAACCATGAGATACACTGCATGAGTTTGCAAATCTTCTGCTAATGAACAGCAATAGCCAAAAGAATGTGAAGTAGAAAGTTTTTGTTTTAATTATGACCATGAAGAAACTCAATATTAAATGATATGGTAGAGTGTCGTCAGACAGAAAAGATGTAAGGGCCAAGAGTCAGGGTGATGAGTGAAAATGAAGCTACTGCTTTGGATGACGGCATTTGTTCTGCTATGGGTACATTAGCTAGAAAGTTTATCATGATTAGGGATAATTAATGTCAATTACTGCAGTATCATGCAGAACCTGGCTCTTAACAATGTGGAAAACAACTATTGGTATATTTAACTGCACAAAAAATAATAACATGAATTGTTTGGGGATGCATGTACACATTTCTTCATTGATTTATTAACTCATTCATTCATTTTTAAAACCAGATAGCTCTTGTATAGCAACTCTGCTAAATGTCAAGAATACAAATATAAACAAGGCAAGAAAAGATACTTAAAGAATTCACAATTATAGTTTGTTTCCTGAAAGCCATATTGTTCTATGTATCTATACTTATTTCATCCCACCACCCAGAATGACTTCTCATGTTCATTTTATCTGGTTACTTCATTATTGTCATAGAAAACTTAGTTTCTGTGTCCCTAACCCTGGATGATTTACTGTCTAGGGTATGTCAGTTTGATGTCTGTCTTTTTTGCTCCCTGACACCAGTGCCCACCTCTCTCAGAGCTCTTCCTACATGTAGACTTACCTGTCTGTTAGATTAGAATCTAAGCTTTTTCAGGGAAGTGATTACGTCTTATTTATCTTCTTATGTTTCATTTACACAACATGCATGAATTACTAAAATAGTAAATCCCATTGGAATCGACCAAAAATAAAGTTATAAACCAAATACTAAGTCTCACGATAAAGTAAGTGTAAAATTCTGTGGTGGATATGTAAGGAGATCATCTAGGTATGCCTGACACAACTAAGTAGGTTGTGTGGGAGACAGATAAGGAAACTCTCCTCAGATGATGTGATGCTCAAGTTAAAACTTAACAGTTGCTTTCAGATATAGGCTGGCAGACAGATGGAAGAAACATTTTCACAGATGGCATAGTTATCCATGGACAGGAAGGGCTAAGAATGCGTGATATGATCGGCAAATTCTACGTAGGAAAAACAGGATACAACAGCTGTTTTTATATGAGAGGGTAGCTGGAAATGACACTAGACACTAACCTAGGGGCTGCATCATGAAAGAATTTCATGCCCTAAGTATGAGATTGAGTCTGTGTATTTAACAGTGGAGCTAGTGACCTAGGGCAGATCTTCAGTCGACAAAGAAAGAACAGCATCACAAAAAGACTAGTAAGAAGTGCAATAAAAGCAAGAGAATCCAATCAAGAAAAGCATATACCTCCCTGATGGTGGAAGGGGTTAAGCCACAACCAATGAAGCTTGCTGCAGCCACTGCAGCACAAGTTTGATCCCCAGCCAGGGAGCAACCCGTATGACACAGTAGACCTGTCCTGACTCCCTGCTGCTCCCCTCAGCAGTGCATTTCAGTCAATCTGCCTGTTTTGTTCCCCACCCTGTCTCTGGTGAATCCTGTCACCCCCCCACAACTCTGGCCTGCACCCCAGTTCTTGCATGCATAAATAAATAAATCTTAAAAAAAAAGAAAGAAAGAAAAGCATATAATGGAAGAAAAAGAAGTAGTCATCAGTGGCAAATGTTACAAAACAACAAAGACCAAATGTGAAATGTGCCAAGGAGACTGGTTAACTAATTGGTCATTGGTGACCTTAGTAAGAATAATCCTTAAGTTTTGAGAGTAGAATATAGGTTAGAGAGGATTGATGATTGAAGGGGAGGCATCAGAGAAAACTATTTAAAATGTTAGGTTAAAAGAGAAAAAGTTGAGAAAAAGCTAACCGGGGTGATCTGGTGTTGATACAAGCTTTTTAATATCAAAAGACTTGAGCATGTTTATAGGACTAAAGGGAAAGTGTCTGTAGAAAAAAATAGAAGCTGAAAATATAATAGACAGAGAGGATAATTTATCAAGCAGGGCACTGAGGGAGATGGCATTTAAAGCAAAGTGGAAGAATGATTTTTTTGGACAGGAGGGAGGACAAGGTTTCTGCAGAGACGAAGATAAAAGGTTAAAAGACAGCTGCAAATGTAGATAAGTGTGTAGGAACGGAGTTGATAGAGTTTTCCCCTGATAGATTCTCTTTTTTCCATGAAATAAGAGGCAAGTGTTGCTGAGGAGGCCAGAAGAAGTAAGTAAGCATTGAATAAGAGGCTTTAGGGATAATGGTGGAGGGGCAGAATAATTGCAGTAAAAGTGAGAAAGAGAGAGGCTTGAGAACAAGTAAAAGGATTATCAAGTAGCACTGTGGACTCAGCCAACAGGAGAATGCTGCATATGTGTGGTGGCACCAGGTCACATGGTAGTTGGATTTTCTCCAACAGCTATTAGGGAAACTGAGTTTGGAGTACTGAAGACTTGAATTAATAGACAGATGAGAGTGGATAGAGTAGAGAGAAATGGGGAAAGCATGTAGAAAGAAGTGTGATTAATGAAAAGCAAACAGTTGGGACAGTTCATATAATGTATTGTCCAAACTGGTATGCATGAACATTAAAGGTGGCACTACTAATAATAATGTCAGGGCAATAAATGTAAACCATAAGAAATTAAGTGAAGGTTATAAAAGATTAAAAAATGGAGCAATGGTAAGGAAAAATTGATCTTGATTATGTAATTGAAATAGTATGGCTAAAACAAAGGTATACAAAACTGGAATAACAAACGATTTAGAGATGCTGGCTTTTATTTTTAGAAAAAAAAAGAACACCCCCTGATATTGATAATATAGGTTATAAGGGGATCAAGAAATTTGGGGGACAAAAGTGTTTAAGTTAGTCATCCACATGATAAATCAGTGTACAAAGTATAGGATCAATGCCTAGCCTTTAAAATTTTTAAGTTCAACACTATGTAGTTCTCAAACAAAGATGTCAGAAAGTATAACAAGATGTTGGATCAAGAGAAGTGAGTATCAGGGATCTATAAGGCCAGTCTGATAGTACTCCAAGAAAAAAAGCCACCTTAACTATCTGCCAGGAAACCCAAGAAGAGATGCCTAGTCAACCATCAGCTGGAACGGAGAACTCCAAATCAACCAGCCAAATAAGATTCTTCCATCTCCTTATTTCTCCTTCTTCCTTACACTGGGTTCAGTACTGAAGTAAAATCAGCAACTATTGCTTTTCTAATGAAGTTAGCTTTAAAAGTAGAGAACAAAATAATGGTGTTCCATCTCCCTTCCTTACTCCAGGAGGCTGCGCCTGTTTCCACTAAGATACTGTTTCTTACACATGTGCTTTGATTTTTCTTCTCTGCAAAATGTAAATGACATTTGAATCTTCTTTCCAGGGTTGTATATGTTAAGTGAGTTTATATATGTCAAGCACTTAGAAGACATTTGTATAATACTGGATAGGTGCTGGCATTTGCCATTATCACACCCATGATCATCATCATCATCATGATCATCATCATCATCATGTGTTAATAGAAGTTGAGTGTGGAGTCTAAATTCTTCTCCCTATAACCTACCTAAACTTTTCATGTGCAATTAATACACATGAATTGTGTTTGGATTGGTTGGATTGGTTGGACTGGGGAATTGTGTTTGGATTGGTTAAAAATAGCCAAAGTTGGGCCTCCCCTGGTGGCACAGTGGTTGAGCGCTGGGCTGAGAGGCTGCCTGCAGCCTCTGCAGCGCTGGTTCGTTCCCCGGCCACCAGCGAGGGTCCCACAAAAAAAAAAAAAAAAAATAGCCAAAGTCAGTGTGGACAGATCACATGCCATGTCACAAGGTATTTGTGTGTTTGGACAAAACTTTCACCAGATGAGCCTCTCTCACAGCATGCAGAGGTGAGGTGTGGCACATCTCTCTCTTCTCTGTAAGGATATTAGAATTCCCAGCTGCAATGATGGCTTTGCCATGTGACGTGTTTGGCTTATGAACAGTGGTGATTTCCATCGCATCCTTTCAGAGCTATCACGTTTTGCTCGTAAGTCTGTTTTTTTCTCTTTGCAGTAAATGTCCTCAAAAATCACTTCCCTTCTGCATAGATCCCAGAAAGAGAAAACATGAAGACAGACCCACACTGGTGCACTCCAACATGTTAGATGAGTGAGAACTAATGATTCGTTTTCACCATCTGCTATGGTGTTGTTAGTGTCGCTTCTGCAAAGGTGACAAACCAGAAATGGTTATAAGTAAGTTGCTATAAAAAATGAAGCTATGTGTAACTGGATTAGGTTGGGGGTGTGGGTCAAGGGAAAAGTATTGGTAGAGTGTGGAAAATGGTGACCCATGTTATGTAGTACAAAATAGTTGGTAAAATCAGTATGTGCAGTCATCCCGGAAGCAGAGAACAAACTGTGGCTTCAGATGAAGAGGTCATGAGGCAGAATGCCATGGTGGCTTTTGTCTTTCAAATTAACCGACTTCTTTTTTTATGGTCAGAAGTAAATATACTGTAACTGATGTTCTAGAAGCATCATAAATTAAGACTATTTTTAAACTTTATATAACTTCTTTTTATGCAATCAAATAAAAATATTTTCTCTATCATTATTTCTTATGAAACAAGGAGAGAAAAGAGAATAAACAAAACACTTATGTATTTTAGTATCTTTAAATATAATTGAACTCAAAATCCCAGGGAATATGGTGAGTCACAAAAAAGTAAATAAATGAGTAAAAGGTGACATCCAGTTTGCTCAAATGAATTGTACAGAGGTAGAAAGGCACAGTAAACAAGGGTAAATTATGAAGATGTAATTCTAAGTCTTGTCCACTGATGCAAATTTCTAGAGATTTGGCTGTTCATGTTCTCCCTGGATGGGGAGGGAAACACCCTGACAATTGGAAATTTCTCTTAGAAATGCAAAAGGGTAACTTCTACTTGAGTTTTCAGAGTTATTCCTATGAAGTTCTTGTCTTTCTTTAATTAATGTCCCGGTCAGAGCTGGACTCCGGCAAGTGTTTAAGTTGGTTTGGGCAAGAAATTGAGTAAGTATGTCCCTTGATTTTAATCACACCTTGGTTGATCTATTATAAACTTTAATACTAGGTTACCCAACTACTAAAGTGTTTCCTTTGGGGGGGTCCAATTTCACTCTCAGTGGCAGAATGCAAATGTCCCTAAGTCCAGTGAGATTTCTGGGAATCACTTAGCTAATGGATGGACAATTGTTCTTTGGTCCTCTTGGGGGAATTTAGCTATGCGCTTGAGCTTCCTTGCTCAAGCAGGAGCAGGCATAGGGGAATCCCTGTGCAAATATCTATACTTCTTTCTCAACATATCTCTTTTCTATTCTAACTCTGAAATTATTGTTAAACCACTGTCTGATCCTTTATCACTGAATACGATATTAGCAACATGTGCCCTTTGGATTCTCCTTGAGAAGCTGACCATAGCTTATAGGCAGATCAGTAGAAATTACCTGTAGATCAGTAGATCTGCCCGTCTGCTTCCCCTCTGTCTCTGTTTCTCTCACCACCCCCTCCCCCACACCGCTGGCTTACACCCCAGTTCTTGTATGCATAAATGAATCTTATTTATTTATTTATTTGTTTGTTTATTTATTTATTTATATAAGCACTGGGTACAGTCAGAAGTGCAGGAGGGTGAGAGAATTCACCAGAGCCAGAGCGGGGAACAGAACAGGCAGACTGACGAAATACACTGCTGAGGGGAGCAGCGGGAGGTAGGAGAAGTATGTACACCATGTGGGACACTCGCCCAGCGGCCGGGGATCGAACTGGCGCTGCAGAGGCTGCAGGCAACTTCACAACCCAGCGCTCAACTGCTGCACCACAGGGGAGGCCCATAAATAAACAAATCTTAAAAAAAGAAAATTACATGCAGAAATTTAAAATGAGAGTAGGAATAACAGGTTGTTTCTCTTTGTTAAGGCACCCCAAGTGACCTGTTGTATAATTTCTGAATAATTTCACATATATTTTTCCAATTTAATGAGAAGACATTTCTTGGACTAGTGACTCTGACATGGTAGAAGTGAAAGTTTCCCATCTTTGTTCTCTTTAATTGTTTATAATATTACCCAAATCTAGAGCCATTTAACCAATCTTCAAGTCATTTATATACATAACTATTGAGCCCTCTGTTCTCTGTTTCTTTCTAACCCATTTATTTCACCAGTATCATTTTCTCAAAGTAGATTTTTTTCTGAGGCATTTGTCTATGTGCCTGTATATACATATATCATGTATATACATATATCAATAAGTTTATTAGAGCTAACATGAAAGGAAATACATGGCTTGATCCAGAACCATAAAACACAAATGCTTAAGAACAAAGGCTTCAGTTAAATAAATCCAAAACAGAGGACTTCACCAGTGGAGACCCTTTCTTCTTGGGCATGAAATTCAAGGTATGTAACCTTCAGTAAGTCATGGGTACTGAGCAATGAGAGTGGACCCCAGACACACAGTTGGAATGACCAGCTGAGATTAGCTCTGCCAGGCTGTGAGAAGGGCACAGACTTAGAAGACAAAAGTGTAAATCAATGGCATGTCTGAAACAAAAGATACACAAACTTGTTAGGAGCAAAGAATCATATTTATTTGGAAATGATCACAATACAGAAATATGCAATAAGATGTTAGAGGTTTGCACTTGGTCTGTGACTTAAACAATGCCTCCTGCTTTCTAGGTACATCATGGAGTAACTCAGTCTTTCTCAACAACAAGCTGGATTTCTAAGAAGACAGCAAGTTTTCTGCAGGTTCTGAATACTCTCTCTCATTGGGTTCCATTGCCGTCATCAAACAGTGAAGAGGAAATGCCTTGGAGTGATCATTTTAGAAGTAAACATGGACTGCGGTGATGTTCTAGCAGCAAGAAGAATAGCAACTCCTGTAGACAAATGGCCTGTAGCTATAGCAGGAAGAGCCATATCCAGATCCGTAGCCACAGCCATATCCAGATCCATAGCCACAGCCATATCCAGATCCATAGCCACAGCCATATCCGGAACCATAGCCACAGCCATATCTGGAGCCATAGCCACAGCCATATCCAGAACCGTAGCCACAGCCATATCCAGAACCATAACCACAGCCATAGCCAGAACCGTAGCCACAGCCATATCCAGAACCATAACCACAGCCATATCCAGAACCGTAGCCACAGCCATATCTGGAACCATAGCCACAGCCATATCCGGAACCGTAGCCACAGCCGTAGTAGTTGCCACACATGATGTCTACAGGTGGGGTTTCAGTAGTTCAGTAGAGGAGCAAGTGATGGTTTCTGAAGTGTGAATGCCATCTCCTGCCCTGACACCTTTTTATACACTCCAGGAGTGGGTGGAGCCCACAATCTAGAGTCCATGTCCTCATTACAGACCAATTTTCATTTTTAAAAAGCTCATCATTATAAGGGCAACAAAATTTTTTTTAAGTTGGTCATGTTCAGGATATGATCCTAAGCAGTCAAGAGAATTGCAAGAAAACAATGTAAGTCAAACATTAATTAACAAGAAATCTGATCAAGCCTTTTTTTTAAGATTTATTTATTTATGCATACAAGAACTGGGGTACAGGTTAGAGGCGTGAGGGGTGGGAGGATCCACCAGAGACAGAGTGGGGAACAGAACAGGAAGATTGACTGAAATACACTGCTGAGCAGAGCACTGGGCGAGTCAGGAGAGGTCTGCAGCACCATGTGGGTTGCTCCCTGGCCGGGGATCGAACTGGTACTGCAGTGGCTGTGGATTGCTTCATAGGTTGCGTCTTAACCTCTTGTGCCATCAGGGAGGCCGATGAATCTGATCAAACCTTATTTAGATAATTCCTTTGGGGGGCATTGTTTCCTGTGTATCATCAGGCATGCAGACAGGTACCTACGGAGAAGCTCCAGTATCTCAGATCACAGTATCGACCAAAATGCATCCTACCTGGAGGTGATGACACACTGAAGGACCATAAATTGAGGGCTTCTCAAGTTACAGCTGTAAGAAAGTGGATGTAACCCAGATAGAATGGCCACTATAATGGTAGCTAAACAAGGGACAGGTGAGCAAACACACCTGAATTGATGTATCAGATGTGTCTTTTGCCAATATTTTCTTCCAGTAGTAGCCTATCTTCTCATTGTCTTGGTTTAAATGAGATAAAAAGACAAGATAGATACAACTGAAATTCAGATAAAAAACATAGCTTTTTTGGTAAAAATATGTCTTGTGTAATCTTGTATATATCATTGCTAAGTCTGGCAACTCAAATTATAGGGCAAAGAGATTCTGAAGATGTCCTGGATGAAACCTTGATTGCACTATTGTGAGTGTAGTCCTGAGCAGATACTGTTTGCTTAGACTCCTGGTCCACGAAGACTGTGAGATAAGAAGCAAGTATTAGTCTCAGCTATTTTTGTGTTTGTTTTTTCTCTATGGTAATTTTCAACATGCTTCCTCTGCCATTTTGTAAACTATCTGGTAAGAAATATGGTGACTTGGATGACCTGGGGATTATATCTACATATTGGCAAAGGTTGGGAGACCCTCCTACCAATAGGTGTCAAGGCCAGATCCCTGGGCAGTGAAAATGGACAATTGAGAGGCACTATCAGACATACTGGATGGGACTGGCTTATGAATAAAACCTTGAGATAAATTTGTCTAGGGAATAACAAGAGGCTCTGAAGCATGTGTATCTTTTACAACAGAGTAATTTCACAAAGAAATGAATACCCATAGGAAATAATGAATTCCCTGTTAAAACAAGTATTCAAGCATCCAGTGACTACAAAGAGACACTTTATGTAGCATAACCAAAAGAACAAACACTTTATCTTGGTGATGTGAAATGACTGATCTTGGTTATCTATTAGCTGTGCAAATTTCAGTACAATCCCTAAACATAGATCTCAATCCCCATATTATAAATTACTTCTCTCACACTTTTATTGGGATCAAATAGATTAAAATGTATCAGGAAATTTGTGATTTATAAAATGCTAAGTACTGTTGATGTAAAGTACTTTGTGTTGGTTTCCTGTTTTGAACTAAATGACTCCCTAGAGTTGATAAAATGTATTGAAGAATGACTCAATTGGGGAAAAATGTATTATCAGGATATTATATTACAGGTATTTAGATTCATAGGAGTCTTTAACATATCAAGCATTCTCTGTATAGGACAACATTGCATGCCACTGAAGTCTCCTTAAAAGTAATGAGTAGCTGGTAAGCTAGTCAAAGTAATTAGTCAAGCTCATTTTAATAGTCGCATTTCCAAAAATGAAGTAACCTGCCCGCCACGGGGACCTGTTCCATAAAACATTATCTGTGGAATCATGTGTTCAAATGACTGGATAATTGATGAAAACTTTCCTTAGAGATTTGTAATTGGTCCAAGACAATGTCTAGGTGACCAAGCACCCACTTGGTTCCTCAACAAAGCTTCTGGTGCAATAACAGCATGTTCACTTCAGGCAGACGCTGTGGCAATGAGAAGACAAAGTTTTCTCATTATGAGCTGACAACAGTGACTTGTACGCGCCAGATATTAAAATAAATATATGTGTTACATGAATCACAAAATTGATGTTATGTCCTGACACTTCCTATCAGTTCATAAAGGTCCCAGGATAGTAAGTGACATTCCAACTTCAGAAGCAATTTCCTGAACCTCAACTGACACCTTGCCCTTGACATCTTGCCCTCGACATCATGTGTCATGACTATTGCAGGGATTTGATTGGGAATGTAAATGGAAATGGTCCTCATTATGTCTGTGGCTGTGGGTCTGGCTATGGCTATGGCTGCAGTACCTGGTGTCTATTTTGTTAGAGAAGATGCTATTTATCTTGCTGCTAGAACAGCATCCTAGAACATTCCATGCCTCTGAAATAATATTTCAAATTCGATACTTTTCCACGAAAGGATACACCATTTTATTATATCTATATTTAAATAAGAGTTAGATAACATTTGTGTTTATATCAAAAAATCTATTTGTTTTCGAAGAATGATAAATGTATCCATTGCATTACCTGAAGACAGAAAATTTTATTCTAATTATATTCAAAATTAAATGTTTGGTTCTCCTATTTTATGGTTTTATATGGACTATGAGCACAAAATACTTCATAGTTGGAAGAAATTATACTTTTTCAATAAACAGATTTCCTTTGTTCCTACAAGTAATTGTGTCAGCTAACTAACAATAATGTTTCTAGCCTTCCTGGGAAATTGGATAATCACCATTGAGCCTTAAGAGTATGTATTTCCCCAACCCAAATGCCCAAAAATAGATGACTGGATCAAGAAGATGCGGTACATATACACCATGGAATATTACTCAGCATTCAAAAAAGATAACCACATGCAATTTGCAGCAACATGGATGGAGCTGGAAGGGATCATGCTCAGCGAAATAAGCAAGAAAGAAAAAAGAAAAATACCAGATGGTCTCACTCATAGCAGGAATTTAGAAAACCTAAATAAGGGACCAGGAAAAAGAATAACTATAAGAAAGAAAATATCAAAATTAACAAACAACTATGAACCAGAGACACTCTATGGGGGGCGGGGGGGGTAGGGAAAGGAGGGATTGGGGTCGAAATAAGGGGGGCTGTAATTGTATGGGGAATATAAAAATAAAATTTAAATTAAAAAAAAGAAATAGTATGTATTTCCCCATCCACTGTTTATTTAGTGCTCTTTCTTTCACCAGCATTACAAGTTTTCACTTACTATAGGGTTATAGAAAATCTTTATATAAGGTAGTTTGAGACATTAATTTTGCTCTTCTTTGAAATTATTGTGGCTTTTTTTTTTTTTTTTTGCTTTCCGTCTAAATGTTAGAATCAGCTTGTCAGTATATATTCTGCTGAGATTTTAATTGGAATTCAGTTAAATCTTTCGATCAATTTTGGAAAACTGGACATTTCAGCAGTGTTTAGTTTTCCAATGTATGAGCATGATATACCACTGAATAAGTTAGGTCTTTTTTTTTATTTATTTGGCAACTTCTTATGAAATATCGAACAAGATTAATTACTTTTTACTTATGAGGGCATAGTCTAGTGGGGAAGAAAAAGGATTTAAAAAACCAACAGATATTTCAGTAACAAAATAAAGATTAGTAAATAAGCAGAATTACAAGCAATTTTATAATTATTAGAAACCAGGGACTTGTTAGAAAATATTTTATGGAAGATAAAAGAAACTGAATCAATAACTAATAGTTTTCTAAAACACAAAGCACCAGATCTAGATGGGTTCACTGGCAAATTTTACAAACTATTTAAAACAAATGATCTACAACCACTTTCAGAAGATAGAAAAAGAGGGAATACTTCCTAACTTATTCTATGTGGCCAACATTATCCTAAAACCAATCACATAGTAATGATTAAAAAAAAGGTGAACTATAAGCCAATATCCTAAATGAACATGTCTGTAAAAGTTCTCAACCAAATATTAGTAAATTGTATCAAACATATAAAAAGAATTATACACTGAGGCCAAGTGAGGTTTTTCCCAATTGTACATGCTAATTCAACACTCAAAAATCAATTAATATAATATATCATATCAGTAATCTAAAGAAGAAAAAAAAATCACATAATCTTATCAGTAGATGCAGAAAAAACATTTGAGAAAATAAACATCCACTTTAAGTAACCAGAAATAGAGTTGAACTTACTGAACTTGATAAAAGATATTATACCAAGAGAAAAATAATAAACGTGTGGTGACACCATGCTGACAGTGAGAAACTAGATTTGTTCCCACTAAGATTAGAGACAAGACAAAAATATTCTCTGTCACCACTTCTTTCAAGATCATACTTGAAGTTCTCATGATATAACAAGACAAGAAAGGAAACACAAAGTTGCAAGATTTCACATCATTGGGTCAGTACAATAGCAGAGTAATTCATAGTTTTAACTACATACATTATAAAAGATGTAAGTTTTAAAATCAACAATGAACTTTCACCTTAAATGCTAGAAAAAAAGGCAAACTTTGTAAAGTAAGTAGAAAGGAGTTAGAAAGAATGAAAGCAGAAATCAATAAACTAGAAAACAAAGAATGAGGTTAATAAAAAAAAATGTGCTGCTTTGAGGCCACTAGAGAGAGAAAAATTATTGTTTAAATTGGTAATTAAAGGGAACTAAAAACTTACATTGCCTAATCCACTCCAGTTCCATCTAGGTTGCCATGAATGGCAAGAGTTTATTGCTTTTGAGAGCTGGTTAGTTTTCCATAGTGTATCACAATAACTTAATCATGAAGAAAAGTACAAAAACTAAATGGTTTCCATCACAGTTCTAGAATACCAACTTGTATCACGAATCAGATATATGTATAGGAGCAAATACAAATTGTGTTCAATCCTGCACAATTTTACCAAAAACCTTCAAATGTGTTTATTAGGCATAGCTAAAATAGAAATTAGAATGTTTAACTTGTGAGTTTTTGAGTCATTAAATAAGAAAATTTCTGGAAATATCAAAGAGAGGCTCTATTTTATATTTCATTAAGGAGAGATCAATTCTCTACATATTTCCCTAGGAGAATTATTTCCATTTTCTACCAGTCATTGACTGAGAAAGTCACATTTACATAGGAAGGAGTGGACGCAACACATATTTTTTGTTGTTGTTGTATTTTTTTTTTACTTAATAAATGTATTATCTGCCTTTCTAATAAATATTTCATTGAGTTAATATTGGTTTGCATAGCTGGTTCCATAGTAGAAGTGTAGGATCTCCCCTTCTGGCACCTTTGCCATAATGTACCCATCACCAAAGACCTCACAGTCCATCTCCACTGACCCTCATGCCACCTCCCCATTTCGTTTTCATCCCCCTAACCACAGAGTTTTTGCCTCTGTTTGTTTACAGAAAGCCTGTAGTTGTTAATCTACAAGGGCAATCTTCGGCAGATCTTCTATCATTGATAGACCTACCATAGTAAAACATAGTAGATGAAAGAACAGTAACTATTGTTTATTTCTGCTTTATTGTCCTTGTTATTACTATTAACTATTAGTCAATTAAACTAATAATGAATGTCAAGAATAAAGCCAAGGAAGTGAGCACCACCAGGAGGACCGCTGAAAGCTAAGCCCCCAGGATTCAGCATTCCTTTGGGTCAGACATGTTTTGCAAGATGTTATTCTACGTAAATCACCACTTTCGTAAATGATAATAGGATTCTGCAGAAGATGGTCAAAGTCAGGCACTTTCTAAAGAGTCACTGAGAGAGGCCTCAGAATGAGGTAATATTACTGTTGAAATAAATCTAGAGTTATCGGGCATATCAACAAGCTGCTAAGGAGGATTCTTATCTGAAAGCCAAAAGGAGACAGAATCTATCATGTAGAGGTGCAAATACAGCTTTCCAGAGGCACATGTTTACATGCAGAGCAGAGAAAATCGAAGCACACAGAATATATGATGGACAACAGTGCTACTGTTTGTTTTTTTTTCCAATTTATGAATTTTCCTAAAATGAGACTTGCATTCAATGGGGAGCAGAGCAGCTCCTGCAGCAGCACACAAGAGACTTTTACACAGTCACTCACAGGAAAAATCATTAGCCCCGGTGTGTGTTTTACCACATCAGCACAAAAACAGCCCCAAGTGTAACCATTTCTTTCTACGTCTCTCAGTGTCTCTGTCTTTGTCTCTATTTTTTCTTGCTCTCATAGGCACACAAAAGAAGATGCAAATAATGGAATGAAATGAAGATATATGATGATGAGCAGTACATATTGTGAAAGTTATTAGCTTTATTGAAAAGCAAAATTAGCTATTTTTCCCTCATGAAAATTGTTAAATTTAGATGTCTACAAACATGAGCGTAACAAAATATCAAAGGATTTTTTCCTTAGTTGATGAGAAATTCCATCAGTCAATGCAATTACAACCCAGAGTCATCAAAGATTAGATTAGGTCTAATTTGAACAGACAATAACAATATTTCCATAGCATTTCCAAAGCACCAATTCCATTCTCTTTATGGAAATCTTTACAGTAATATGATAAAAATCTAGCTGCTAATAATGTTCTATCAAGAAGGACATTGAATAAAATATTATCACAATAATGTATTTGCATATTTTGTTTGTAACAAATAAGCCTACAAGGATACATGCTAACCAAGAAACATTTTAGTGAATAAAAGATGGTTCCTCTATCAGTTTGATTATATGAATCCTTGTTTTCTTAATTCTTATCAAGGTAGTTGAAATTATGAAAGCAGATTAAAATACAGAGGATCTCCCAAATTCCCTTCTATACTTTAATCTCATCACTGTAACATAAGTCTCCACTGAATGCCACTATTTAACATTGGGCAGACATGGGAGTTAAAAATATAGAGAAACCGGATAAGGGTCAGATAAAGACAAACTCCAAAATTAGCCCTTGAAAGCCGACTGTAGAACTGAGACTTTCAGAATTGGAGGGGGAAGCGGATGGGGTAGCACACAGTGGGGGAGGGGAGCACAATGGACTATGAAAGTGTGGCTGTGCTATTTTGCTAAAGGGCGTCCATTGGTTAAGCAGCCTCCTCAGTGCCTGCGGGCAGTGTGAAACTGTCTTGAGACAACACACAATTAAATTAGTCATAAAATGAGCCAATGAAGTGAGCACATGTGGTGGGTTCCACCCATACTGAGGTCCTATAAAAGGCGCTGTGGAGAGAGACATGTCCACACTGAAGTGACACTTCTACCCTCCTTTTCCACCCAAGAACAACCTCAACCACCAACACCATGTGTGGCAGCTACTACGGAAACTACTATGGAGGCCTGGGCTGTGGCTACAGAGGCCTGGGCTGTGGCTACAGTGGCCTGGGCTATGGCTACAGTGGCCTGGGCTATGGCTATGGCATCCTGGGCTGTGGCTATCGTGGCCTGGGCTATGGCTATGGTGGTCTGGGCTATGGCTATGGTGGTCTGGGCTATGGCTATGGTGGCCTGGGCTGTGGCTATGGCTCCAGCTATGGCTGTGGCTTCCGCAGACTGGGCTGTGGCTATGGCTGTGGCTCTGGCTACTACTATTGAGGACTCCATGGACACTCTCACATTCTACACCTGGACATTAGAAGTCCCCAATTTCAAATCCCACATATGTGAACCTTGATGAAGACTTGCCTCCTGGTGTCCTCTGCATCTGATACAATAACTTTTCCCTTTCCTGTATTTGACTCAAAATTGAGAGTGGGTGAAATTCACCCATGACATTAGAGTTCTGCTTCCATAAGGACTTGGGTGTCATAGAAACTGCCTTGATGACATTTGTGCTGAAACTTGTTTCTTTGCTCATCTAATAAACTTGTTCAATCCAAAAAGCAACACTGGTTTCTCTGGTTTGTTAATTTGTGTATATAAAGGAAAATATCCATTTAATCTATATTGTGAAATTTATTGGCATAGCATTCTCTCTGTACTGTCCACTTATATCTGGTGCCTGTAGGATCTAAACGATGTTTATTCTTTCATTCTTCATTTTGGTGATTTGTATTCTTTCTTTTATATTCTCAGTCAAACCAGTTAGGCTATATCAATATTATTAATTTATTCAAAGCACTAATTTTAGGTATTATTCACTGGGAATTATACATTATTCATGTACAGTGTCCACTTTCCATTTTTATTTTTAAAAGTCCCTGAAATAGACCTCATATTCTATATATCCTTATGACAAAGTGAAAATGACAGGCAAGAAAGTCATTACACAGTTACAATGCATAAGATGAGTCAAGAATATATTGTCAATTCATGAAAAATATCAAATTGCATTTGCCTAGAGGCATATCAAAATATCAAGTATCATGAATGAAATACTAAATAAGAGGGATACCACTTTGCAAATATCTATAGTCAAATATTAGATATACCTAAGCAAAAAAATATATACAATTTTGAGTATATCCAGGTAGGTATTCATAACCCTTGAATCTGCTAGTGCAAATAAATATTGGAAATAACATTTCCAATAATAGCATTCCAATAATAGCAAAATAACATTTCCAGTGACATTTCCAATAATAGTTGGAAATAACATTTCAACCATAAATCTAAATTGTCAACTACAGATAGTTAATGGTCAACAATCATACACATATGTACATACACACAAAATCCATTCAGAAGGCAGCTGGATAAATACACATGAAAAATGTTGTAGGTGTATATAATAGATTATCTTTAAGATGAATTTACACATTTCTCCAAATATATTCAAATAGAACACTAAAGCAAGATCAGTTTTGTTTTTTTTTATTTGTTGGAAACTCAGGTCTTTTCAATTAGAAAGTTCTGATGTTGCATGGTAGTCTAAGAATCGGTTGCCATGTTTGAACAGATGATAATATGATTATTACAAATAATGCAGTAGGTATACACACTCTCTCATAAGACAGTGTCCTGAACAGATTAACAATAATGATTCACTCAGAAGCCAGAAGACCAGTATCTTTCATAGCAGTATGGACAGAAGCAAACATATCTATAGTCTCCATAATCACAGCCACATCCCAGGGTGCCATAGCCATTGTCCAGGCCACCATGGTAGAGGCTGTAAAAGCTCATTGTGTCAAGACTTGAAGCCTCAGTTGAAGAAGAGTCACTTTAGCATTTTTAGTTTATAATCCACACCAGGCTTTATCTAGCAACTGACTGACATGTGGGACAAATCACAAACCCTGTGAGATTCATGTTCTAAACTAAAGTGCATGAAAACCACCCTAAAAGTTCTTCATAACCAGTATACCCAAGACAACTTTTCTGTGCATCAAGGTGGCTGGAATGAAATCATGTGCCTCTATTGAGAGATTCCTTCCTTATTTGGGGTCTTTGTTTATTCCAGATGTGAAATCTAAACTATATTACTAGTTATCATAAACTAGAGTATGTACAGGTTTCACTTTTTGAAAATAATTTTTTCCAATAATATCCTTCTTCCTATCTGCATATATGTAGCCTTACAAAGAGAATTGAAGATTCAAAGAAGTATTGAAGGCTGGAAAGAAGCAGAGGGGAAGAAATGATGGCATGAATAATTCATGTGTGTTATTGTGAGACAATATTATTCACTTTCTCCTATTCTTCACATATATATATATATATATATATATATATATATGCATCATCACCTTGTATATGATGAAAAGCCATGGTAGATTGCTGGAGATTCAAGTCCATGGACTATGGTAATGTACAATTATTAGAACTTATCCTATTAGTAATTTGAACTTATTATCTATTTTAGAAATTCTTAAAGATTTACTAACATCATGAACCTACCCGATGTAGGCACAACATAATATGCATGTCTCTTCTAGCATTCTTTCCCAAAATTTATGGCCTCAATTTTCTTATGAAAAATTTGACACATTTAGATTGAGGGACATATTATACTTGGCTCTTTAAAATTATCAATGTCATAAAAGTTAAGGAAATACTAAGCTGTCACCAACTGGTGGGGACTAATGAGATAAAGCAGCCAAATACCATGTGGAATCCTGGATTGGCTCCTTGAAGAAAAAAGGGAAACAAGTAGAAAAATGGTGACATCCAAATAATGCCTATAGATTAGTTCAGAATATTTTACAAGTTTGATTTCTTAGTTTAGATCATTATAGTTTTTTTTTTATAAAAAACATTGACATAAGTGTTTATGACATATACTGAATGAAATGAATTATTATGGTGACATTTTACATAATTTCACAATTTTAGGCAACTCAAATTATTTCAAAATAAAGTTGGGAAGAATAATTAAAAATGTTAGTTGATTGTTTGGTTTTCATTTATAGAATTTTCACATATTAAACTGTCAATAACTGTGTGAAGGACAGTTAAGAGATCTGGATGGAGCAATGAACAAAATAGACAAGATCTCTACCGCTAGGAAGTTTCTTATATTCAAGATTGAGAGGAAAGAGCAGAAATACATAAAAGGAGCAACTGATGGTTTTGGAATTAAGCCAATGCTTGAGTTAGGATTCAGGCAAGGGCTGGAGAGTCTTTCAGGAGTGAAAAGAAAAGTTGATGGTTTTCACTGCTACTCAGAGCCTTAGTCCAGTGAAGATGGAATGTCCAGATTTGTTAAGAATGGAATTTTAGTGGAGTAGCATGGACCAAAGACCAAAGAGAATTGAAAGTTAGCATGAAAATATGTTTTCCAATGAAATAAAAGAAAATGAGATATTAGACAGAGAGGAGTGAGGAGCCAATTTTTGTTTTTCTTTTTTTTTTTTTATGGAATGTACTTAAGAACTGAATACAGTTTATAAATTCACACCAAAAAAGGATTAAACATTTCATTGGGCTCAATGTTTTCAATGATAGAATAAAAAGATGAACTCACGTCTTCAGAGGAAACAAACTGCAGGAAATAAGACCTAGGGGGAATAACTATTCTATGGAGAAATAATACATGTTATTAAGGACATTGTTTTGCACAAAATAATGATGTCTTTATAGCTACTTTAATCAAATACCAAAAAAGTCCAAGTTAATGATAGCATTTTTAATTGACTGATGCTATTTAGTCATACCAATTTCAGGTGATGCTTTAAGAACTTATCCTAGAGGCAGTCTGGCCATCATGTTATTTAAATTAGGTTTTACTGAAAAATTATTCTAGCTATTTCTGGATTGACTCAGCACTATGACAGTGGAGACTACTGTTATTTTCTGGATGGCAAAGTTAAGAAGGATATAATCCTAATATCACAATCCAGTAAAAGGTGAATAAAGTTCAACAAAAATGTCTGTTTACAAACATTAATTTACATCTATTTGCAATAGCTAAGCTATGGAAACAACCCAAATGCCCAAAATTAGATGACTGGATCGAGAAGATGTGGTACATATGCACCATGGAATATTACTCAGCAATCAAAAAAGATTAAACTCATGCCATTTGCAGCAACATGGATGGAGCTGGAAGGGATCATGCTCAGCAAATAAGCCAGAAAGAAAAAGAAAAATACCGGATGGTCTCACTCATAGCAGGAATTTAGAAAACCTAAATAAAGGGCCAGGAGAAAGACTAATGATAATAAAGTAAAAATCAAAATCAACAAGCAACTATAAACCAGAGACACACTACAGGGGGGAGGAGGGAGTAGGACCAAAACAAGGGGGGTGGGAATTGTATGGGGACTATAACCAAGATGAAAATGCGTACATTGTGCAAAAATTAAAAATGATGTCAAAAATATATAAAACAAAAATGCTCCAAAAAAAGTCTGTTTACAAAAATGAACCTATGAAAACAAATAGGAAAGAACACACCAAAATACCTATCGAGTAAATGAATGTCTTTTATATGGTTCCTACTATTAAAACATTATTTTATTAAGATGTATTTTTTTATTATTACATACACACAAATATTAAAACAGATGAGTTAGAAAAATTTAGAAGTCTTGGGTCTTTATTCCTATGATCTCTAGAAGAAAGTTCACTAAAATACAGTGGTATTAAACATCTTATACTCTCTGTCCTGACCAAAGGCTATGAGGAAGGAGATAAAGATAATATTTTGACTCAGAAATATTACATTCACAGAACTCTGATAGATTACACATGAAAATGTGATTAATATCTCCTACCCACATCCATTCACTTAAAGACACAAAAGTACCTGTTCTGACAGTAATATGAAGCCATTTCACTTTGCTGGTGCCTGCCTGGGGTATGGATTATCACACTAATTGTTTGTTTTATTGTTTATATCTTCTTTTTTAATATAATTTTATTTTTTACATCTATTTTTATTTTTTTTAATAGAGGCATGCTTTTACTTATTTATTTATTTGTTTTTTGTTTGTTTGTTTGTTTATACATGCACTGGGTACAGTCAGAAGCGCGGGAGGGTGAGAGAATTCACCAGAGCCAGAGCGGGGAGCAGAGCAGGCAGAAGGACCGAAGTACACTGCTGAGGGGAGCAGCGGGCGGCAGGAGAGGTCTGCGCACCATGTGGGACCCTCCTCCGGTGGCCGGGGAGTAGCCGGGGAATCGAACCGGCGCCGCAGACGCTGCGGGCAGCTTCGCAACCCAGCGCTCAACCGCTGCGCCACCGGGGAGGCCCATTACATCTATTTTTAATAAAGACTGATAATTTGGTGCTTTGCAAGAGAACTTGCTGTGACTACTTACAAAGAGAATAATGACTGAAAGTCTTGATAAAGGAGAACTCTAACATATGGATAAAGTTAGATGTATGATGATGAGATTACTGGGTAGTTATTTAGAAAATTATTTTAATATTAATTAGAATGCTAACAAATTTATATCACAATATGCTCCATTTGTTTAAAATTCACAGAAATTCAAGGAATAATTTTGTAGTCTTGGTAGGAAGACTGAACTGAGAAGTAGACTCCTTAAGTAAGTAGAAGAATACAATGCATTTTTCTCAGATCTGCTTTTTTTTTTTAAAGATTTGTTTATTTATTTATTTATTTATACAAGCTCTGGGTACAGTCAGAAGCACAGGAGGGTGAGAGGATTCACCAGAGCCAGAGTGGGGAACAGAACAGGCAGACTGACGAAACACACTGCTGAGGGGAGCAGCAGGCGGCAGGAGAAGTTTGTGCACCATGCGGGACCCTCGTCGTTGACTGGGGATCGAACCAGTGCTACAGAGGCTGGGGACAGCTTCGCAGCCCAGAGCTCAACCACTGTGCCACCAGGGGAGGCCCTCAGAACTGCTTTTTTAGAAATTTTAATTGACTTATTATTAGCATCATGGGAAGGAAAGATACAGTTTCAGTATATAAAGAGAACTGAATCCATGAAAAAAAAAAAGTAATTTGCGTGAAGAGAAGAAAAAAATTATCAGTCAAAAGAAGTATATACTTAAGAAATCTCAAAAAAAAAAAAATGAACTATCTGGGCCCAAGAGCAAATAAGATTGAGCGTAGCAAATGTATTCTTTTTTGATATAAAGGATGGGTACAGGAGGTTAAAATAAAAGTCCAGGTTGGGACAGGATTGTGTGGTTGTGAGTGTCTGGGCGTCTCCTGTCATTCAAACCCTCAATTGGATAAGAGGAGTCCAAACCAGAGGTCAAGCACAAGTCTCCTAAATTTCACAACAAACTAATTATATTAGTCATAAAATGAGCCAATGACACGTAGTGGGCCACACCAATGCTGAGGGCATATAAAAAGCCCTCTGCAGGGGCTGTCTGCACTGAAGTCACCTACTCTCCTTCTCCACCCAAGAACAACCTCAACCACCACCACCATGTGTGGCAGCTACTACGGAAACTACTATGGCAGCCTGGGCTGTGGCTACAGAGGCCTGGGCTGTGGCTACAGAGGCCTGGGCTATGGCTACGGTGGCCTGGGCTATGGCTTTGGTGGCCTGGGCTGTGGCTATGGTGGCCTGGGCTATGGCTATGGCAGCCTGGGCTATGGCTATGGAGGCCTGGGTTGTGGCTATGGCTCCTGCTATGGCTGTGGCTACCGCAGACTGGGCTGTGGCTATGGCTACTACTATTGAGGAGATTGTGGGAGACTCCCTCTTTACACCTGGACATTGGGATTCTCCACTTCTGAACCCCACAGGTTCTGAGTCTTGCTGAAGACTTCTGGTGCCCTCTGGATCTAGTATGCCAGCATTCCCCTGTCTGATATTTAACTCATGAAATGCACGAGTGAGTGAAAATCATTCCAAGAACTCCTGGATGGTGTCTCGTTGGAATGATGCCAGCACAGATCATGCCTTTCATTTTTTCTGTAAAAGCCATTTCTCCATTTTCCTAATAAACTTGTTCAATCTGGAATAAACCTGGTTATCTCTTTATTAAAAATGCAGTATTTTTTTCCCTTCCCTCTCCCTCAGTAGAATTAAAAGAAATAAGAAGTTGTCTTATTTGGGGAATATCTCCTCTTAATATTTCGACTTTCACTTGCTCACACAATGCCTTGATTTTTGACATAAAGAAAGTAGCAATCTTCTAGCCTTCAATTTTCTACCTAGGTAAAACAGTGATGATATATTTTATGTAGCTCTATTGTTAGGATTAAAGTAATGTTTGTCAATTTAGTGAAGCGTTACCTGGAAACACTCATTGCTCAAAAGCTTTTATACCCAAAGTTCATCTGTTTGAAATCCTTCAGAAGATATGGATGTTGACATATAAGTCTCCAACTGAATCTTTGTTTGGGGCATATTTAGAGCCCAGCAAAGAGGTAGACAACTTGAAAACTATACTGTCTACACCTAATCTTCATTCTTTGAACTATAGTTTATTTTTAAGTGACATATTTTTCAACTTTTTTCTTATTACACATTTAAATTTAAAGCCATTTCATGGCATTTGATAATCCCATTTGTCATGAAGTTTTTCTTTCCCTTGATTTGTGTGATTTCAGTTGTAACTATAATCACTTGCTTTTCCATTAATTTTCCATGACAAATATAGCTAATATAAACTTATTAATTAACTTCTCTTGATGTGGGATTTCTAACTATTGGGTAGGACATAAGTTTAAATCATGTGTCAGATAAGATAATGGATATGTTCCAATCTATTTTGACAAGTGCAATGTAGTAAAGTTGAAGCCACAAGAATAAATTAAGATCCATAATTAAGATCCATGGAAAGATCATACTACCAGAGTGAGACCTTTCTTTTCCTTAAAACCATTATTTTATGGGGGCTCCCTGGTGGCACAAGGGGTTAAGAACTGCACTATGAAGCAATCTGCAGCCTCTGCAGCATGAGTTCAATCCCCGACCGGCCAGGGAGCAACCCACATGGTGCAGCAGACCTCTCCTGTCTCGCCCGCTGCTCCCCTCAGCAGTGTATTTCAGTCAACCCGCCTGTTCTGTTCCCCACTCTGTCGCTGGTGAATCCTCTCACCCCCTGCATCTCTGGCCTGTACCCCAGCTCTTTTATGCATAAATAATTTTTAAAAAAAAACATTCTTTTATGACTTGTCTTTGCTATTTACTATATTTTTGAAGCTCAGAGTTTTAAGATTATGCAAAACTTGGATGATATATTTTTGCCCATCTCAAGAGGTTGTAGATTTTTAAATTTTCTTGCCATAGGTAGTGAACAAGAATAGTGATTTAAATTATATAATAAACCTTTAATATAGATACACAAGACAAGAGTTGTTGATTGGAATTTCTCAAGTTCTGCTCCTTATACATGTCCAAATGCAAGCGACATTGTTTGGCATTCTTACCTGCTTTAGCACATTTCTTTATTATCTATTTTTTAAATTGAGATGTCATTTACAATGTTTTTTTTATTTTGGTAATACAGTTACCCCCACATCCAGTGATGTTACCACAGTGCGCCCATTGCCCAAACATCCACAGTCCATTGTGCTCATCCCCACTTTGTACTCACCCCTTTAACTTGAATTAAAATGCCAACACTAAGTGGATATAAGATAAACAACTGCATGTTCTACAATAAATTCTAGGAACAATATTAAACATAAAGTATAAAAAATGTATCCTTGAGAATACTGTCATTGGTTAAGGATTCAGTCATAGCTTTTTAACATATGAATGACTGAATCACCCTTAACACATGTAAGTTCATTTAAATGTTCTGCATTCCTACCCATCTCTGGATGATTTTTATTAGCACTCTGCTCATGATTGTGTGAGATCCACCCAGTTTCCCCTTCACCTACGAGGAGGAAATAACTCTTTTGCTGCTGAGATATTGCAGCTTTGAGACTGTTCTACTTCAGCCTTCTACAAGAGGTCAATCTCCCAGGAGGCCATCGCCAGCACATGCCCACTCCCTGCAGACAAAGGTTGCCCTGACTCCAGCAACTCCTTGGGAACATCCCAACTAGAGAATCTGCAGATGCTTTCCTGGGGCCTCCATTGAGCTTGTAACCAACTCAGCTTTTCCCTGTACTTGAGTTCATTCTCTTTCTTCCTACAACATATGTTCTAAGAATTAATCGCTCCAATAAAGCTCTAATAGAAACATATACTAAACTGGGGCCATATTGTCTAGCCCTTTTCATGAAGTTTATAGAGTTCAGGAGGATATTTTCTTTCAGAAAATCCTCAGTTTGGGTTTGTCTGTTTCCCTTATGATGAGAACAAGGTTATATGCTTATTTATGTAAGTGATGAGGGCTTCACTTTATTGTTCCTTCTAGGTAGGCACTTGGAGTAGATTTGTTCCATCATTGATGTTAATAACTTTGATCATTTGATCAATAGGGTAAGTACCAGACTTCTCTGCTCAAAGGTGATTGTTATTCTGTTAGCAATCAAAAAGTATTTGGGCAGAGATTTTGGAAACTATGTAAATACTGTATTCCTATCCCACACTTGACCATCAGTGTTAGCATTTATTTTTCTTTCTTGCCTGAGTTGTTTGTTATGATGATGGATAGCAATTGTTGATTTTTTTTTTCTGATTTTCATTATTTTTTTCCAAATATATTAGCTGTAATTCTACTGCAAGGAAGTTTCCCTTTCCCCTTGGTTGTTTCCACTTGATTGTTCCACATGTATTTGTGTTATAAATAATCCTTATATAATCATCATCATAATATAGGTAACAATTTCTAGGCTCACCCATGAGCCAGAAAGTACATGTAAATATATTGTATATGTTTGAGATTTAGCTTCTGTCACACAGCAGCCTATGACATCAGGTAAATTATGTAACTCCGTTGGCCTTGGCATTCTTAGATAAAGATTACAACCTACATTCTTGGGTTTTTTTATGAGAAATAATTAGATACATTAAAATATGTAAAGCTCTTAGAACATGCCTGGGATTTAGTAGATGATTTAAATGTTATCATTTACTGACATGTGCACTGATTATTTTCTGCTTCTTTTTATATCAAATACTCTGTTTATCTTGCCTGATGCTGTTCATAAAATTTTACATCAAAATTTAGCAATTTGTAATTATTATTTAAATAAGAAACAGCATTTGTTAGTTGTTTCTCATAAAGAAGCTACTGTGTAAAATATATTAGATGTCTTATCACACAAAATTTTCAGAACAAATTAACATGTAGTAGAACTGTTTCCTTTTTGCAACTGCAAAAATGTAAGGATATGAAGGAACTGATGTGACAAATCTCATAACAATGTAAGTTTTGTACCTGCATATAAATGTAAAATACATTTTTCCTGCCTAGATAAATGTTTTTTTCTCAGAAAAGTCAAAGGAGCGCTTAGGATAATTTAATCACTAGTCTCCCTCAATTATTGATGAAATATTAATAGCTGACATTAAATATAAAAGAAGATCAAATTTAAGTTTTAAGATTTGCCCCCTTAAATATGTCTTTCATCAACGTTTCCTTGCTCCTTTTCTCTGCTCACCACTTCATTTGTGAAATTTCCACTTTCTTATCTGGTATCTATTCTGTACAGTCTTCACTTTTTATGTAATTTTAATCTTATGATAATTTTACTAGGAACGTTCTGAATTTGTCCCATCTCTGCCTTTAATGAGTATTTATACTTGTAAATCAGTTCTTTCATGACCAATGTATATTTTCTTTTTCCAGATTTTGCCATTAGTAATGTAGGCTTTTATGCTTTTATAGATTAGGTGGTTCTTTAACATCATTCCAGCTTTAAAATATATGTGACAGTGGTTTCCCTTTTCTTTTAAAGGCACTATTTCAAAAGCAGGGCTTATTCTGAGTCTCAGATTCTTCTTCTGAGTTTGAAAAGCTTGTTACATTCATATAGACCTGTCCTTAAAAAGACTGCTCTATTTATACCCGGTACTAAGACTAGAGACTTATTATATCAGAACTTATTTGTGTGTTCATATGTAAATCTATTATACACACCTTTAAGGAAAAAAAATCTTGATTTTCTAATTTTAGTTAGCTTAAGTTAGAATATCCATTATTCTTGAGGAGTTAATAGAATGGCTGGCATAGCTTGTCATTTCTAATAGCCAATAAAATATTTTTAGAACATGTTTATTGAAGTTCTACTTCAGAGCTTTATCCTCTCCCTAGGTGAGATTTTCCTCTCTTACACAGAGAATCCTCAGTATCGCAGTTTTCTTTCATCCTGCCTTTTTGTATATAGGACAAAAGCAACACTCTCGAGATTCTTGTGTGAGACACTTGTTGGTGACTTAGTCAATTCTCTGCATTAATCACTTCAGTCATGCCAGTGGCCTCCTACTGTAAGTCCTTGAGATAGTAAAATCAGGGTTTTCTACTGCAAGGAGATCCCTCAGCATCACCCCACTCAACAGAAGACCAATGGACTTGTGCGTGCACACATGGACAAACAACTCACAAACTCACCATTCTCCTCACCAGGAGATGGTGTAGATAAGTGAACGTACATTTTTAAAATATGCTTCCAAAAGAGCATATGTAAATGAAAGGCTAAATTACAAAACTTCTCTAAACAAAAATTAGAAGTATGAGCCAGAAGAATGCACATTTTATTCTTATCTACTGGGCTCTACTGACTCTCAGGAACAGAGAAGTTCAGAGTATTATTTGACTTAGTCATTGAATTCCACTGAGCTCAGTGTGGTAATAATAATAACATGATGATAAAAAATAGTAATGAGTGTTCCCCATGTTTCTCACAGTTTGTGTTATTTTACCAAGAGCTTATTTGTTAGGAAAAACCTAGTAGGTTTCATGAAGAGACAACTCTCCTAATATTATCGTTGGAGGTAAAATATAAGCCTCACCTTCCACAGGATCACTAAAAGCACAAATATTTTTATTTTCCATAAAATCATTTCTTGAAGATGTGATTCCAAAAATCAAATGAAATTTTATCTTTCTCTTTGTTTCTCCTGACCGTGGATTTAACATCTCTATTTAAGACTATGAAAAAAAGCACTTCATGCTTTCAAAATAGAGTGTTAAAAGTTTAAAAATTAATACAAATGAGAAGGAAAAGCCTGGTGTCCTCAGGCCTGGTGTTCCAAAATTTCAAACTATTTGCCTCTTGTCAAACACCTCATGAAGCGAAATGATAACTCTTGGGCTTTCAGTTATAAACCATTTCTCACATAAAGATGTGAAGAATCACTAAAGGAAAATAATAGATATGAAGCAGGAGGTAATAGACAAAGAGGTTCAAGGTTAAAGTAGAATATGATGATGTGCTGAATGTCAATAAAAAGAAGATAAAATAATTGTCTGCCTGGAGCAGGTAAAGATTGTCAATAAAAATGTTATTTCTTTCCATAAAGATTGGTTACAAAACAGTCATTTTTAAATCTCATGAGTAAGGCTTTGAGGATGAGAAAATGGTTTCTCATGAATGGTGCACTAACTGGTTCAGATGTGGTGAGACAAAGCAGATTTCCTCATTGTCTGTGAAGCCATGTCTAAAACCAGGCGTCAACAAATTACTCAGATTGTTCCTAAAAATGAGCCAATGAGGTGAGCTCATGTGGTGGGTCCCACCCATACTGAGGTCCTATAAAAAGGTCTTGTGGAGGGAGAAATGTCCACACTGAAGTAACACTTTTATGCTCCTTCTCCACCCAAGGACAACCTTAACCACCAACACCATGTGTGGCAGCTACTACGGAAACTACTATGGAGGCCTGGGCTGTGGCTACAGAGGCCTGGGCTATGGCTATGGTGGCCTGGGCTATGGCTATGGTGGCCTGGGCTATGGCTATGGCGGCCTGGGCTGTGGCTATGGCTCCTGCTATGGCTGTGGCTACCGCAGACTGGGCTGTGGCTACGGCTGTGGATATGGTTCTGGCTATGGATGTGGCTCTGGTTTTGGCTACTACTATTGAGAACATGACAAGCTCCCATCATCTGAGGAATCTTCTAATGATTAGCCCGTTCTGAACCCTTCCAGTTCCCTGCTTTTTCCTCAAACGTTATCCTACACTCTACTACCCACTTCTGTTATGATTTTCTAAAAGATACCTGGTTCTGGTGCCACTAATACCTGGAAGAACATAAAATTCATCCTGTGAACTCATGTTCCCCTTGGTATCAAAATGAGGTTGCTGTAACTCCAACTCTTGTGATTTTATCCTAAATTTGTTTTCCTAATAAATATTATATGTCTTAATAAATCTGTGAGAGAAAATTGGTTTTATTTCTATTCATTTATTATGCAGTTTACATCTTTAGTTATTTGTGGGAATACAGTTACTTTTCTTTGGGAAATAATTTTCCTCATTATTTATCTTTGCTGTACCAATTCCTAAATTTATGACTTCAGAGAAATCTGTGAACTTTATAAATCTGCTTCTTGTCTGGTAAAAGATCAAGGGAATTTTATTATTTTATGGTGCTTTTAGGTCTTTGTATTTTGTGCTGCATAGATCATTAAGTCTTTGAGATAGTATGCAGGCTGCCTCCAGTCTCAACAGGGACATGGTATGTTGGGCTGATGTAAGCCTCTACCACCATGTGATGAGAGGCCTATGACTGCTACTCTTGTCAAGGATTTTCATTAATAAGGCTTAGATAAGATAGATGGCATGATTTATTTTTTCAGTGATTACCAAACTCATAGTGCAAAAAGCTCTAAACTAATTCTCTCTACCAAAATCTTACTATCCTTATTTTTCTTTCTATTATAATGCTAACATTGAAATCCTAGGCTACTTTGATAATAGAGTCAAATATTCATTAACCATCTGGATTATTTAATGATTTTGTGGGGAAAAATTCTATTTCATATGTTGGTATAAATCCAATCTTAATATTTCTTTGGGAAAATTCTAATTTTATTTTTCATCAAATATAAGTTCATTTGTAAGTATAGTATATATTTTACATATTTTCATTTACCCTTATTATTTCTGAGTGTAAAAATATGTGCAAGTGTGTGATCGTGTATATTTGTGTGGGGGGAAGAAGTGCGCTTGCATGCATGAGTGAGTGACTGTAGCTGCATAGTTACTGCATTTCTCTCAGCATCTGGGATATTTGAGGCTTGCATCAGGAACATTTGGTACTTGCTGGGAGACAGACTTTGTACTGAGAATGTCAATGACCTGCAATGGGAAACTATCAGTATGACTGATAGGATGAAGGCCGACTGTGGACCAGCGAGACACCAACAATTATCTCTTGGAGTTCACCGCTTTACTCAGATGAAGTCAGATCTCATGGAATTAACATTTGAGTCCATACACTAAGTAAGAAAATCACCTTCACTGTTGTCAGCAGCCGTCATCCAATCCAATGAGGGTCTGGATCGAACAAAGAGCAGAGGAAGGGAGAATTGCTCTTAGCTGAGCCAGGACATTCATCTTCTCCTGTCCTCAGACATTGGTCTTGCCTGATCCCCATTTTCTCCTGCATCTCAAACCTTTGGACTCAGACTTGATTGCTCTACTGACTTGCCTATTTTTCCAACTTGCAGAGAGCAGATTATGGATCCTGAGCCTCAATAGTCATATGAGATAATTCCTATCTCCTCACTCTCTGTCTCTTTACCTATCTATGCAGAACCCTGACTAATAAAATTGTCGTATGTAACCTTGATTCTGGTAAACTATCTTGGCTGCTAACTATATTCAGGGTCTATTCCCACTATAATTTATTGGTCAGGGAACCATGTAAAGATTTTTTATAGCTTCTATATATATTCATGCCATTTATGATCACAGGACTGCAGTAATTACTACAAGATTGGTTCGTGGAACCATTAATCCCCACTGTGAGACATATTCAGGCCAATGATTCCAGTGGGTTAGCATCTGGTCTCTCTGTGCCTCCAACCTATGAGAGATAATTCTTTTATTTAGGGTTTCCACATAAAATTAGCTCAGCATTTTAAAAGATTGAATATTCTCCTTTTCTGGTATGCAGTGGCTCTGGTAAATTCCCAAGGTCACTTTAGAAAGATATTGGATATATATCACTTGGGAAGAGACTATGCAAATAGAGAAATAGATTGATGATAGGCAAGTAGGTAAGTAGGTAGGTAGGTAGGTAGCTAGATATATAGATAACTTGATGGAGTCCAAATTCAAAGAAGAACTATGGACAAGTAGGTGGTGGTTAGAACCATCGTATATTGAAAGTAGTGGCAAATAAATAACATTTAAGGAGGGGAATAATAGAATTTATAATGGCTGTTTCCAAACCTCATATTTGCAGACTGCAATGTCTGCAACCAAGGAAGTGAGTGAGAAAACTAGGATGACAACAGCTAAGGTGAGAAATTTTATATTATGAAAAAACATGCAAGGATGCTTTAAAAATAATATAAATAAATGCCTTAGTATTCCATATGTAAGAAAGAAAAACTCATACTGGGAGAAAATAAAGAGAATCTGAAGTAGAATATCATTAACATGCTAACATAAAACTAACATAACACCAGGATAGCTACAATGAACATGGATAGTAAAATTTCTTATGTGGTGTTGCAAATTACTATCTCTATTGTCCACATTACAAAATCTCCTTTGAGAATAATGCATATTTCTAAATAAGCAAAATAAAATATTATCTATTTTAAGTGACATTAAAATACTTTTTGGAGGAAGATCTGGAAAAGCATAATCAACAACAGTATTGACTTGTGAAAGTCTAAGCTTCAAGAATAAAGTGAGGTTTTTTTTGTCTTACCTATGTTAGGTAAGACAAAACCTCACATAGGCATACTTGGAAAAAAATGACACCTTTGGGGCTTGATCTTTTGAGGGATCTGAATTCTTTCTTGGGAGATCAAGATCTTTAAACTGTGAATTAAACTGTGAATATCTCAACATAAATTGGAGCATATTTATGACCTTAAACTAAATACAACACTAAACTCACACATGCCCAAGGTCTAGAGACTTCATTTCAATAAAATATAATTAATAAGTTTATGAATATGAGTCACAGAAAATTAATGAAAAGCAAATTATTGCAGTTAAAACTGTAAAACCACACAAATTACAGAAAAGAAATCACTCAGAATAAATATTCAGAATCCCATGAAATGACTGAACATAAATATGTAACAGGTTTTAGAAATGATGTCATTTTTGGTTTAGCTTTGACTGACCCTTTGTTTTGTTACTCTATATTCCACATATCACTGAGCTCCTCTGGTGTTTTCTTTCTCCTTCTGACTTTTTCACTCAACATTATCTGTTCAAGTTCCCTTCATATTGTTGCAAATGGATAGAGTTCATTTTTCATTGTTGAGTAGTATTCCATTGTGTAAATATACCACATTTTCTTAACCTATTCATCTGTCATTGTTTTTTAAAACATATTTTTAAATCAAGGCAGTGTTTATAAAATCTGGGTGGGCCAGGTCAGAATAAGCTTGAATTTGTCTGTCTTATGCAGGACACACATAAGAAACACTTCTTGCTTACACATGCCCAAATCAAAGATTAAAAGCAGGAATCATGTGTCAATACTCATATCTTCTATGAAATTTCATGTAGATCAAAATTTTGATGTAGAAGCCCTTGAAATATATAACATTTCCAGACAATGATTAACTAAAATGACAAAATCTGTCTTGTTTATCTTACTATCCCAGCAGAACACATCAGTACCACATAACCAGAACAGAAAACTAAAAACTACAAAGATTGCTAGTTTCTTAATGTTAAAAATCAGGAACTTTGTTCCTGAATCAGAAATATAAAAATATATTTCCTAAAGAGGACAATTGTTGCCTTTAATACAAGCAACTGAAAAAGCAAAAAAGATAAACACTAGATAACAAATGAAAGGAAAAATCAAATTGTATCAAATTGAATAAGTTTATTTGAAAGACAGAGAAATCAAAAGGCAGGATTTGTGACATCATTCCTATGAAAGATTATGATTGAGTTCAGAGGAATAAATTTCATATTTCATGATTTACAGAGAGGAACACAGGACTGTAGGTCAAATTTTGATGACATTAGAAGATGATTCTTCAGAAAAATTAAGACTGAAACCTGTGGTAGTAGATTATCATCACCCAACCATAGAACATAGAGATTGTGGGATATGGAATGGGTGAATCCTGATGTCCAGGTGGAGAATAAGAGACTCTCCCACCATCTTCTTAATAGTAGTAGCCATAGCCAGAGCCACAACCATAGCCAGAACCATATCCATAGCCCAGTCTGCGGAAGCCACAGCCATAGCAGGAGCCATAGCCACAGCCCAGGCCACCATAGCCATAGCTCAGGCCACCATAGCCACAGCCCAGGCTGCCATAGCCATAGCCCAGGCCACCATAGCCATATCCCAGGCCTCCGTAGCCACAGCCCAGGCCTCTGTAGCCACAGCCCAGGCCTCCATAGTAGTTTCCGTAGTAGCTACCACACATGGTGTTGGTGGTTGAGGTTGTCGTTGGGTAGAGAAGAAGAATAGGTGGCTTCAGTATGGATGGTGCCTCTGAAGAGGGCTTTTTATACACCCTTTCAGTGGGTGTGACCACTGCCCATCCAAAGGGTGTGGTCAATGCCATTGGCTCCTTTCATGACTAATCTAATTAGATTGTTGTTTCTCAACCATAACATAATGCGTCAAAGAAACTCAGAGTTTGCTGTGTGTGGTGCCTAGTTCTGGCTCCTCTTATTCCAGTTGAGGGCTTGAAGAATAAGAGACACACACATACACACACATGATCTTGCCCCAACCTAAATTTTTATTTTAATTCCTATGTCTATCCTTTATGTCAAGAAAGAATACATTTTTATGCTCTTAGCCCCCAAAATGATTGTTTTATAATTTTCCCAAAAACCATTCCTTTTGATTCTTTAATCTTTCTACTTTCCTGGTTCAAATTAATACTTTCTTCAGAATTTAAACTCTCTTCTATAGTGAATCCATAATGTATCTTTCATGTTCATAATATCGATAATAACTCATTAAAACGTCAAGAGAGCCAGGTCTGAACAAAATGCATTCTTTCCTACTTATGCCAATGTAATTCTCATTTATATTCAGTTTCTACTGAAAGACAAAAAAAAACATATTTTTCTCTGAAATTCAATAGATTTCTTTTATTTTTTTCTAATTGTATATACCATCAGAAATTAATATTCCAAGTAGCTATCCAGTAGGGTTAGTACCATGTATTTGTCTTAACAACAAATTAGACTAAGATGTTCCTTACTCAAAACATAAAGTCAGCATATATTGCAACCTGAAATGCTGTGCCCTCAGGTATAACCCTTGAATTTCAGTATGATTATCCATCCTATTGGATTGTGATAAAAATGGGATTGGTTTATAGCATAGTTTCAAAAATGTACCTCTGTGTCTTTAAGAAAATGTTCATGGAAAGGCATTGTTATACATACGTTCATCCAAATTTCTGATATTCAATGACAGTGAACTAAAATGTCTAGGCAGATTCTAGAAAGTATAATTTCAGTCTGGTTGACATTGCAGTGAAGATGGCTCAAGAAATTAAAATTGTATGCTATTGTAAATCAATGGTAAGTCAATAACATTTTATTAAAAATTAAATTAGAAATTCTGCATTTTAATAGCTCTGGAGATATCAGAATGAAGACACAGATTTTTTAAAGTACCACTCACCAATATGACAACTATTTCAAATGAGTCAAAAGAAATAATGAAGCTAAAAGATATTTTCATGCTAATGTAAACAATATGAACAGACTAATGTAAACCAGTATGAAACATATTAATCTATTTTGTCATTGTGTGTTTTGAACCATACTTTTCATAATTTTTTCTTGGTAGGCACATCTTTTTAATTTTATTTTTTTTGTTTTTTTTTTTCCTTTACAAATATTTATTTATTTATGCATATAAGAACTGGGGTGTAGGCTAGAGGTGTGGGGGTGAGAGCATTCCCCAGAGATAGAATGGAGAAGAGAACAGGTGGATGTACTGAAACACACTGCTGAAGGGAACAGCGGGCAAGGCAGGAGAGGTATGTGGGTTAACTCCCTTGCCATGTATAAAAATCATGCTGCAGTAGCTGATGATAGCTTGATAGCGCTGAGATTTAACCCCTGCACCACCAGGGAAGCCATAATTTTAATTTTTTGAAGAAGCATTGTTTTGTAACATTATAAATGGAATTTGCTCTTTCGAGAAACTCATCTGTATTTGAACTTCAGTGAGGATGCCTCTCTGGAACGTACTTTAATAGATTGCACTTACAATTTAACAATACTAATTCTTACAAAGTAAGAGCTCAGACTTGTATATTTAATGCATAGGATCGTTAGTATGTGTGCAATAAATGGATGGATATTCAGAACAACACACAGAAAGCATGATCAACGCTTTCTCAGTCTCGTCTCTATCTCTTAAATTCTGTTTAGATGGGTGGGCTTGGATACATTCTTTTCTCAATTTATATTTTGAATCTTTCATGTATATAATATTTCATAAATTTTATAGATTTCCTTCTAATCTTTATAGATGCATATATTTATATGTATGATCTCCAAGTACATACTTGATATCTCCATAGGTTAATAGCCATTAGAAATTTAGCAAGGCAAAATTAAGTACATGATTCTCTAAACTATTTAGTCTTTTTATTTTCTTCTACATCTCAAAGTGTGCATGACACACGAGATCATGACCTACCTTGACCGTAACCCTAGGAAGCCTTCCCACATTAATGTCACTATAGTAAATACCAGACATGCAGTTAAATTTTAATTTTAGAATATTGAAATTCAAATTTGATATTCAGAATATTGACTATCCCAAATATTGCAAGGTGAATACTTACACTAAAATAATTTGTTTTTCTGGATGTCCTGGACTTTCATTTGCTACATCTGACAAGCCACAGTTTAGAAAACAGCCAACACTGTCTTGCCTGTCACAGCCTTGGTTAAATCTATGGTTTCATCTGATAACACTACCCTTTTTAAGAGACCTTTCTATTTTCTTCCATGAATTCATGCAGGTAGAAGGAGGATATTGTTAAATAAAACTGGGATTTTCTATAGGTAGAGTCTTCATTGGCTATATCATGTCAGGACAGCAAATAACATGGTTTAAATTTAGAATCTGGTTTAAATTGGCTATATAGCTATATAGCTTCATTGGCTATATCATGTCAGGACAGCAAATAACATGGTTTAAATTTAGAAACCAAAAAAGTTAACAGAAAAATCTCTCATTAGGGACACATGACTTTATTGCCAACACCCTGACACACAGCAAAGTTGTCTTGGATATATTGGTTAGGAGGAATTCTTGAGGTGGTTTGAATGCCAACAGTGCCTGTACTTCATCTCACATACTACTCAGCTTGCATGTTAGGCTTTGTGTAGATTATAAACTTGGCATTCTAGAAGCAGCTCTGTTCTTTAACCTAGTCTTCCTTTCCTGACACCATGAGCTTCTACAGGCAGCCCTGTGGGTGCCTGGGCTGTGGCTATGGATGTGGTTATAGTGATTATGGACAAGTCTACTACCCATGCTGCTATGGAAGATACTGTTCTTCTGGCTTCTGAGAAATTCTAGATTGCTGATCTCTAAGACACTCTCCTGTGAGGCACTATGTGTAGTTGTTATATTATTTATATTGATACGTTACCCGTTCAAACAATGACAACCAAATATATTTCTTCTGTTTTCTTCTATTTATAAAGCCAGTTCAGAGCTTTATTGATTATTTGGAATTTCCAATAAACTTACCAAAAACAACCCCTTTTGTGTTTACACTGTTATCAGCATATGATTAAATACAAACAGTCCATGTAGAGATAGCTCATTTGTGATTATACGTGTGTGGTTGTGTGTGTATGTGAGAGTGAGAGAGAAAAAGGGAAATTGCTGATCCTCTAACAATCTATACTAATGAGGTGGATATGTCAAACCTGACCAAAAGTTATATTCAACCAGTACTTTCATAAAATGCATTTTCAGAAGCAATCCAAGAGCTGCTATAACTCAATTTTATCAACGTCTCATTTTCAGTATATTCAACTAAAGTCATTGATAAAATAGCACCCCTTTGCACAACACTTCATTCTATTTCACCTGTATTTCATCTTTCATGGTAATAGATAGTTGAATTCATGACTCTGGCACCTGTAACACTTTCTCCTAGATTATATGTTAGTGTAGCTTCTTTCCTGATCTCATTCCATGCCTCATGGCTACAGGCATAGGTTATAGGCTATATGTGTTTGTCTGCCAGCCTGTATCATCACAAAGAGACCACCAAATTTAAGTCTGCTTCACAGAGGTCAATCTTGACTCCAGGCCAAAGACCTTTATCATCCAGGACAAAGCACTGGCTTTGTTCACAAAGGCACAATCTGACCCAAAGTGTAGACTAAAGTGTAGCTGTGATCCTTCTGATCTGGTTCATGTTCAGAAAAGATGCTCATGATCACTTACCTTTATTCATTCTATTTATTACTATTGTTAATAACATTAAAAATGATAAAACATAAAGCGACAATAGCCTCTAATCTTTTAGTGACTAAATGTTAGGATTTGATAACTGATGGAGGAACCATATAAAATTACTTTGCGAATGGTGATTAAAGTATGTTGCTGGCTCAACTCTTAAGCCTCCAAAATACATATTTTCTAAAAGCATCTGGAGGAAAGAATAATGCAGACTGCTCTGTTGATCCTCCATCAATTAAAGACAGACAACACACACACACACACACCTGTGCCACACGACTTCTACAAATACTGAACACCAATATAGCCAGAAGAAGACATGTCCCAGTAAATGCCATTTCCAGTAAACTTGGCACAGCAGCAGACAGGAGTCTTGAAAGGCAAGTCACCAGAGGGACCTATCCTAGCAAGGTCTAAAAGGTCAGCGTGGAAGCCATATAGAGGTTATGACTTTTCACTGAGTAAACCTCCATACTCAGAATAGTGGCCATGAGCTATGAAGCCCTCAAGAGATACATTAGATTTTTTTTATATAAAGTAGCCTTTTGAAATTGTCCTGAGTACAGAGAGCAAATGAAGAAACATTTATTCAAGAAAATCTACTTAATCTAGGATTAGTGAGTCTTGATCCCTTTGAGCCACAAACTGTCCTCCTGTCATTCCTCCTCCTGCTAAACATGATAGAAGCTCATGCCTGAGCAGGGGGCTCAGGAAGAAAATCCCCCCTCTCCTTGTCAAAGCCTGGAGCATCTCTCTCATCTAGCAAGTATTTAGCATATTTCATGCCCTTTGTTCCTGGATACAGTGGCTAAATTTCAAGTTAACACTGCCAAGAAATGGGTGGCCCCTTTCATAGGCCCAAATACTACTTGCATCCAGGCTCCACCCATGGCACAGAGAGCCAGTAACCTGAGGTCCTAACACCCTTTCTTCCCATCTAAGATCATCCATTGGAAGGAGGTTTTATGAGGGATCTAGAAAACCCAAGAAACTCACAGGCTACTAGTCAGACCAGTGACTATTAATAATATAGTTGGGTCTGTACACGAGAACAAGCAGATAACTGTCCCTGCCCCAGTTCTAAAAGTTTCTCCTATATTTTGAATAAGGCAAGAGGCAGGCTATAAGGAGGAGCACCAAATCTCCCTTCAAATGAGCTAGTTTATCTAAATCAAAATCAACAAAAAACTATGAACCAGAGACACTTTTTGGGGGGTGGGGGGCGGGAGGGGAGGGATTGGGGTCAGAATGGGGGGGTTGCAATTGTATGGGGAATATAAAAATAAAATTTATTATAAAAAAAAAGTATAAGAAATCCAAGATTTAAGGTACATAGAAAACAACAGATTTTAGTGCTTAGCAACTAAAAAGAAGCAGATTGATTTGTGAAAGCAATTAGCTAAACCAAAAACCCAGCTAGTTTACCAAAGAAAATTAGAAAAGACAGCTGAGAAGAACCCTCCTAGGTGCAGAAAAATCTCAACGACAGGACTTCCAAATTACTCCTGCTAAGGAACCATATATAATTGAATTGGATTCTGGAGTAATTTATGCCCAAGCACATTCCTGAAATTAATAGTGCAATCAGTCTGTGGAAGCCACAGCCAAAGCAGGAACCATAGCCACAGCCCAGACCTCCACAGTAGTTTCCATAGTAGCTGCCACACATGGTGTTGGTGGTTGAGGTTGTCCTTGGGTGGAGAGAGAGGGTAGGTGACTTCAGAGTGCACAGAGACAGCCACGTATCATGTCATTGACTAATTTGCAGTTCCAATCTGAGTGATGTGTGGATCCATGTTTTTAAAACATGGCCTGGGGGCATTGAGGACATTTGCTATTAATTACATCTGAATAATTTGTGAGTCATGAGTAATAATCAATTTTCTTGTCTTCAAAACTCTACTCATACAAGATCTTTAAATTACTAGTAACCAGTCCTTATGGCAAGGAAGAACACTGTTGGCAGACACTCTGACTTGCTGCAGACAACCCATAAATTTACCTTCTTTTGGCTGACATTTCACAGATCATGAGAACTACCTTAACCTTGAACATTCCCATCTCTTCTCTATTGCTCCAAACCCATTTTTGCCTTTGAGAATTCTTCTCATTTTCACAGAAATAAAACATTAGTAGAAAACATTAGCAGAATTCACATGGTTCGAGCACCTCAGAGAGTGGCTAAAAGTATTAAAATTCAAGGGTTTTTATTGTTTTATGTTATTTTTTCAATGAAAAAAAGAAAATAAGTGAGTAATGAATAAATCTGACAAATCTTTGCTAATGCTTTATGTGCATTTAGATATTTTTATAAAACCATGTTTTGTATTTTGTATCACTATATTCATATATTTTTATTAATATAGCATTGGTTTAAAACACTGAATGCTATTCAAAAATACAGGATTACTTTTCCTCAGGTGCAGAACCACCACCAAGATGCCCACTGTCCCCCACCACAGTCCATTGTGTCCCACACTCTGTTTTTCCCTCTCCCCTCTTTGTCTTATAGTCTCAATTCCATCTTGCTGCAGAAGATACTAGTCATATGGGTTCCACTGAGAAACTTCTGGAGGAAATGCTTTCAAAGTCGGCCTCCATTATTCCTCACATGAATAATTCCTTTTCTATTCTGAAATGTCAACATTATACTAAAGTAGCTTTAAAAAATAGTTGCCTGCAAGCCCCATACAAAGTCACTAATATGATCAGAGGGGTTTTACAATTGTACAAAAAGCCTTACAATTTTCACAAAAAAAAGGTAATACCATATTGCCTTTAAAATTTTTGGTCAGCAACTTTTATGTGAGAATAGTTAAATTCATTATAAAAATGTATCTCATTCAAAATAGTGATTTTTCTTCTCTCTCTCTCTCTCTGTGTGTGTGTGTGTGCATGCAAAAGGAAGGTGGGATACTTGATTATATGTCAATCTGATTGGACTACAGATACCCAGACAGCAGGTAAAAGGTTACTTCTGGGTTTTCCTGTGCTGTGAGGGTTTTCCTGAAGAGATTTGCATTTGAATTAGTAGAAGAAGTTTGCCCTCAGCAATGCAGTAGCCCTCTTACAATCTGTGGAGAACCTGAATAGAAAAAAATATACAGGAAAGGTGATTTTGCTCTCTTTTTGAGCTAGGACATCCATCTTCTTCTGCCCTTTGACATCAGTACTCCTTGTACTCAGACCTTCAGACTAGGTCTGAATTACACACTGATGGAGGACAAGGGTAGGAAAAAAAAAAAAAAAAAACTTGAAAAGGAGGTGGGCCAAAAGACCAGAAACCTGGCTCACACAAGGAGGTGGGGGTAGAAGAGATTAACATAGCCATTGACACAGCTGTGGAAACCAAGATCCTTACAGTTATGGAAACTACAATCCTTAGGCTCAGAGGACACAGTTGCAGAAACTAGTATCCTCAGGTGCAGTCTAGTATCCTCAGGCAGGGACGCCTAGATTACAAAGCATAACTGGTGGCACAAGGGGTTAAGCACCACATTATGAAGCAATCCAGGCCTCTGCAGCACAAGTTCGCTCCCCAGCCAGCCAGGGAGCAACCCACATGGCGCAGCAGACCTCTCCTGTCTCGCCTGCTGCTCTCCTCAACAGTGTATTTCAGTGGATCTGCCTGTTCCGTTCCCCACATCTCTGGCCTGTACCCCAGATCTTGTATGCATAAATAAATAAATCTTCAAAAAAAAATATTTACAAAGCATAACATCCAAGCAGGTACCAGACTGCTGTCTAGAGCACAGGCCCAAGGGTAAAGATATGGAGACTGAGGCCAACAGACCCAAAGATAAAGATATGGAGATTGAGCCCATTGTGGAATCTTGGTCCCTTTCAAATTCTACATAGTTATCCAAAATTAGCAACCAACCTGAAGGCACACAAGGAGTGGCCCCTCCCAAACAGAAGAAGACTATATCTGTGCAGTCTCTGTACTGGCTTAGGGCAGCACTCCCACTGCCCACTGGTGACTATGCAGGTGCCTCTTCTCACCTACTCTCTCCCTCTGAAGGGCAGCAGCTTCCTGCCTGCCCATGACCTGTCAAGGCCATCTGCCTGCAACTATGCAGGCCTCTGCTCTTTCTGCCCGCTTGTGTCTATGCAAGTGTCTTAAACTGTTTTATCCCTTCCCTAATAAACCTGTTCTTTAAACATAACTAATGTCTCTGTCCCATGGAGAAATTCGCCTGGAAAACTCATCGCGTGTCACTGAAACGGGAGCTCCCAGAGTTGAACCCATGGACCCCACACTCCAAACCCACTGACTCCAAAAACCACAACACTATTGGCTTTCCCAGTACCCCACCTACCAAAGGCAGTTTGTGTGACTTCCTGACCTTCATAACCATGTATACCAATTCCTGTGATAGACAGATAATAGGAAGATAGGTAGGTAGGTGAATAGGTAGGAAGGCAAGTAGTTGCATGTGTGGGTGTGTGGATAGGTGGGTGGGTGGGTGGGTGGGTGGGTGGATGGATGGATGGATGGATGGATGGATGGATGGAGAGATGAATGTTGGATGGATGGATGGATGGATGGATGGATGGATGGATGGATGGATGGATGGATGGGTTGATGTCTGGATGGATGAATGGATAGCTGGCCAGCTAGCTAGACAGATCCTTCGGTTCTGTTGGCTGTCTAATATAGTAATACAGGCAGGGAAGAAGAAAGTATGAAAGAAAGAACATTGTCTTTGAAGTTTTCTAAGGGGACAATGATGCCAGAAAGATAAGAGCATGGCATCTGTTCACATAAAACCTTTGCTTCCTTGTTATTCTTTGGTTACTGCTGCCTCTGGCCAACCAGCTTACAGTGCTAGCTCTGTACATTTAAGTGCTTAAATAGTGTGTCTGCTGATATTCTGTTACAGGTCATCCTCCCAAAACAGGTTCACTGATTATAACCTCAACACGAAAATTTAAACATAGGGAATCACTTTCTATTTTATAATATTTATTTAGCATATATTTGCATTTCTATATTACAATCTTTATACACTTGGATTTTTTGACTTATAGAATCAATTTTCATGTGTTTATAGAGTGACACATTTATATTTTATGATTTTTCTATATTATTTGATTCCTAATTCTTAATTTCATGCTTACCTTCGAAGATAAAATTTTCATTCCCAACTCACTTTTTAAGTTTCTACCAGTTCCTTTACCCAAAAATAAACAATGCAAAATAGAATTTCCTTTGATGAGATATTCATCTGGTAATATCTCACTTTGAATGGGAGTTGTCATTTCATTTTTATCTGTAAGAAATTGTAATACTTTGAACAAAAGCTAAGTATATGCCTATTCATATTTGAAATGACAGCATTATCAAAGGCAGGACAAAAGACCAACATATGTGGTGGCTAAGCTGAAAGCAATATTCTAAATGTATTTTTGGATGCCTACAATATGCAGAGCACTATGTAAAACTATATGTATAATTTCTCCCAAATTATGATAAATTATAACTTGGTATACATTAAAATATTTCCATTCTATTTTTTCCTGAAGTTTTTTTTAGAAGTACTTGTTAAAACAAAAAAAATCCTTCTTCTGAAACCTGTGTGTGCTGTTAATTTAGCCCTTGAACTACCATTGTTATAGGACAGGGAGAGGGGCAGCCCAAACCCCGCAAACCTGCCCATTCTAAATGGGTTCTGCCATCCGCCACATCAACACAAAACATATGACACTTTAATGGGAAGGAACTTTAATAAAAACTAGGAAACAATACAGGTAAGGCAAAGAGTCTAGTTTCTAAATGAAGCACCCAAAGTTACCCTTCCCCTCGTGGGTAAAATTCCATCCAAATGGGATTGGCCCAGAGCAAGGCCCCAAGGCCTGCCACAAGTCTAAAGCATCTTCCAGTGGGGACCCACAGCAAAGGGTCACAAACAACCGGACAAGCCCGGAAGGAAAAGAGCAAAATCAACATCAAGATAAAAGCTGCCATTGTCACCTCCCCACGGGTCTCACCCACATCTGTGTCACCCCATCCACGACCAAAAGACAAGCGCAGTTTCTTTACGTGTCTCTAGGCTCCATACGCCTCCTCCAGGTCTCCAGGCTCCATCCTGCTTCCTTCCTCAGTCTCTTCCTCAGCTTCTCCTCTCCCTGCTCAGCTCCACCCTTCCTTGGGTGGGGCAGGGAACCTGGAACCTCCCCCTTTCCTGGGGACCACCCTGTTACACCATGAGTTCTTGTCCCACAAAGCCGTAAAAAGGAATTTACAGACTTTTTAGGTAAGTAAGCAGAGAGAAGCAAATTTTGTTCAAGAAAGTATATTTAGAGGCAAAGAACAAAAGCAAGGACTTCAAGGCAGCAATGCCAAGGAGGGGCAAAAGACACCCTTATGGGCCCGTGACTAGGGGATATTTAAACCCTTTTTTCTCTATTCTAAAATCCCATCATCCTATTTTGTGATTGGCTCTTTTATCTAGTAGCCCATTCTCCTCCAAGCAGATGTGCCCGTTTTCCCAGCTCTTATTTTAGAGTTCACCTCCCCTGTCCAAGGTCTCTTAAAATTCACTGCCCCCATTAGCCTTAAATTTTAACCCTAAAATTTATTGCCCCCATTAACCCTCCTGGGTTTCTGTCCCATCTCTGGAGCATGTTTTGGTTAGCACCTCTTAGAATTTACCATCTTTATCTCTTTAACTTTCCTGAAGTCCCTGCCTGCACTGTCTCTAAAGCCTAATTAACCCAAACTTGCCCTGGGGCTCACTTCCTTGTTTTTCATCATCACATCTTGCATAACAGAAGACTATAATCCACCCCCTTCCAATATTAATAGTTTGTACTGGGCAATAAATATTTGTGGAATGATTATATTTAATCATGCTGAGAGGTATGTTAATCTCTAAGATGAGTGAATCAGACATAGGACAGTTATGCGACAGACATAAACTATCTTTATAAACTTGAAATAAAATGGAATGGATTAGCATTTTAATACATCAACTACCTCCATTGAAGGTTACATCTGGCACTTCCTGATATTCTGCAACTCTCCATCTGCAGCTGGATCTCAGCTTGATGCTTTGTTGTGCTTTTTGTTCCACAAAGTCTTGGCTCTGCCAGCTATATTCACAAAGGATCAGAAAGGAGTATCTCACATCCTACGTTTAAATATTCATCTTAAGGTGAAACCTGGAGCTTGTTGAGTCGCATCTAAGTAAAGTTCTGCCCTCAAAAAAGCAAGAGTCTTCATCACAGGTAACAGTTGAGGAAGATCAAAATGAATCCATGCATCACACTTGTCTCCATGATTCATTAAACACGTTGAATTGATATATGCAGCTCAAGTCAGCAGGACAACTGTGAGACCAAAAATACCCCCAGGAAATCTGGCATAAAAGCTATATCAATGACCACAGGGCAAAACTTAACCTGCTTCACGATCTAAGGATTAGTTGCACACACCTGTGACTACAAGGGGCATAGAATTTACAATTCAGTCAGTGAAATTTCAGCTTTCTGTTTTCATCCAGGGAAATTCTTTACGTCTCTGAAATCAAGTTTCCTAAGAATTATTTAGATTAGACTATCTTCAGGTTTATTCTATTTTTCTATAAAAACAACACTTATTTTATTCTCACTGTTTAATCATAAAAATTCTCTTCTTTTTGAGTGTAAAGATACGAAAAGATGCTCAATATAGGTCAATAGGGAATTTCAAATTAAAACAACGAAAATACTGCACACTGATTATAATGGGTAAAATCCAAAACACTGACAACACCAAATGTTGATGAGAATTTGGGTGATGCTGGCTCTCCTTCCCCGACTGGTGGAATGCAAAATTTCCCAGCCACTTTGGAAAACACTTTGGCAGTTTCATACAAAACTAAATATATCACACTACAGCAATCATACTTCTTGATCTATGTCCAAATGAATTAAAAATATATGTTCACACAAAAACCTGTGCTTAGACATGTAATAGTGGCTTTGTTAAAAGTTGCCAGAACAGGTAGGCAACCAAGATATCCTTCAATAGGTACAAGGATAAGCAAACTGTGGTATATCCAACATTGCAAGATTATTCAACAATAAAATGAAATAAGTTATCAAGTCACAAGAAGATATATAGGAAACCTCAACACATTCCAAAGTGAAGGAAGATGAATTGAAAACGCTACGTACTATCTGATTTCAACTCTATGGCATTCTGGCTAGAGAGTCATGTGTACGAAAAATAAGCAAAAAGCAGATTATTCACATTGATGTGGTATTGTTATAGAGCAGCCCCAATATTGAACGGGTTCCTGGCTGTGGGTCCTCACCCGCGCGCTTAAAAGGGACTTATTGATACTTCACTACAGGCACACACAAAAGGTTAATAAAAGGTTTATTTACAAGGGAAAAGGAAATAAGGAAAATGTACAACTCAGGGAGAAAATAGGGAAATAAAGTCTTTAATGCGTCCTACCCGATCCGCCGACCTGGAAACCCAAAGGCACTCTCAGAGCTGGCCGGACGCTGCGAGCTGGCGGGGAGCCAAAATGGGGGGCCCCTCTAAAGCCCACATGTCTGGCTTTATACCAACCTAGCTGCTGAACCCCACCCTCAGGCCCCAGCCACCTTCCCTTTGGTGGGGATGGGATTTGGAGTTCCCAGTGTCTTTGGCTTTGGCCTGGGGTGGGGGTGGAGTCCACAAAGCCTGTATGGAATTAGCTTTAGGACATCCTTTCCCCCCTAACAGTATCAGCAAAACCCAGTTAGAAACTGGGCTTATATTCCCCATGGAGGTGATGAGGCTGTATAATTGGGCAGCCCATTTTCATTAAAAGGTGTCAACAGAGCGGAGATGGGCATTAAACTTTTCTTTATCCCTCTGCAATAAGGAAGTAATGAGGATTATTTCATTTTTGATAGTTTTTTTCCCCCAGTGGACTAACAAGAACCCAGATACATATCTCCAAAGAGGACTGTTTGCTTAATGAGAGGGGGAAGAAAGGAGAGAGAGAGAATGAGAGAGAAAAAGAGAGAGAGAGAGAGAGAGAGAGAGAACAAGGCAAAGAAAGAGGGAGAAAGAGGACTGGGGGGGAGAGGGAGAGGAAGATGAAAAGAAAGAAGTATCAAAATATCTAAAATTTTCAAAACAGTAAAAATCGCTCATTATAGTTAAGAACCAGGAAAGTCAGGTTAAATGAGAAAAGACAACAGATGCAAACACCGAGGTCAATCAGAAACTGGAAATCTTTTTTATGTTTTTATTTGACAATGATTTTAATGCAAGCATAAAGTTATTTTCAGAAGCAATTACAAATTACCCTGTAACAACCGAAGAAGCAGAAAATCTCAGCAAAGAGGCCTTACAAGAAGAATCAAAGGGAAAACATGGGCTAAAAATACAATAACTCTAATAAAAATAAAAACTCACTGAGTCTCATAGTAGAGTAGAAATGACAGGTGACAGAATCAGTGACATCTGGACAGACAAGGAGAAAATAGACCAAACAATCTTGTGAGCTTGTGAGACAATAGTGATAAGTCTAATACTGTTTTCATCAGTCTCAAGGAGCTGAGTGAGAATTAGAATGAAAAGGAATTAAAAATAATGCTTTGAAATTTCCAAATTTGTTTATCTTATGTGAAACCATGGAGCCTAGACAGAAATGACACAATATTTTTCAATTACTAAAATAAAAGAATCAATTGTCAAAATGTTGTCAGTTTTCAAAAACTTTCTGGCATTCACTGAAGACAGATTTGGCTGCTGGCAGACTTGACTACAGAGAACGGCTAAAGAATCTTCTCCGAACAGATGTGATAAGAGTCATAATTTTAGAAAGTCAGAAAGGAAGGAAAATCACTAGACTGGGTACAAATTTGGGGAAGTCACTATTCCTAAGGTATATTTGACAGTAGAAGAACAATTTCTAATACCTTCTGATGTGCTGTTCAATGTATGTGTGTGTGTGTGTGTGTGTGTGTGTTAAAATCATTACTGGAAATTTTAAAATCTTGATGTCAGTAGTCTGCAATAAGTTATGTAACTATATTTTACTACCTGGAGCAACAACTAAGAAAATTATAAAAATAGATAAATCAAAAAATGGTGCAGATAAATCAAATTGGAATTAAGAAAAATTTCAAGCAACCTATAAGAACATAACAAGAGAGAAAGAAGGGAACAATTAACAAAAAACAAGTAATAAAATGTTAGACATTTTAATACAATGTCAGACTTTAAATATAAATGGCTCAAATATGCCATAAAAAAGATAAAAGGGAATCCCTGGTGGCGCAGGGATTAAAGACAGTGCTATCAAGCTATCTCCAGCCACTGCAGTATGAGTTTGATTCCTGGCCATCCAGGGAGCAACCCACATGGCACAGCAGATCTCTCCTGTCTTGCCCACTGCTCCCCTCAGCAGTGTATTTCAGTCTATCTGCCTGTTCTGCTCCCCATTCTGTCTCTGGTGAATCCTCCCACTGCCCCCGCAGCATCTCTGGCCTGCACCCCAGCTCTTGTATGCATAAATAAATAAATCTTTTATTAAAAAATAAATAAAATGGAAAAACACATTATCCAACAATATACTATCTACACAAATTTTATTTCTAAAGGGATAGGTAGTTGAAAGTAAAAGTAATGGAGGATAATATACTATGCAAACATCAATCAAAAAACTAAATATATTTTCTTCTATATATTTTATGATTTCATGTCTTATGTCTTATCCACTTTGAGTTGATTTTTATGCATGTGGTGGTGGTCTAGTTTCATTTTTTTGCATGTGGTGGTCCAGTTTTCCCAGCACCATTTATTGAACAAACAATCCGTGTTCCACTGCATATTCTTTGCTCTTTCGTCAAAGATCAGTTGTCCATATAAGTGTGGCTTTATTTTGGGGTTCTCTATTTGGGTCTGTCTGTCTGTTTTTGTTCCAGTACCAACCTGTTTTAATTATTATGACTTTGTAGTATAGCTTGAAGTTTGGACGTGTGATACCTCCTTTCTCCTTTGTTTTCATCAGTAGGGCTTTGGCTATTCATGGTTTTTTGACTGGATCAAGAATATGTGGTACGTTTAACAATGGAATATTGCTCAGCGATCAAAAAAGATAAGCTCATGCCATTCACAGCAATGTGGATGGAACTAGAAGGAATTATGCTCTGTGAAATAGCCAGAAGGAAAAAGAAAAATATCGGATGGTTTCACTTATAGCAGGAATATAGGGGAACCAAATAAGACATCAGTGTAAAAAAAATAATAACGGTACAAAACACAACAAAGAAAAAATGGACAATTATGAATCAGAGACACCCTGCAGGGAAGGAGGAGGGAGAGGGATCAGAGGGAGGGAGGGAGGAGCACAGTTGGCTATGGTCACTGTACACGGGTCCATTGGTGAAGGAAACTTTATGTGGACTACACCTGAGGTGGGGGGGAAGCAAATATTGTTTAAAAATGAACAATGATGTAAAAAAATAAAAAAATATTAATATAAAAAATAAAATTAAAAAAATGTAAAAAATTAAATATAATCCTATGTAGTAAATGGCTATAAATCATTGTGTGAATATACAATGATTTATTTGTTTAATTATTGGACATTTGAGCCTTCTACTCTTTGGTTATCATGAATAAGCTTGCCATAAATATTCTTGTCCATACTTTTGACATACATTTTTGTTCACCTATTGCTCTGTATGTACTTAAAAGTGCAAGTGTAAAATGAATGTTTTTCCACATTGTCACCAATAGTATATGGAAGTTTATATTCTTCCACATACTACAGACTAGGTAACACTTTATAGTTAAAATTTTTCATTTACATTATTCCGGTTGGGCTTAGTTGTCTCATTGTATGTTTGTTTTGCATTTCTGTGACAAATAATGAGGACTGACCCCATTCCACACCAATTGCCCACAGGACATTCCCACCTATGAAATGTCTGTTCATGTCTTTTGCTGAGTTTTAATTGGATGTCACTTTCACTTATTTGATCTTAAATAGAATTCTTCACTCTGGAATTATCACCTCTGTGTATTATAGTTATTCTCTCATGATATTTTCTTGACATGTTAATTTAATATAATCAGCCTAGCATTTTTCTCTTGATTATCAGTGTTTTTCATGTTCTATTTAATAAAATGATCACATACATGACCCACTGTCATCTTCTAGAAACTTTATTAGTTTATCCTTTATAATTATATGTACAAGCCATTTTAAAATTATTTTATGTGGCTTAACATAGAAGGTTAAATTTATTTTATCCATGTGAATGCCTAATCAACTCAGCACCACTTACTGAAAAGACAATTCTTTCATCACAGTACTACAGTGTCACCTTTATGCTTTCCTAATATATACAATTAGGTCTTTATGCTTCTCTCTCAATGTTGCTTTCTCTCCATTCTACAAAATTTACTGCAGTATATTGACAAGACCATTTAGTTCCATATATTTTCTAATTTTTGTTGGAATTCTGTCTCCAAAGGCTAGGTGTGGCACTTAACTGTGAAATAATTGGGGTTTTTCATGTTCTGTTTTTGATATTGGTTTCCAGAATTAATTTCATATAATTAGAAAACATAAATTATTTAAATCTTTTGAAATGTTCTGAGGCTTGCTTGTTCCTCTTCATGTCATCAGTTTTATAAATGCTTCCTTTGCGCTTAAGAATTGTTTTCTGATGTTGGGTTTGGCCTTGTATTTTTGTCTAGTAGCCAACTAATTGTATTACTTAGGTCTTCATTTTTTAGTTGCCCATTCTCTTAGCTATTAAAACACATTTTATTTTATCTTAACAATTGGGGAAGATGCTATCACTTAATATTGAATTTTTATTTAGATCATATTGAATCCATGTTGTCAGTGTTTCCTGGTGGATCGATGCCTTTGTGGTTATGAAATTTCAGTCCTTTCCTAGAAATTGTCATTGCCTTAAAATGATGAGTGAATCAAGAAGATGTGGTACAATATACACAGTGGAATATTACTCAGCAATAAAAATGATAAACACGTGCCATGTGCAGCAACATGGATGGAAGGGATTATGGTGAATGAAAGAGAAGAAAGGTAGATATGGAGTGGCGCCACTTACAATGCAGAATGTAGAAAATTAAAAAGAGTCAGATAAATAGAAAATTAAATACTAACCTTTGAAAGCTGACTACAGAATGGAGGCATCCAGAGGGGAAAGGGGAGGAGCTAGAAAAAAGTGGGGAATGGCCACAATGGACTGGGGTGGTAGACTCTGGGTCCTTTAGTGGCAGCGATGCTACGGCTACTACACCTGAAGGGGAGGGAGTCCCATACTTCCAAGACATCAACAACTTCGATAAAAATGAAATAATAAAATTAAATTTAAAAAAGATCTTCAAGTCTACTACATCTTATTAGTTTTTCTTTGACTAGTGTTTGCAGGATGAATTTTTTTCCTCCCCCTTGATTTTCAAACACTCTGTAACTCAGTATTAGAGAGGTGTCTAATTTAAGAACCACGAATTTAGGTACCATATTTTTTCAGGTTTATCTTCTCTGTATTTTCATTGAAATATTTAGTCTATTTACATTGCCCATATGTGGGGTTTAATCTACCATCCTTCTGTTCTACTGGGTTTATGCTTTATTTTGATTTTTGCTTTCTTGCCTTCTTTGAATTAATCAAATATTTTATATTCCATTTATCTTCTTTTTTCTCAATTATTCTTTTATTATTCTCATAGGGATAAACTAAGGAACAAAACATGCATTTTTACTCATTACACTTTTGTGTAAATTAGTTTTTTACTCTTTACATAGTGCTGAACCTTAAAACACATTAACTATAATTTTACTATATCTCACCATTAGGGACATCATTTTCAAATAGAAAGACAATGATGATGATTTGTTAACGTTCACTTATCTTTAATGCCATATTCACTCATTCCTCGTTCCTCACTATTTCATCTACTTGTGTGTTTCCAACTGAAGTAATTTTCTTTCTGCATAAAGAATTCCCTTTAGCTTATATTTAGTATAAATCTCTGGTAACAAATCCCCTTAGTGTTTGTTTATTTATTTGAATATACAATCATTTTTTTTCTAATTCCTAAATATTTTCACTGGCAGTTAGTTTATTAAGTACTATAAATAAGACACTTCTTTTTAGAAATAAAAGAAGTTTCATTTATAGCACAATAAAAATGTAAGCATTAATTTATACCAGATTTTACATATTACATCTTGTTAATAATACTGCGTGTGAAAACCAGGACATTCTAATTGTATCAAGCTGGATTTGAAATGAACACAGGAAGCTTTCTGGGTATTTGGGAAAGAAAATATTCAATTAAGAGAAAGAGTAGCTTACTCAACCATTTTCCAATGGTTTGTTTTTTGTTTTTTTTTTAAGATTTATTTATTTATTTACATAAGCACTGGGTACAGACAGAAGCACGGGTGGGTGAGAGAATTCACCAGAGCCAGAGCAGAGAGCAGAACAGGCAGACTGATGAAATACACTGCTGAGGGGAGCAGCAGATGGCAAGAGAGGTCTGCGCACCATGTGGGACCCTCACCCGGTGGCCCAGGATCGAACCCGCACTGCAGAGTCTGTGGGCAGCTTTGCAGCCTAGCGCTCAATTGCTGCGCTACCGGGGAGGCCCTCCAATGGTTTATTTCTAAAGAAAATAAAGGTCAAGAAAAGTCTCCCTTTAGTGGGGGGCTATGGGTGTTTCAGCGGTGGGAATGCCACCGTGACTACACCCAAGTGGGGAACTGCTACACTGTCAACAGGAGCAAGGCTGTAGAACAATGGAACCTTGATAACAATAAACACATCAAAAAGAAAGAAAGATGAAGGGAAGAAGAGAGGAAGGTGGGTCTCCCCTACTGCCCAGACTTACTTCTGTGTTTCAATGAATCAAGAAAGCACAAGGTCCACAGGTGAGCCCCAGGATAGTACCTAGCATTTCTGTAAAACACCAAATAATCAAAAGGCATAGATTATCCCACTGTTATTATTTAATAATGTTGTTTTCTCCCTTCTTTAACAATCCTGATCTTTACTAAGCAGACAATTTTAAAAAATTTGCCTTTTGGGCCTCTCCAGTGGCGCAAGGGGTTAAGCACAGCACTGTGAAGCTAGCCTAAGCCTCTGCAGTACGAGTTCCATCCCCAGCCGGCCAAGGAGCAACTCACATGGCACAGCAGACCTCTCCTGCCTTGCCAGCTGCTCCCCTCAGCAGTGTGTTTCAGTCAGTCTGCCTGTTCTGCTCCCCGCTCTGTCTCTGGTAAATCCTCTCACCCCCCATACCTCTGGCCTGTACCCCAGTTCTTGTATGTATAAATAAAACTTTTTTAAAAGCTGCTTTTCAAAAAATTGAATATAGGAAATAACCTTGTATGGATATACGATGGCAAATGACTTTATTTCCACAAGATATTTTCCAGCCAACACAATCAATTGAACACATAGAGGTGTGTCATTTGAAAATAGCTATGATAGAGAGATTGAAAATAGCTACTTATTCAAAATTATGACAAGACATGTATTATAGTTATAGCGTTGTATGAAAAGTATCCTCTTCCCTTCTTCCGGAGATGGTTAATGTGATGCTAATAATCCTGCAAAATTACAATGGCCTCATCCAATGAGCACAGAGACAGAGGGTATCATGTACCAGTAGTAGGTCACATGATCCAGCACTCAGAAAATTTCCCAGCATACATTTGATGTTTCATAAATACTTATTAAATGAATGAATTAATGAGGTGGGAAAAATGCATCATGTTTCCACGCTATGTCATTAAGGAGAGCTGCTGCAGGAGGCCTTGATGCCCCAGCCAGATAAGACACTGGAAGGTAAAGGGCCTCACACCGTGGGGCTAAAGATTCCTTGTGCCTCACAACGTGGGGCTGAAGAGCTAACATTCCTTCATTTTTTGTTCTTGGTCATAAAGAAAGACAAAATTTCCCAAAAAGTACATTAGGCTATAAATTATATGTATCAGCAGACTGCAAGCAATTGGCACGGAAAATTACCTGTTTAGAAATTAGTTACTACACAATTTGGCCCAATTAACAATGGGAGACAATTTATTGTATATATCTGACAAGCAATCCAGCATAACAATTATAGAAAATCCTTCTTTTCTGTTTTTTTAGAAGTTTCCTTTTTATTTAGAAGTTTCTTAGGAAAGTTTTTAAATGAAGTTAACTGTGTTAAGAAGTTTGTAGGTAGAAAAAGTTCTGATAGCTGAGTGGTAGCTGTTCTCTGACTGAAGGCCATGTGAATAAAATAGTCTTTTGATGCGTAGGCTTTAGCTGATAGGGATGCACTGGCGGCTATCCACTGTCTTAGATAATCGTTTAGCTAAAAAATAAGTTTTAGTGTTAAGTATGTTTTTTTATCTATTAACTTTGAAGGCTACCATCTAGCTGGGACCGGTAGGAGCCAGTTGTCTATGGGAATAAAATACACTAATTGTTTCTGCTTTACACATGACAATGCATTTTTTTTTTCTGCTTACTAAAAATGAATAAATAAAGACCTGCTGAGTCTCTCGGCAGAAGATACTTGCACCTCATCCAAGTGTTAGTGTCTCCTCACTACCTCATCCCCTTCCCTTCAGCCCTTAAGTTTCAGCCCCTTACAGGTCGCTGAGGCCATCTCATCCTTTCAGGAACCCCTGACACAACATTTTGCCGGAGACTGGTCCCCGGCAGAAAGCATAACAAATTAAGACTACTCAAATATACAAATTTATCTATCTCCATTATCTGAATTTCAAAATCAAATTTTTGTGCCAATATTATTCTTTTTCTCCTTATGTAAGTGTTGAGGTAAAGGTTGCTTGGTGGGAATGTGGGACTCTCTGCAGAGGGTCAGCACGATGGTGATATTCACTATCCTGTACCACCTCTGCAGCCCATCCTGTGAGAAAAATGACACAAAATCTGATTGAAACTCACACTGAATGGTGAGTACCTTGTCAAAAAAGGGGCTATTTTTTATGTCATTTTAAATCAACCTCTGAAGTGCAAAAACCATGCAGAAATATATGTAAACAATTAGAATGTAATTGCAAGTAAACAATTAGACGAATTTTTGCAAAATGTAATCAACACCCAAGTGAAAAAACAAAGCATTAACAGAACCTCAGAAGCCTTTCCCGAGTCCTAGTCATCACAATTCAAAGTAAACAATGATCTTTCTGCAAACTTTATACATTAGTGTTGCCTGTTTTATCAATTTATTTTTAAGTTAATACAGCTACAGTGCTTTGCTTCTCATTTCTATAGATATTTCAGTGTGTGACTTGAACACAATTTATTCCATAGCTGGCAAGTGTGTGTGCCTGTGTGTGTGATTTTTTAAATGATTACATTTCATCTGGGAAATGCATGTGTGCATTTCTGTGGGGAATATACTTAGAAATAAATTGTCGGGTGTTAGTTATGTGCATGTTTACCTCCTAAGAAGTCAAATAGTTTTCAAATTGTTCTAATTTACATTCCTCCTTCAAGATGTTTCTAATGCCTCCTCATCAGGGCTATAGCCAAATATTTGCAGGCATTTTACTGTAAGCATCCCAGTGGGTGTTCCCTGGTTGCCAATTAGATATAGTCTCTATATGATGTGCCAATCCCAGTCCATTGTCCATTGGCCTCTGGGTTGTTTTATACACACACCACAAATATTTTCTCTAACTCTGTGCTTTGCCTTTCTTGGATCTTGAAGAGACATTTTTCATTTGATGGACTGCACTTTTTTTCTGACTTATTTAAGTAATTTTGTGTTACTCAAGAGCATAAGGTTTCATTTTTAAATTTCACCTTTAGCTATATACTCTGAAATTGATTGTTGCACATGTCCTGATACCTAGACAAGCATTATTAAATTGTATTGTCAATAATTTAAAATGATATTTTCGGCACTATTTTTTTTAAAGATCATCTTTTCCTTCCCTGCACTGAAGTGTACCTTTAGTATATATTAGTTAACTGCATAATGTTATATTTCTGGATTTTTTATTTCTTTTCATTGATCTATTTTCCATTTGTATCAATAGTATGCAGTCTTTACTACTGAATTTTAATAACAAACCTTGGCATTGTGTAGTATAAGTCTTCAAACTTTGCTCTTCTTTTTTTTTTTTTAAGATTTATTTATTAATGCATACAAGAGCTGGGGAACAGGCCAGAGATGCAGGGGGTGAGAGGATTCACCAGAGACAGAGTGGGGAACAGAACAGGCAGATGGACCGAAGTACACTGCTGAGGGGAGCAGCGGATAAGTCAGGAGAGATCTGCTGCACAATGTGGGTTGCTCCCTGGCCTACCCGGGATCCAACTCATGTTGCAGAGACTGCATATTGTTTCACAGGTTGTGTCTTAACCCCTTGTGCCTCCAGGGAAGCCCTGCTCTTCTTATTTTCTTGTTTGCTATTCTTATCTCTTATGTTTCTATTAACCTGGTGGAGTCACTTGGTCAACTTTATGAAAAAAATGGTAACTAAACTGAAAAATGAAGATTTAAAAATGTTAGCTAAAAAATCATTTGTATTTTAAATGACATTCTACCAAATAATAAATCAGTTTGGAAAGAACTGATTTCATAGATTTTGAGTTTTCTGTTCTTAATCTTGGTATATAGCTCCCATTGCATAAATCCTCTATAATCTCCCTCATGAATGTCTTATGGGATTTACTATCAGCCTTAAATACATTCCACTGTACTTATTCATAGATATAATATGTATTTCATGCTACTCTAAATGATTTATTGTTTAAATATCATTTCACTTATTGTTTCCAGTTTATAAAAACAAAGTTGCTTTTTGTATTTTGATCTTGTGTATAGAAACCTTGTTGGCTCTACTTATTAAATCTGATATCTTATTAGAAGCTTACTGTTCTTCACATCATGCTAATTGATTCTTTGCATAAATGATTATCTTTTATTTCTTATTCTTGACTAGTTGATTCCTCTCCCGCTTATTTATACATTTCTGCATGCATATCCATAAGTACAAACCAATTTATATTTTATTCATTGAGTGCTTACAATTAAATTTAATACTTTCATCAGTCAATTTTTGCTCAGCTATGGCAGATTTGGCTGGTAGGAAGCCCTTCAAGCTAGCTTCTGTGTCATTTTGACACATTTTATATGGTTTTGAGAATTTCTTTGGCACAAACATTTGTTCACACTCATCTTTTAATGTTTCTGCCCCAATTCTAATATCAGTCAGCTTTCTTAAGAACTTTGGTTTCTTTTACTAGGAAAAAAAAATGATGATCCGGGCAATGGATGTGTTTATTGTAATTGGGGAATGGTATCCCCAGGTCCTCTCAGTAGCCCCAGATAAGGACTATAAATAAATTTATATTTCTATATACAGATAAATGTCCACATCTGTAGTTATTTCATGTCTATCTATGACTATAATTGATTGTGTTTCCAATCAAACATCACAACCTTCATTGCAATTTTCTACCAGAGGTTGTTCATGGCAACCACTATCAGTGGCTATGATTACCCTTAATATATTCCAGTATGTAACCAATTTCTATCACTGATGCAACCCCAACCACTACTTCTCTGTGGTCACCCCCCACCATATGTGCTCCAATTATCCATACTAGTGACTACCCTCTCTGACCTCTGTGGATCTCCTACTGGCAATGCTCAGTCTCTAACACCTGTGCAGGACTAGATGCAACACCTCCTCACCCAAATCATCCCAGCACCCAAAATAGGCCTTGCCCACTGCTCGCCTCCACCATAAGGCCCCTCCTAACCCAACTAGGATTCCAATGCCCTACCTGGATAGCAACCCCTTCCATCGCTCCTCTCCTGGGCTCAACTGCCGCCACTCCGAATGGCTCATCCCTACCCCTGCGCTTCTCCATGAGCAGCCCCGGGCTGCCCTTGGGTTCTCTTCTGTCATCCCTGCACACAGAGAAGACCTTCTACTTTGCTGGGCTTCCACACCCACTGTTACCTCCACAACAACTTGTAAACACCTCCCTCATGCTGCCATTTCCCTATTCATTTATATTGATCTATATATTTCACTTTTCTCTGATCTTTATAACTTCCTGTTTCATATTTCTATTTAGGATCTTTCTTCAGCAGGAGGAAAGCTCTGCTGTACTTCTTAGTGCAGGTCTACTGACCACATTTCTCTAGAAAGAAATTGTTCTGTTTAATTTCAAAGGATGCTTTCACTGGATATAGATTTATAAGCTGGCAGGATTTTTTCACCATGATTCTCATGATAAAGGTCGATCTTTTAAAACAAGAAATTTTTTTGACACAATAACATTGCATCTTGCACATGCATTTTTTTGTTATCCTCCTTGGTTGCAATATATTGTTATCTCACAAGACTTGGGGTTTTTTAAGCAGAAAGGGATTTAATGCATGTGAATAAGTACATATAGAATCATGGAGCAGTTCATAGAAGCAAAGGTTACAAAAGATATCAATAATCACTCAAGTTCACAGTTATCTTTTGATGGGTAAAGAATACACGAGCTCTATAATAAAGTGTCACTAGGCAGGTCAGTGATTCTCAGGGGTACATACTTCAAAACAATAAACAGGTAATTGTCAGCTTTGGGACTTCATAATGTCTCCAACGCACGAACCCCAACACCCACATTGAGACCTTCGTAAATCCCAACCACACGTTCCATTGTGAGGTGAAAAGTTTGACTACAAAAATAATAATTTTAAGGAAATGAGAAAAATGAGCTTCCCCTGCAAACTTATCATAGACCTTAAACTCACAAAAACAGTAAATAAGGCATCCAAATATAACAAAGCTTGCCTGTTGAAGGTGTCTACTTTGATTGTGGGAACATGGCTTAATAGCAAAGGATTTCAAGTTACGAGCGCTTCTTTCTGCCTAAGAAACTATAGATTCTGCAAGTTTTTAATGCAAAATGATGTAAAATATGAGACTCACTCCTGCGTGTGGTTTGTCCCACCCAACCAGGAGGGCATATAAGAGCTCCAGACAGATGTTCACATTCACCGAGGGAAACCAACAGCCTGTTCCTCAGCTCAACCTTCCCCTCCTGACACCATCTGCTGTTACAGCAACTACTATGGTGGTCTGAGCAGTGGCTACGGTGTCCTGGGCGGTGGCTGTGGCTATGCGGGTTATGGTTATGGGGGGTATGGCTACTACCGTCCATCTTATTGTGGCAGATTTTGGTCCTTTGGATTCTACTGAGAAACATCCGGAGTCACTCAGCCTGTAGAACTCCTTCTCCTGTGCCTCCCAATTATCCTTCTCAGGTTCTTCTTAGAAGTAATTTACTCCCTTTACAGTGAAAATGTTCTCTTACACGACTTGAACTTCAGATTGCTTTCTGCAAATTCAGCCTGCTACAACTTGATTGATCAAAATCACCTGTAATACCTCAGGATTCATACAAATGTTTCTACTTGATATTGTACTCCTTCTGTTTCATTCTAACCTAAACTTGATGAGAAAAAAGTTTTTACATTTATGCTTCAATAAACTTTCTCTTTTATGGTAAAATACTTTGCATTTAAATTTAGTTATCTCTGCCTTGTGTTTGTGTGGGGGGGCATGCATATTTCATTTACGAGCACTTAGGAAAAACTACAATCTTGACAGCTACACAGCTATACATCTAGGGAGTCTGAATGGTAAAATAACAATTCGATGTGAAAGTACATAAGAGGGAAAACTGATCAGCAGCGGCATAAGGAGAAAGAGCAGGACTTGCTATATCTCCCACTCACCCTCTCATTCACTTAAGAGAAACCATGTGTGTTTCATATAAATCAATTTGACAAAACTTCTTAAGTTAAAAATAGAGTAATAAATATGTTCACTTTTTATTACTTGCTAAAATATTAATAATTCACCAGTGATCATACATAAAGCAGGTTTCTCAAGGCACACATTGTACATATTCCTCTGGAGCTAGAATCCAGTCCATCCAACTGTTGTTTTCTTCCATTTTCCTCACCAGCACAACTCCTTGCCTCCCCCTAACTCAATGCTACACAACTCAAAACATTTAAAATGTTTCTAAGCAGAATCTTGACTAATTGCTAGTTTAGACTTCCCATGAGTGAAAATGTCTCTCCATTTGCACCAAATACCCCTGTTCTCAACTAAAAAGTGAGGGAAATGAGAAGCAGCCGGATGCCAGATGTGTGTTCTCCGAAGCTGTTGGACAACATCAGCCACAAATGCAATGATGAGGCAAGAGAGGCTCCAGAAAATGAGGCAGAGCTGCATTTGGAGGCACCTCACCCTAGAGGTGAGACTGAAAGAGGTTCCTCTACAGTGCCCACATTTGGGACACTGACATTTGACACAATTCTGATGGAGGAGCAGGTGACAGGGGTGGGGGGTGGGGAAGGTAGATGTAGTGGCATCTTTATAATTGAAGAATCTGTGTGAAGAGGACATAGAGATTCTTTCTACAGGTCTTCTGTGTTTGGAATATCTCAACAAAAATTATATCAAACATTTTAAAAGAAATGACAAGAATCTGGTCACCCATTCTGTCTAAATGCTCATCTACAATGTTTTTGTTTGACTCTCAATCACTCCATTTACATTTGAACTGCTTAAATTCTCATTTTCACATGCTCAAGTTTTAACTGGTGTATTGCCTATAAAAAGGCACTATTCTCATATATCTTCATACACACACACACACACACACACAGATGCTGGCATGGGAGTTTCCTGATGCCAGATCACCTTTCCTGGTTGCTCTCTAGTTAAGGAAAGGAGCAGAAATCTTCCATGCACCCTAGTGCATAAAATCCCCCAGGAACGAGCCCTCCACCATATTTGCAAATCCAGTTTCCATGCCAAGAGTAGGGCTTTTTCCTCCACATACCACTGATCTTGGATTTATGGCTGCAATTTTTACTTTCAAAGCACAATATGTGTTTCCACTGACTCCAAGCTCCTTCACTCCCCACTCACACAAGAACCCATGAGAAAATGGAATTTCCTCCAAGGAAACTCCACTCACATTATAAAGACAAAAAGAAACAGGATATCTGAATAGTGTGAGAACTATCCAAGAAAATCAACATGTGTTTTAAAACGTTCAGCCAAGAAAACTCCAAGTCCAGATGGCTTCACCAGTGAATTATTTAAATCACTTAAGAAAAATACTGAAATACCAATTATACCAATACTCTGCCAGAGAATAAGGAAAGTGTACTCTAACAAAATCAAAAGCTAAAAACATCACAAAAAAAAGAGACTGTTTCATGTGGGTTTAGCTATAATAATACAAAACAATATATAATCAAAACTAGGTCTCAAGAACCGTATTCCAAAACTGCATTTTTTTTAAATTTTACGGTTGTTTTTATATATTTGTTCACATGGGAGATTAACCTCCAATTTACCTTTTTTTTTTAAAGATTTATTTATTCATGCATACAAGAACCAGGATACAGGCCAGATGCACAGGAGGATGAGAGGATTCACTAGAGACAGGAGGATGAGAGGATTCACTAGAGCGGGGAACAGAACAGGCAGATCTACTGAAATACACTACTGAGGGGAGCAGCAGGCGAGACCGGAGAGGTCTGCAGTGACCTGTGGGTTTCTCCCTGGACGGCCGGGAATTAAACCTGCGCTGCAGAGGCTGCGGACAGCTTCACAGCACTGCGCTCAACCACCTGCGCCACCAGGGAAGGCCCCCAAATCTGCAAAATTTTAGGGTTGTTTAAACCCCTATAAATTATTAGACAAAGACATAATTAAAAATGAACCCGTATTTGAATATTTTCAATAGATGATAACAAAAGATACCTAAATTTATTACAGCAACAAAAAATGTAAATCATAGCCACAATGAAATGGCACTGTGTACTCATTAAAATGGGTAAAATTAAAGAGACAAAAATACGGAGTAATTTTGAGAATATGTAGCAACTGGAATTCACAAACATTACTGGCGGGTATGTAATTTGGCAGCAACTCCTATAGGAACTGTTTGGTAACATCCTACAATATTAAAAACAGGTCTACTATAAATTATTAGTAGAAATTATTAGACAAAGACATAATTAAAAATGAACAAGTATTTGAATAAGTATTTTCAGTAGATGATAAGAAAAGATACCTAACTTTATTACAACAAAAAAATGTAAATCATAGCCACAATGAAATGGCACTGTGTACTCATTAAAATGGGTAAAATTAAAGAGACAAAAATACCGAGTAATTTTGAGAATATGTAGCAACTGGAATTCACAAACATTACTGGTGGGTATGTAATTTGGCAGCAACTCCTATAGGAGCTGTTTGGTAACATCCCACAATATTAAAAACAGGTCTACCATATGATCCAGCAAGTCTACTCCTAGTTATCTACCCAAAGAATGCAAGAACACTCACTTGACGTAACAAAATGCATTCCTATGTTTATTGCAGCATTATTTGCATTAGCCAAGTTGTAGAACCAACTAAAATCCAAAGACAGATGAGTGGATTTAGAAGATGGTATATTTACATAGTGGAATACTACTTAGTTATCAGAAAAGATGAATCCCTGTCATTTTCAACAACACAGATGGAACTAAAGGGTGCTAGCCTAACAGAACCCAAAAGGAGAAAGACACACACTGGATACCTTCATTGATATATGGAATGTAGAGTGACAAACAAAAAAATTGTCAGAGAAAACCCAACCAAAAATAAACCCTAGAAATCTGCCTGTACAATTGAGATACCAGAGGGAATTAAGGAGGCAGAGTGCAAAGGGAGAAGGGAAACCAATGGACTATGCAGGAGGATTGTGGGTGCTTTGGGAGGATTTTGGGTGCTGAGAAACTACTCTGTATTACAATGTAATCATGGATACATGTCATAATGCATTTGTCAAAATCCCTAGAATATTTAATATCAATATTGAAACCTAATGGAAGCTTCGGATTTTAGGTGATAATGATGTTCCAATGTAAGTTCATCAGTTGATATGACAATGTGGTAAGGGGGGAGAAACTTTATTTTCTTCTAAGAAAAAAGAACTGGGAATTGACATATCTGTGGTTTCAGGTAACAACTACATTCCTTGCACACTCATACTACTTCTCTCCTCAAACTATCTGATTGTGGAAATGATTATTAGCAAAATCAAAGCTCCTGAAGAAAGGTTGCTATATTCATGTCATCATATGAAATTGGTCCTATACTTCAAAGTAATTAAATTTAGAGTGAGAATGGCTTTTGGAAATAGGATATGAATTTTTTATTCAAGACATAATTTGATTGTGTGAATCATTATGTAATAACAAAACAATCTTTGCTATAAGAGTCTTTTTGCCTTAAGAAACAATTTCTAGAATAGTTTCGAAAGAAAACTAATTTGAAATATGAGGCAAACATACTGCTTTTGGTTTTACCAGCCACCACTGAGTGTGTATAAAAGGCCACAAGCTGGGCCTCCCTGGTGGCGCCGCGGTTGAGCGCTGGGTTGCGAAGCTGCCCGCGGCCTCTGCGACGCCGGTTCGATCCCCGGCTGCTCCCCGGCCACCAGAGGAGGGTCCCACATGGCGCGCAGACCTCTCCTGCCACCCGCTGCTCCCCTCAGCAGTGTACTTCGGTCCTTCTGCCTGCTCTGCTCCCCGCTCTGGCTCTGGTGAATTCTCTCACCCTCCCCGTGCTTCTGACTGTACCTAGTGCATGTATAAAAAAACAAAAACAAGCAAACAAACAAATAAATAAAACATGCCTCTAAAAAAAAAAAAAAAAAAAAAAAAAAAGAATACAATTTAAAAGGCCACAAGCTGACATTCAGACTGAGAATATTGGTTGATTCCTTGCTTCTCATTGAACCTTCCACTCTGGGTACCATGCATTACTATGGCAGCTACTACAGCTGTGGCTTGGACTGTGGCCACAGATGTGGTTGTGATTATGGTTGTCACTATTCTGCTGGTAGCAGTACTAATGACTGAAAATGTGTGCCCCTCCTGCCCCATTATTCATATGTTGAAATCCTAACCTTCAACATTAGGTGCTGGTGCCTTTGAAGTGATTAGGTCATAAGGCTGGAGCCCTCGTGAACAGTATTAGTGTCCTTATAAATGAGACCTAAGAGAACTTCCTCACTCCTATATTCCATTTTTTTTTAATAATAAATTTTATTTTTATATTCCCCATACATTTGCAACCCCACCATTCTGACCCCAATCCCTCCCCTCCCGCCCCCCACCCCCCCCCCAAAAGTGTCTCTGGTTCATAGTTGTTTGTTGATTTTGATTTTCACTTTCTTATAGTTATTCATTTTCATGGTCCCTTATTTAAGTTCTCTAGATTCCTGCTATGAGTGAGACCATCCGGTATTTTTCTTTTTCTTTCTGGCTTATTTCCCTGAGCATGATCCCTTCCAGCTCCATCCATGTTGCTGAAAATTGCATGTGTTTATCTTTTTTGAATGCTGAGTAATATTCCATGGTATATATGTACCACATCTTCTTGATCCAGTCATCAATTTTTGGGCATTTGGGCTGTTTCCAAAGCTTAGCTATTGTAAATAGAGCTGTTATAAACATAGGGGTGCAGGTGCTCTTTGGAATTGATGTTTCTGTGTCCTTTGGGTAAATACCTAGGAGTGGAATTGCTGGATCCTATGGAAGCTCTATGTTTAGTAGGTCCAGAAATCTCCACACAGCTCTCCATAGCCTCACTCCTATATTCCAAGTGAGAAGACAATGAGAAGACAACCAGCTATTCATCAAGAAGCAGGTCCTTACAAACAACTGAATAGTGGACTTCCCAGGCTTGAGGACTGTGAGAAACAAATTCCTGTTGTGTAGCCCCCCAGTCAGTAGTGTTTAGTTATATAAGTCCAAAGAGACTAAGATGGGCAGATGGACACACTGGCTGCCAACCATCTTACTGCAGCAGATACTAGTCCCATAGGTTGTAGTGAGGATCTGTGTAACTCAACCTGAATTCTTCTTAATTCACTCACTCTGCAACAAGTACACACACTAGAACACATGGAAAACTAAGTTTAGATATGGCACATCTCAGTCTCAATTGACCAAAGCCATCTGGACAATCTCACATGTCAAACATGCTATGGGTAATGTTTTTATCATTTTGTTAACATCTTAACCTAATGGCTGTCATGTGGGAAAATGTAAGTTTTGATTTTTTATTATAATTTGGGGGTTACATTTATACTCCTCCACATGTTTCACTCACCCTCCACCTGAGCTCCTGTGCCAATACCTTATATTCTTTCCTTCCCCATTTTCTGCTCCTTCCCACCGTTCCTTCTAGCAACCAGTAATTTTTTTCATTAAGTCCAAGATTTGTATTTTCCATATTTAGCCAATGTAGGGGTTTTTTTTGTTATTAAATTCTATGGATAAATAAAACTTTCCAATATCCTATTGAATTGCTTAACATAATATGTTTTCTTTTCTTCATCATATATGACTCTTTGGGTGAGTTAACTCTCTTTAAGAAATGATAATTTTATTTATATTAGTACATGTAAAGTAAATAAGCAACTTTCAATTTGTCTCCAAGATATAAAGAGCTTAGATGACATCACTTCTTTCTTTAAAAGAAAAAGCTCAACACACTGATAATCAGTAGATTTTCTTGCACCCATTAGAGGACTATAAGGTAATCTCTATGCTAAATCTTGGAGTCAAATAAGATTATCAAAGTTTTTGCTGTATGTGAAGACATGTGGTGCAGGTACATGAAACCCAATTACATAACTTTTCTAAGGGAATAGGTTTGGGAGTACGGGGGGTCTCTATAAGCCACAAAGTAGCATTACATTGGAGAGAACACAGCAATACAAAAACTACAGAATGAAATGTGGTTGGATTAGGTAGTCGTTTGTACAGAAAATATACTCTTTGCTGCTAAGATTTATATAGATAACATCACAGCTGTGTTGATTAAATCAGCATATAAGATGAAGGGTATTATTAGCAAAATCATTGGAGGAGGAAGGCATGTGATGTCATGCAGCATGGTTGCAAAGGTTAAATTCAGCATCTGTGTGAACAAGTTCATTGCATTCAGCGTTCTTTTTCTCGTGGAAAGCACATCACCAATTTGAGAGGTAGGTTACATACCAAGAAAACAATCTCAACTTTAATGTGTGGAGTCGCTTTTATTTAAAGAAACATGATTAATGAGATTTTTAAATATAGTTGGTCTATATGTCAGGAGTGCCTGTGGTTTGCCACACCTACACTGAAACTGCATAAACGATGCTTAGTATTTAATGTTCTTACTTGCTAAAACATACTCTTTCTTCTAGGCTTAAATTTAAATCCTGATGCCATATGCTGCTACGGGAAGCATGTTAGAGGGTTGGGCTGTGGTATTTGCTATGGTTATGATTGTACCTGTGACTATGGTGTCTTCAGAATCTTGGGTTATGGCTACAAATGTGACTCCAGTAGGTATGGATTTGAAGCTAACACCAATGCTTGCAGGAGACACTGGAATAACATCTGCTTTTGAATCCATTCTCTTGTGAGATAGTGACTGTGTTCTACAGCATCTATCTATTATACCTTTTACATTCAACTTGAATGGTTTATAATCCCATCCAACAAGGAAAGACTATGAAATTCACAGTATGTACACATCAGTGTCTTAAATTCACTAAAATAATCAGTGGACAGCTTTTTTTTGGATTCATTGCTCCTTTGCTTCTAATCATCACGCCTCATCAAAATGCCACCCCTGGTGGCGCAGGGGTTAAAGACAGTGCTATCAAGCTATCGCCAGCCATTGCAGCACGAGTTTGATCCCCCACTGCACCCACATCGTGCAGCAGACCTCTCTTCTCTCATCCACTGCTCCCCTCAGCAGAGTATTTCAGTAGATCTGCCTGTTCTGTTCCCCACTCTGTCTCTGGTGAATCCTCTCACTTCCCTTGAACCTCTGGCCTACACCTCAGTTCTTGTATGCATAAATAAATATTTTTTTTAAAAATGCCATGCTTTGTAATTTAAATCCATTAATGTAAATTTTCATTAAATAAGTCAAATATAATTTCAGGCACACTGATAGAAATGCTCACTCTCACTCTCAGTTTTTAGAGCACATCTGTTTACAAGTTCGCCATAGATCTTTAAATTCACATGACTATTAGCTTGGACCATATGATGCTGAGCAACTCTGAAACATAAAGGTGATTCCTCTCTCAGCAGAGCTGTGCAGAGAGGTACCTGGAAGAAGCCATCACTCCTGTGGAAACTTTCCAAATATTGCAATACAATATTGTTTTCCCCAAGAAGGAGACTACTTCCATGTAGAATTCATTGTCAAAATACTATCACTCAGTTTTTCTGCTCAGTTCCTTATAACAGCAACAACAAAATCTTGTGACTACCTTCTTGTTCATAATGAATATTTTCCACCCAGAGAATTATTTCTCATCCATTTTTTCTATCAACCATATAATTGAAGATGAAAAGTTCACATACACTGTGACATACCCTCTCATCTTTTAGAATCATAGGCACTTATCATTTTGCACAACCCAAGATTTGTGGTCACTATGCATTTTGAATGCCTAGATAATCACACACACAAAAAATAATGTGTAAGTATCTAGCGTCTATATGCGCTCAGCCCTGAGTATTTCTGATGGGTTTTAGGCTAAATCACTTTGTTTCTAAGTTTTAGCTTTAAGCTTCTTACAGACAATATGAAGCCTGTAACCATTATCTTGGCTAAGAAATGCTGGATTTTGTATTCATTTCATATTTTTTTTTGCACATTCTAAAAATATAACATGGTTGGATTCTATTGTGTGAGGCTAGAATCACTTTTAGGGACAATATCTCAACAAAAATAAAATCAACATGCTCAGCTGAGAACATAACAATACATCTGCAGATGACTGCTCTCAACGTGATGTCATAGAAATTATAGAAATTATAAAGAAGTAGTATGAGAAAAACTGTATTTGAAACCGCTCATCTTTTTTTTAATGCTCATATTTTTACTGATGTAAAGAGGTTATATCCACTTTGAATATAAAGGAGATAGCTGGAACATTTCTGTGGTTAGCTGAAATCCCAACTGAAAATAAGTACATTCAGTTTACACAGGAATCTAAGTACCCACATATAGGTTATGGAATTTTCAATTTGAGTTTTAGGACAGAAAATATCGGTACAATTTTCTTTTTTTTTTCCTCATCGGTCATGAAATTCTAATTTTGACACAAGAATTCCAACACCATCTTAAATTTTTCATTCATGGGTACCAGAAATAGCTGTGATTTTGACACTAATTTGTTTATGGAATTGGGAATTGGAGTCCTGGAATTTTCCAAAGCCAATTTCAGCAGTCTATTAAGTTGCTACATATAGTAACACTCAAGCTTTGGAAACTCACTGTTTACTTCCTGACGCACTCTCAGCCCGGATTCTCTAGACAGCAGCTATGTGGAAATGATATAGGTGGCCATGGAGTTGGCTACTCTGGCAAGGAAGGTTTAGGGTATGGCTATCCTTGGGGTTCAGCACCGTGGAACAAACCAATGAGTATAGTTAGGGTGTTTGTTGATAGGCCTGCTGGTGTCCATTTTTCTGGGAGAAAGTAAGTCCATGACAGTTTAAACAATTCCATAGAGATTCATCAGCCTAATTTCAAATGATAACAAATCCCCTTCTTTTTACTCAGTTTGTAATTGGTGATCACCGCTCCAATGAAGGACCTCCCACTGCTGGCTCCCTCACACACCAGAGTCAGCCCACACCCATGCCACCGACCAGATTCCCCGCATCTCAAACACATGCGTGTTGAATTGCTAACACCAACATTCTAACAGCAGCTCCTCCTATCACATTTCTTTTTAAGTCTACTATCAACTCTTTCTCCTGCATTCCATGTCTTAGGATGCTTACATTTTCATTTTTTCGATAAAAATGCTTTATTTTCCCCCAGAAAACATTGTTTGCTGTTTGTATTTGTTCAGTTCTGTAGGCTTCATATGCTCTAGTGTGTCATTTTGAATTCAAACATAAATTTCTCTTCACTACAATTGCAAATGATTTATGTCTACAAGAATGGCTGAGTCCGTGTGACAAAATTGAGTCACTTAGCATCTTGTAGCTTGCTGCAGAGGAAGGGATGAAACCTGTTTACTTTCTCTTTTCAAATCCAGAAATGTACTTTTCTTCCAGTCTTACTTCTAAACACACTAAATATACAAGATGCACAGACTTAAAATTCAGAAATAGCTATCAGGGAAAACAATATCAGTCCCTAAGATTATCAAAACAAGATACCACAATCTGAGTGGATTTAAAAAACACAGATTTATTCCCTCGCTGTTCTGGAGGTCAAAAGTCCAAAATCAATGTGTCCCACAGCCAGGCTCTCTCTCTGAAGGCTCTAGAAGAGAAACTAGCCCATGCTCTGTCCTAGTTCCTGGAGGGACCACCCCCGACTTGCCCCACATCTCATGCATCTCCTGTGTCTCTTCTCTTCATCTGAGGACACCACTTCTGGCAGAGCAGTGTCTGTTCCATGTGATTATGGCTTCATGTTAATTTTTAAATTTTTTTTATTATTATTTTATCTTTTTATTCTTTTATATATTTTTACATCATTCTTCATTTTTATACAGTGTATACTTTCTTATCTTGGATATAGTCCCATGGAATTCCCACCACCAATACTTCCGTGTACCATCACCCTAATCCCTTGTGCTCTTCCCACCCCTGTTTTGATATAACCCCTTGCTCCCCCCCTACAAAATGTCTCTGGTTTATAAATTGCCAGTTGATTTTGATTTTTACTTTATTATAATCACTTCTTTTTTTCCTGATCTCTTATTTGAGCTTCATCTTAATTTTACTGCATGTCCAAAGGCCTAGTTCCAAGTCAGATCATATTCTTAGGTACTGGGGGCTACAACTCCAACATATCTTTTGGGAGGAGGTAATTTCATTCACAACAAGTCCTAAATTCAGAGTTTATCCAAATATTCAACCTCTAAATGGGCTATATGGCAATCCCTCCCCTCTTGTACCTGCCACTGTGGGAATTTAGAGACCATTTGTCATATGGGCCAAGAATAAATACTAACCTTTAGAGATCAAGAAAGAGGCACACACCACATAGGTTTAGAAGCTGACATTAGGATGTCAAGGTGGATGGATATGTAAACAGCATGATAATGAACTTGTGAGAGAGACATGGGTTGGTTTAGCCAGTTGGTTCAGGGCTTGATCTTTGAGATCACACAGACCTGACCTGAAGTGTCAGTTCTGCAGTTCAGTTCCTTTGATGATTTGGGACAAGTACTTAGTTGTTTGTTTGTATGTTGTTGTTTTTTTTTTTAATTTCTGTTTCTGCATTGGTAAGATAATGATAATATGGTAAGCTCATGGACTTTCTGAGTGAAATAAGTAGGTTAATGCATGTAAAGTGTTTAGTACAATAGCTGACACATGAAAATCATTTATAGTTATATTCCTACAGAGTAACAGATGAGCAAAGTGGATGTCTATTGTCCTATCATCAAAGATCACAAAGAAAAACTATATTTCTAATTGCAATATTTCGTGTATATTTTATGTTGCAATCTTCAGCTCCATCTGGTTGCACATGTACATGTTAAAGTACCAACTTCCTTCCTCAGTATTCTGGAAAGCTGATCACAGTCAACTTAATTGAAGTGTAAAATCTTATGATAGGCTACTCCTTATCACTGAAAATAATGTCAAATGTCTATTGGTAATAGAAAAAATTACTAGTTGAAGTTAATGAAGATGATGAAGTCACAAATTTCCCCATAATCAAATAAATGTCACTGTATGAGTGGCACAGTTGACCTGCATCACCTCAGGCAAAGTACACTGGTTCAAGGGGTTAAGTCTCAGCACTATCAAGCTGTCAGCAGCCACTGCAGCAGGTGCTCAATCTCTGGCCAGGGATCTGACCCACATGGTACAGCAGACCTCTCCTGTCTAACCCACTGCTACCCTCAGCAGTGTATTTCAGTAGATCCGCCTGTTCTGCTCCCCACTCTGCCTCTCGTGAATCCTTTCACCATCCCCACCTCTGGCCTATACCACAGCTCTTGTGTGCATAAGTAAATAAAATAAATCTTAAAAAAAAAATAAGATTCCCCATCTGCTGGGACAGAGCCTCACTATTCAGCACCTACATGCATGACTTAACCCAAGTTCATGAGCCATTTAGTCTCCTCTGGCATGCTAAGAAGAGCTTGGTAAATGACTTTCCACCCTCCTTCACACCTTCCACACTGATGTCAGCAGACCATTGAGCACTTGCAAGTGCAGAGGAGGGGCTCTTACCCAGACATGGGAGTCTGAGGGGCTTTCCCAGGTGAGATTGCAATGCGCTAACTCTTCAGCATCATCAGGAGCTAGCCAGGTGGGGATGGAAAGGAAGGAAGCACAGCAGCAGAAGCAGCAGCTGGATACACAAGACCTGAGGTAAGGGAATTCCTGGCATTACAGGAAACTATAACTATTCAAGAGGCCATAAAATCCAGAGTAGTAAGGAGAAATTTAAGGTAAAACTGGAGGATTAAAAGAGAGTCCAGGACGGGTTTTGCAATACTGAGGAGACTGTACTTTATGCCCAGGGCTCTTTGAGAGAGCATGCAGGATGAAGAGCAGAGAATAGCAGATTGGGGCTGAAACTGAAGCTGGAAAACTACTTAGGTTGATATGGCAATAATCTATGCCAGAGCAAATTAGGATGTGAACTCAGATTGTGGAAGTAGAGATGGAAAAATCGATGTGTTTAAGAGAGATTAATAAAGCAAAGTATATAGGTCTTGGCAGGAAGTTACGCAGAGGCAAGAAGCAAGAATTTATTGCCAAGTTTATGGATTAGGAATATAACTGAAAAATATTAATTTAGTGATACGAGAAATACAAAATCAAAGCCAAGTTTGTAGAAGACTAGTTAAATTTGAAGCACTTTGATTTTGAGTTTGTCTAGATGGAGAAGAGAGAGAAAAAGAGAGAGAGAGAGAGAAAAGGTAGGAAGGAAGGAAGGAAGGAGCAAGCCCTTGGGATAGTGGTATTGATTTGTGTGTCATTAACATGGGTATTATTTATATATCTATATAAGATAATTCATATATATATGATCATTAAAAAAAGCTAGATAAGGTCATAAAGGTCATAAGAGAAGACTAAATATAGAATAATGGGAAATCTCAATATTTAATGAAAAGATTAAAAAAGAAGAGTCAGAAAAACTCCTATCACAGAAAAAGAAATGGAGGATAGAATTTTCATATATAACATTCACGTAGTGGCCAAAGGAATAACTAATATAAGATCTAGAACCATTCATTAAATGTTACCACAAAGAGATCATTTTCACATTGGAGTGAGCTATTTCTACAGACAAGAGAGTTGAAGAGCAAATGAGATGAAAGTAAATGAAACCAAGTTGTCTCTTCTACTCTTTCAAGAAAGGTATTAAAAAGATGCAAGGGGTTAAGATGCAACCTATGAAACAATCTGCAGCTTCTGCAGCATGAGTCAATGTACAAGTCAATCCCCAGTAGGCCAAGGAGCAGCCCACATGGTGCAGAGACCTCTCCTGACACGCCCGCTGCTCCCCTCAGCAGTGTACTTCAGTTGATCTGCCTGTTCTGTTCTCCACTCTGTCTCTGGTGAATCCTCTTACCCCCCACACCTCTGGCCTGTACCCCAGCTCTTGTATATATAAATATTTTTTTTAAAAATGTGAAGAGATAACACATGTAGAAGAAGCTGGACCATACACTTTGTTTTGATTCTTAAGTCAGGAAGTCTGGACCTGTTAAAATTACTATGGAAAACGGTAAAAGAAAGAGTGTGGAATTCTTGAGGGATAGAATCTCTCTCCTCATGTGACACTGTTTCTATAACCCCCATTTGTGTTAGTTATAGCATTTGTCTTCTGTTGCATCCTTGAGAAAGTGAAAATCAGTCTCAGGAGACTGATTCATTCAAACACGAGGTGTTATCCCTATGCAAGGTACTTTGCAAAAGTTTTTTTACAAACTTCACAAAAAACCCACACGAAAGAGAGAACCCTGTTGTTCATAAATTAACAATGAGAAATAGGAATATAAATTACAGGATTTCAATCCATGTCTGTCTGACCTCAGGTCCAGGGCCACTTTGTCCTCACCACCAAGTTGCTTAAACCTTTGCTAGTGCCCTACTAGTTCAATCTGAGAATTTTAAATGACTTCAGTAATGCAAGCCAAAGTCAGCCTATTTCCTACTGAACATAGATGAGGGAATATTTCAGTGTCACCAACCCAAATGTCTTCAGGATTATGTTTTTCAAAGTTTTGATAGGAGAAAACCACTAGTGAGTCTCCCTATGATCAACAACTGAAGGTTTTTCTTCTAAATCTGTTTTTGTCGTCAAACAACTAAGAACTACATCATGTATGTGGTTTGTGCACGAATTTTATTTTCTAGCTGCTCTTTGGATCAGAGACACCCAGCCTGCTCCAAACTTCAGCACAGCCATACCTCTTTGTGTGTCTGTGGACAGTGTTATATAGAACTTGTTGCAACATGGAGGCTCCCCAGCCAGACTCCACTTCAAGGAAAGACCTATTGCCCTGGCTGCTGGGGCAATCTTCAGCGCTCCTTCCCTTCAAGACATGCCTCACCTGCAGAGCAGATTTGTCTCACGTCATACCTTACAGAGGTGGCCCATATTGCATGACTGACGAGAGAGGTCCATCTGTTCAGTCCAACTGGGATGCCCCAGATAACCCCTTTCAGAGGCAGAGCTTAAACATAAAGACATTTCCCACATGAAGCCAAAGACAACACACAACACATTCTCCTGGATGACAACACTGATTCTGTTGTGGGCTGTGGTTGAAATGCCATTACACATCTGACTAAGAGCTTTTCTGAGAATACATTCTGAACATACACATTTATATAAATAAAGTGTAAGTGATTTGGAGCAATAAAACTTCATCATCCAGTGCAGTTCCTTTATGTCACACAAAAACAGATCCCTGTGGGAACCCCCGGGTCCAATAAGACTACAAAGTCCTTGATGTGTGTTAATGAAAAAAGATGTCAGGCTTGCTTGGCTAGATTAGTCTATCAGGAGACTGATTTTCACTTTCTCAAGGATGCAACAGACGACAAATGCTATAACTAACACAAATGGGGGGGGGGTATAAAAACAGTGTCATATGAGTAAAGAGCTTTCAGGCAGGGTGATTTCAAAGTTTGACAGGGTGAGAGATAATGACTTTGATTTTGACTTCTTAGGAGCTGCTAAACTGAGGCTAAAGGGAGGAGAAGCTTATAAGAAATATCGGAGCATGTCCCACATTGTGGAAGTTTTACATCAGAGAATGTCATCATCTGGATATAGAAGAACCTACTAAAATAGGCAGAAAATGGTGGTCTGCCTTGTCAAGGAATTTGGGGACACCAATAGTCATAGTTAATATCCTTACTACAACCAGGCCACCAGAGTTTCCATGGCTTTGCAACACCCAGGGGTGAGAAACCCCATCTTCAGGGTCACAGCAGATCTACATGCACATGCCCTGGGGGCACCTCATGTGGTGTGAGGCAATTTTCTAAAATAGCTCTGAAGAAACTCTACCTCCTGATATTCACAAATCTGTGAAGTACCCTCCCTTTGAGTGTGCTGGGCCAAGTGACTTGCTCCTAATGAATGGAATACAGCAATGTCATAGGATGTCATTTCCAAGATTAAATTAAGACAATCTGTGACTTTCATCTTGCTGGCTTGTTCGTTTCACCAGTGACCTGATGGAAAGTTGCACATGTGAAAAGCTGTGGTTAAAAATCAGTTAGGAACTTGGACTCTGCAGTCCACCTGTCTCTAGGAACTGAAATCATCCCACGGCCTTGTGAGTAAATGTAGAAGAGGATTCTTCATTTGGGACCGTTGCCTTAAGCAACTGAAAGAAAGTCTCATTAGACCCTGGAGCACAGGACCCAACTCATCCAGGCCACCTGCCTGGCCCAGGGATGCAAAGCAACAATAAATCTCTGTGTTGTTAAGTTGCTACACTTGGGGGTAATTTGTCAGACAACAATTGATAATTAATTACCCATTATGGCAGGGGTAAACTTTTCCAATGGGTCACAGAGAATAGTTATTTGAATTTAAATGCCATATTCTATAGGGATCAGATATTTATCTTCAAAAGTGATTTTCATCCACAAACTGTCATTTTGCGCTGGAGAAGTTGGAATAATTTGTAACATTGCAAAGCCTACATAATGGTGAATATTCCATTTGTTGAGAAAAACTGAGTTCAAGTCTAGACACACCACTTGCTAGACTCTTAACCTCTTCATTCCTCATTTGCTTCCCCTTTCATCTATGTAAGGTGTTCTTAGGATTCACTTACTTCATACATGAAAAATTCTTAAAGCTTTATCTTGTACATGTGAAGAGGTCAGTAAGCAGTTGCCAGTTTTATTTTAAAATATCTCATTAGCTTAGTATAGACATCACAAATTCCTTGTCATTGCTAGAGTTTTCCAATTTATTTTCAACTAATTTGCAAAGGTTTTTTTACCTGAACCTATTATAAAATGAGAGAAGAGCATGTCATTACAGGCAGCAGATTAATCTCCTGCATTTAGTATTCATGCCATTTAGCAATCTCTCTGCTAGGTCAGCAATGACAAACATTTATTGAGGTCCTGTTATATGTAAAGAATCATTCCAAATGCTCAAATGATTTAATAGAACAGCCCTCCTCTTCAGATATGTAAGCAAAATAATGTAGACTTGGAAATGGAAGAAAATTTCATTAATCTGATAGTGATTTTCAAATCTGGAAGTTCATTAGAAATACCTGGAAAGTTTAACATACACACATCAGTGCCAGGACCTTGCTCTCAGGGGTGCTAATTCAACTGGGATGGAGCCTAAAATTAAGTGCATTCAAAAAGCCCTATGAGGAGGTTATAAAGAGGGGGTAGCCCAAACCCTCCCATTAAAATAGTAAGAGTGGCTGAGCTTAGTTCAGGTGACACAGATACTTAGTATTAAAATCAGGACTAAAATTTCAGTTCTCTGGTACCAGGTTGTTCAATAGTCACTTGGCTTCTGAGTTTCTCTGTGACAATCATACATTCAATATTCATAAGACAAATATTTACTGAGAATTTCCCCAGTGTAGGAAATGGGATACAATATTCAGCAACAAAGTCACCCAGTGATCTTGTCACAGTTGGATAGAAAACAGTATGGAGGTTTCTCAAAATATTAAAAAACAAAACAAAACAGATCTACCCATATAATCCAGCAATTCCACCTCTACCCAAAGAATGCAAAACACTGATTCAAAGGGACACATGCACATCTATGTTCATTGCAGCCCTATTTGCAAGAGCCAAGTCATAGAAACAACCCAATTACCCAAGGACAGACGAGTGGATTAAAAAGATACATTATATATACATAATGGAATACTACTCAGCTAGAAAAAAGAGAAATTCTTGTCATTTGTGACAACACAGATGGAACTGGAAGGGACATTGCTATGCAAAATAAGCCAGGAGAAGACAAATGCTGGATGGTGCCATTTAAAAATTGGAATAGAAGCTCTATGTTTAGGTCCAGAAATCTCCACACAGCTTTCCACAGTGGTTGGACCAGTTTGCACTCCCACCAACAGTGCAGAAGAGTTCCTTTTTCTCCACATCCTCGCCAACATTTGTTGTTGCTAGTTTTTTTAATATGTGCCATTCTCACTGGTGTAAGATGGTATCTCATGGTAGTTTTGATTTGCATTTCCCTGATGACAAGTGATGTTGAACATTTTTTCATATGCCTGTTGGCCGTTTGCATTTCCTCTTCAGACAAGTTTCTTTTTAGCTCTTCTGCCCATTTTTTGACTGGATTATTTTCTTTGTTGTTGTTGAGTCTCATCAGCTCTTTGCAGATTTTTGTGATCAGTCCTTTATCATTAGTGTTGGGTGCAAAAATGTTCTCCCAGTTGGTGGGGTTTCTCTTTGTTTTTGTTATTGTCTCTTTTGCTGTGCAGAAGCTCTTTAATTTGATGTAGTCCCAGCTGTTTATCTTTGCCTTCACTATCACTGCTTTGGGTGATGTGTCTGTAAAGATGTCTTTGATGTGCAAATCACGTAGTGTTTCGCCTATATTTCCTTCTATATATTTTATGGTTTCAGGTCTTATGTCTAGTTCTTTAATCCATTTTGAGTTGATTTTTGTGTATGGTGTGAGGTGGTGGTCAAGCTTCATTCTTTTGCATGTAGTGACCCAGTTTTCCCAGCACCATTTATTGAACAAACTTTCTTTGCTCCAATGCATATTCTTTGCTCCTTTGTCAAAGATTAGTTGACCATAAATCTGTGGGTTTATTTCTAGATTTTCTATTCGATTCCATTGGTCTGTATGTCTGTTCTTGTTCCGATACCATGCAGTTTTGATGATTATGGCTTTGTAGTATAGTTTGAAGTCTGGGAGTGTGATGCCTCCATTCCCTTCTTTTTTTTTCAGGAGAGCTTTGGCTATTCGGGGTTTTTTGTGATTCCATATGAATTTCATCAATAATTGTTCTATTTCTTTGAAGAATGACATTGAAATTTTGATTGGAATAGCATTGAATCTGTATATTGCTTTTGGAAGGATGGCCATTTTAATAATGTTTATTCTTCCAATCCATGAGCAGGGGATGTTTCTCCATTTCTTTGTGTCTTCTTCTATTTCTTTTAACAGTGTTTTATAGTTTTCTTTTTATAGGTCCTTTACCTCTTTTGTTAGATTTATTCCCAAATATTTGATTTTTTTCCATATGATCCAGCAATTCCACTCCTAGGTATTTACCCAAAGGACACAGAAACATCAATTCCAAAGAACACCTGCACCCCTATGTTTATAGCAGCACTGTTTACAATAGCTAAGCTTTGGAAACAACCCAAATGCCCAAAAATAGATGACTGGATCAAGAAGATGTGGTACATATATACCATGGAATATTACTCAGCATTCAAAAAAGATAAACACATGCAATTTGCAGCAACATGGATGGCGCTGGAAGGGATCATGCTCAGCGAAATAAGCCAAAAAGAAAAAGAAAAATACCGGATGGTCTCACTCATAGCAGGAATCTAGAAAACTTAATAAGGGACCAGGAAAATGAATAACTATAAGAAAGTGAAAATCAAAATCAACAAAAAACTATGAACCAGAGACACTTTTAGGGGGGCGGGGGCGGGAGGGGAGGGATTGGGGTCAGAATGGGGGGGCTGCAATTGTATGGGGAATATAACAATAAAATTTATAAAATAAAATAAATAAATGAAAAAAAAATAAATCTCAACTATCAGTAGATGCCAAAAACAAAAAAAATTGGAATAGATGAAATATAGCAAAACAAAACAAAGGGTCAGACAAAACAAAGCAATAACAAACCCTAAAAGTCTGAATGTAGAATTGAGGGTGAGGGTGAGGATGGAAAACAGGGTTTGGAGAGAGACCAGAAGACTATGATGTAGGACTACGGGTGTCTTGGTAGTGGATGTAATGTGGTGACATACACCCAAATAGTTGTGAAGCTATGCCTGTGTATGAAATATAGTGTTGAAAAGCAATGTTACTTCAATTTTAAAAAAATTCCTGGAGGAGATAAATAATATAAAAATCAGAACAATAAAAAGAACATATGTATACATGTTCAGATGTTGGTTACAAACCTGCAGCTCTTACAATGGGTTAGAGACAATTTCTTAAAAAAATTTCTGCAGGGATATGAGTGCACTCTTGGGAGTACATTAAAGTATCAACTCATTAGAGTGGAAGATGAGGGCCAGGTTTAGATTGGGGAGGAAGAACGTTCTCTCCAGAAGTGATTTTCATTCTAGGGATTATGATATATTACTGAATTCAGAGATAGAGTAAAAAATTATATCCTCTCAGGCAGCTCTTTTCTTCCTCTATCCCTCCAAACACACACAGGCACACAAAATCAATCTCAGTGAGCTTTGTAAAAACTCATTGATCTAAATGATAAATAATAATGACATTAGTTTTCAAACACTTGACCCAATGCTCCATATGCACTATTTCATTTGCTACCCCAGCCTATCTAGTGCTGTCACCTGCACCTGTGTATGGCTCTCTCTGACCTAAAACCAATAATAATTGTGGAAAAGTTGATATTCCTTTAGCAGAATATCCTTCTGGCATATCTCCCATCATTAGAAGGAAGTGATGGTTTACCGAATGCTCAACCTAGACAAGCAACTTCAAAGATATCTTATTCTAAGGTCCTCATTCTACAGATGTTGCTGTAAAGAGCTAGATACTCCTGCCTCTGAGTGTGTGACCTAAAATTTGCCTGCTTTCAGCCACCGCTGCCTTGGTTGATCTGTCTAAGGCGTATCATCTGAAAAGCACATAAAATAGATAACACAGAATCACTATCAAACTAGGAGTGACAGTGCTATATAAATTCAAAATGATAAATGAATACCAAGTGGTGAAGGCAGAAGTAAATCATATTTCTAGACACTGTAGACATCAGCAGGGACCGAGAGTAATAGCTAACCAATGCCTTCGGGAGAGCCAACACCTCAGGCTGTGCAGGACAGAGATCAAAGGCCTTAGATCAAATTGTGATCAACTGCAACTGTTGCTTAGTTGAGACTATTTATTATTTATTTATTTTATACCCAAAAGTGCAGGTTTGTTATTTAAAAAGTGGAGGGCGGAGGAAGACAATTGCACAGACAAAAGTGGGCGGGAAAATCTTCCTTTGGAAGGGACCGATTTGTTATAAGAGATGCCTGCATAGACTTGGGTGGGCAGTTTTGGGATGAGACCTGCCTAGTTAAGAATATTTATATTCTTAAATATATATAAATATAAATATATATATATTCTTAAATATATTCTTATTTATATTATATTAAACATGCAGATCATTTTCTTTTAATATAAACCTCTCTTGCTGGATCAGAGAGGACTTATCTGAGATGATCTGTATTTGATAGTTAGGAAAATGCCATGATTGAGTGACCAGCTAGAGGGTCCTCTTTTAGTGCCTGCAGTAGTGACTGCCTGGATTCATGCTTCTCACATGTGGAAACGTTTCAGCCCACAAAGCTGTGGGGCTTTTATTAGTTTTATTTTAATAGATTACAATGTAGCACATAAATATAAACTGTAGAAATAAATGTAAGGGATGGGGAAAGTCATCACAAAGGAGGTCAAGTCTAAAATAAGCTTCTAGTTTGCAAAAGAAGAAAGATAATGTAGGGACATAGGAAGATATAAAGAAAAACAATGTGCAGAGGACTGTGAATACATCAGTTTGACCACTGTACTAGAGCCACAGCAATGGAGAAGCATTAGGATGTGTGATAACAGAATGAAAAGTTAAAATGGCACCAGGAGAACTAATAAAAAGTGTAGATGCATCAGAATGATCGTTGTACTTTTCGAGTAATGTTCATTCACACATGTTCATGGGAGAGATAAAAGAGAGAAAAGATTGAGCCAAATGAGATCAGTTGGGAGATACTTGCTGTAGTTAAGATAAAACTAACAGAATATTGAATTCAGGTGTCATTCTTACCCATAATTTTCCTAAGACTCTGCGCCTATGAAAGTTTCAGAAGATCTCTTATATCTTAGATGCCCATATTCCCTTGAGGGACTCCAAGAGGAAGGATGTAAAAATGTAGTAATGAATATAAAACATGTATAATGAATAGAGTGGCTAAATGTGGCTGGTGTGAAATAGATTTTTTTTTTTTTGTAACAGCAAAGATAACTGCAGGAGAAAAGCAGGGTTGCAGATCAGTATCAGTTGACAATAAATACAATGATGCTGAGTAAACACATCCTCCCACTTTTGAAAGCACAATCTAATATAGTTGTCTGGTGGGCAGCTTTTCTCCCACCTCAATTTATAGTTTCCCTCATGAAATGGAGTCATCATTCTGCCAGCCTGGGATAGCTGTTAAGAACCACACAACACGAAAGGTTTCAACTACAAAGTATGCATTCAGAGCCGACAGCTCACTTTATGGGAGGGACACAGATTCCCAGCAGAATGGTTCAGCAGCTCCAGGCCCCTTTGGCCTATGAGAGCCCCAAGCGAGGTTTCGGACAGCCTAACCAATTAAAAAGTAAAGAAACTGCCCAGAGGCCAGTGTTCTGCTGTCATCTCTAAGTAAGATGTAACAAGGACTTTAAAAAATACAGTATGACACTTCCCTCTTTGGTCTTCAATGCAAAGTTTCTCATTTGAAAGGCCTAAGGCTCTGTACTCAAAACCATGTAAGATCAAAAAGTTTGTGATTCCCTGATAGTCTCTGTTTACCGAGGTTAACACTTTGATTACCCATTTTTCATCATTTTAAAGCATTTGCTTGGTAGGTCATTATATTATTAATCCCAAAAGTAAGATCTTATTTCTTAGGAATTCAGAAGGATTTAAGAGCTCCATTTTCTCCTGACTTCACAGCCTTCCTGAGCTCTGTTTCATACATGGAGTTAAGTGCTACATTATTTTCCTGGTGCCAGGAATGTACAGGCATAAGAAAATGAGAAGATGAAGAACACAATAAGGCACCAGCTGCTGATTCTCCTGCCTTGCTTCCTTGAAATATATTTTCATGATCACTTGGGAGACTCCTGTTGGTGTAAACCACAGTAGTCCATGTCCATCCCTTACCACAAATTTCTCTCTACTTGAAGTAGAGAGAGAAGGATGAGCTAATTTTCAACCAACCTTGCCTTAAAACAGACTGGGTCTAAGGGAGGACTTGTACCATAAAAAGATGCAATAATTTAATTTTCCGCTAAATCAAAAAAAGTGAAATAGACCAAAAAGACATTAAGAAGCTATAAAATTTTAGTTTTTTCAAAGGTTATAACTAAAATCCAAGTTCAGAATTTACAGATCCCATCACATCCTTCAAGAACATAAATGGATTGAGAAGCAAAGGGAATATTTATAGAAAATTGTCACAGATGTTTCTGTTGACTTTCTGTACATTCTCAACCCTAAATCACAAAGGTAGAGAGATTTCCCCTCCTTTACTATATACTTGGTGAGGAGGGTTTGGTGAGAGGATTGGGAAAGCTTTAGTGCTTTTTGATGCAGGTGAGAGCAAGAGGTAGATGGTGCTGAGAAGACAAGAGAAAAGCAAAATCATATTGGGTACAGATGGGGAATGGTTATTCAGGGATCTTTCTGTAGCCTTAAATGTGCTTAGTGTTTTAAAGCCAAGGTTTATTCATTCAAGATTCCCTGGGCTCTGGGTTATTTTTCTGCTGAGCTCAGTGATGAAACTGTTTTCAGGTGGAGTACTAATTGAACAAAAATGACCACAAAGTTGGTGCTGGTTGTTTTCTGTCACAACTTGCTTCTGCATGTGGTTCTCACACTGTTGTAGAATAGGCACGCTCCTTAGACTATGCTGCTCCAGGTTTGCAGGAGGACAAGGGACCATAACCAGACAGCCCTCACATCTAAGACACATGAGATTTATATTTATATAAACTCATGGAATTCTTCCCAAATAATTTAATATAAATATGAGAATATCACATCACTAGCTAGTTGGTATCTATGTATGGACGCAATTGCTACTGAACTCCTGTACAGTGCACTGAATCCTAAACTTTGGTCACAAGGTCATAGACTAGTGAAGTTATCTCCATGTTGTCTTTTTTATCAAAAGTGAAAAAGCTTAGGCCTCCCCAGTGACCAGAGGGTTGAACGCAGTGCTGTGCTGCTGTCTGCCACCTCTGCAGCACTGGTTCAATTCCCAGCTGGCCAGGGAGTTACCCACATGGCGCGGCAGACCTCTTCTGTCTTGCCCGCTGCTCCTCTCAGCAGTGCTTTCAGTCTGTCTGCCTGTTTTGCTCCCTGCTCTGCCTCCAGTGAATCCTCTCACACTCCCATGTCCCTGGCCCGTTCCCCCACTCTTGTATAAATAAAATAAATCTTTAAAACAAAAAAAGCTTATGGCAGGGACACATTATACACAGATGTAAATCTCCCATGAAAAAAATAACAAGTAAGCTCCAAGCCTCTTCAATTGAATGGACTCTTCCCAAAACCCAGAAAGGTGGTCTTAGTTATTTGTTCACATAACTTTGTTGTATTTTAATTGTTTAATGTGCTAACATGTCCAAAATGGTCCCTGATGCTAGGTCATAAAAGCCATTGTGCTCTACCACGGATGGCATTTTCTAGAGGAAGCCAGCAGTAATGTATTCTCAGGCAACCCTACGCACAGGCCTATGTGCCCAGACCCCTCAGCTAATACAAACCCAAAAGCCTGACCACACACACAAAAAAAATTTGTATGATAATAATTATTGTTGTTTAAGTCACCAAGCTCAGTGCAGTTGGTTTTTCCTAAATTAGATGATCCCTAAATTGTAGAAGTGCCAAGTCCCACAAAACCTGGCTGTTACCTCCAAATGTCCACGTGGTTCTCTCTCCTCAAAAGATTTTCAAGCTGTTGAAACTTGTATTATGAACATCACTGCCAGCTAGAATGATAAATCACATTTCAAAAATGTAAAAGAAAGCAAAATTGGCTTATGCTTTTTGTATTTCATCCTCTCTGAGGGAGAAGGGTGATTCTATGATCCAGATCCTGCCTGCCAGAGGCTATCTAGTAGGGGTCTAGTAAAAGGCAATCTAGGCATGCCTGTGAATAAGTAATTTTTAAACAGCAGAGTTAATATAGCCTTTTATATGTGATGCCTAAAAGGAATCTCTAAAATAAAATAAAGGGGCCTCCCTGGTGGCACAGGCGGTTGAGCACCACACTGTGAAGCTGTCTGCAGCCTTTAGAGTGCAGGTTCCATCCCAGCCAGCCAGCGAGAATCCCACATGGCAAGCAGACCTCTCCTGTCTCGCCCGCTGCTCCCCTCAGCAGTGTATTTCATCAGTTTGCCTGTTCTGTTCCCCACTCTGTCTCTAATGAATCCTCTCACCCTCCCACACATCTGGCCTGTACCCCAGCACTTGTATAAATAAAAAATAAATCTTTAAAAATAAACAAATAAATAAAATAAATTTCAGCTATCTTTCTAAAATCCTAGCATTCTATTACTAATGCATCTATGGATATTTAGATTAATAAGAAATTGTACAAATATCCATGGAAAGAAAGCAATGAGTAACCCAGAGATAAAAAAAAAAAAAAAGATGCAAACAGAAGCAAGAACAAACAAGATCTCTTCTTCTTCTCCAAAGAGACATACAGATGGCCAACAGGCACATGAAAAAATGCTCATCATCACCTATCATTGGGAAATTCAAATCAAAATGACAGTGAGATACCACCTCACACCTGTGGAAATACCCAATATCAAAAAGAACAGAAATAACAACTCTTGGTGAAAATGTGGAGAAAACAGAGCTCCCCTCTGCTGTCGCTGGTTGCGTAGATTGGTGCAGCCCTGATCTATCTACCATAGGATCCAGCAATCCAACTCCTGGGAATCTGCCCAAAACTGCAGAAACATTAATTCTATGAGATCTATGCACTCCTCTGTTCACTGCAGCACTATTTACAATACTACTTACAATAGCACTTATGGAAACAAACTAAGTGCCCGAACACAGATGAGTAGGTCAGGAAGACGTGGTATTTGTAGACAATGGAATATGACTCAGCAGTAAAATACATGAATGAGTGAATGAATGAATGAATGAATGAATAAATAAATAAATAATAAGTAAACTCTTGCCATTTGTGACCATATGGATGGAGCTGGAGAGTATTGTGTTAAGTGAAATAAGCCAGAGAGAAAGACAAATACCAGATGGTTTCACTGACACGTGGAATACAGAGACACCAAGCAAAGGGTCACATAAAACAAAACCAATAACAAGCCCTAGAATTCCTATGGTAGCACTGAAACTACAGAGTAGGAGGGGACCAGATGAGAGCAAAGTGGGGACTCTGGGTGCCTTAGTGGCAGGTTAACATACACCTGAGGGGCGCAATCCTATCCTTCTAAATAACATACAGTGTTGTAAATCAATGTTATGTCAATGAAACAAGAACATTATAATAATGATTTTTAAATTATGTTCTGAATTTCTCTTTTAAATACTGGAGATTTTCGTGAATTACTTTCAAAAACTTTGCTGCAGCTTTATTGTGTACCTGCTATATGTCAGATGTTCCACCTATAATAACTTCACTGCCTTGTGTCACCCTATCTCAAAGGCACTTCCTCTTACAGAAACAAGGCCTGTCTAGGAGTAGCTGAATATGAATAGTTTTGGATGCCACACAATGGCACATAGCACATCTTGGTTTCACAGCCCTTAGAAAATCAACAGCTTATTAGTACTTTGAGGACACCTCCTCTCTCCCCTTCTCCCTTCCTCTGCTCCCTTCCCAGAGCCCCAAGTCCATCATGCTAGTGGCCCAGATGGTGGAAGCCTCAGACCATCCTTCCTGAATCCATGCTGGTTCTTTTTAGACTTTCACAGAGAAGTTAATGCTTTTAGAATCTTGATGTTGGAGTAGCATAAAGGCAAATAAATCTTTCTTACTAATACTGATTTTAAATTTCAGCTGTTCAGCAAAAATGTGTGTGTGTGTGTGTGTGCATGTGTGTGTGGAGAGAGAGAAAGAAAGTAATAATATATTTATGAATTTATGTATATCTCTGTATTTCATATAAAAAGGAATGCACAAAAGTGTTTACTATGCATCCACATTCTGGACATAATCATGGCTCTATTTCCCAATAGATTTCAAGCACATACTCTGCAATACACCAAGACATTGTTCTATGCCCACAAAAAGGAGGTATGTTAAGGATAAATACATAAATCACACATCTACGAAAGTCAGACAAGTTCATTGGATTGGATGCTGTGCTGGCTGTGAGTGTTTAGCATGCTCTGGACATTAAGAGAACTTCACACACTGGAGGCACTAGAGGAGGTGAGGCTTGAAATGAGATTTTTAAGGGTGAGTTAACTGGAAGAGGATGAGGTTGGTGTCCATTCCAAGTCATAAAGGCAAAATCCTGAGAGATGCTTGGAGGCTTCAGTTGTGTGATGCATTCCAGAAAATTCACAGGTATTTGTGTCTGCCTGGTGTGGAAGGTAGAGAATTAGGAATGACAGGTAGCTTATGAGGAAGACTGATAGCAAGACCCATGTAATTAAGGGACTTTTTTGCGTGCAATAAGTTAAAGATGTGAACATATTTCAATAGTTATGAAGAACTCGAACAGAGGAGAAATAGATTTGTTCTGCTTTGGGAAGAAGTTGCTGGTATCACATAGAGGACACAGAGGAGCCAGGGAGAAGGAAGATGACCTGTGGGTGGGAGGGGACAGCCTGAGGGCCTCACTAAGGAGAAATGTAATGAAAGTTAAATAACACAAGTAGGGCTGCTCGAAGGGAATAGAATGAAGGGTGTTTGAGCCCTTCCATTTTTTAAAATTATACAGATATATTATAATTATATAAATTCTGTCTCCACAATTTATTTATCCATGTAATTACCAAGATAGAACATACAAAAACTAAAAGGGCTGTGCTACTCTGGGGAAGGGTATTGGATTGTTTTATTAAAAGCATATTTTTTCCTTCTGTACTTAAAAGATAATAAAGCTTATAGCTTAGCTTGGTAACACCAGACTTCTCAAAATAAAATCTAGCTATCTGAATCAATCTATAACACAATTAATTTAGTTCCTCAATCCCCAGAGTAAGACATTTGCTGGAGGAAAGTATGTTCAGTGCAGATGGAAGAATTACTTGAGCAGGCTCAAATATGAAAGTATTAAATCTAGCAGAGAAACTATTGCTAACAAAATGATAATCATGGGATTTTCCAAACGGCATTGTTAAAAACTTCACTTTTACTTCTGATTAGGTACTGGAAATAAAGTATGCAAGAGGAAATAGAGGCAGAAGCAGAAAATTGGCAGGAAAATGGATTGTTTCTTTGTAGTGAGTAAACAGGAGTTACTTACTAAAGAAGAGATAAAAGGCAATTGTATCTTCCTGAGTAGACTTTGGCACAAACTCATGGAGAACTCCAAGCTACATACAAAAGCTGGCTATGACACCGGGGAATGTATCCTCAAGTCTAGACAAAAGGAACACAGCACTGTGCAAAGCAAAAACTGACAATGATTGAGAATTTGGTGGAAAAATCTTTGACTTTATATAGTCAATTTTTAAAATTCTTGCTCACAATTAAATGTTATCTTTTAAAAAATAGCTAATTTTTTATTTTTTTAAAGATTTATCTATTTATCTATACAAGCACTGGGTACAGTCAGAAGCACGGGAAGGTGAGAGAATTCACCAGAGCTAGAGAGGGGAGCAGAACAGGCAGACTGACGAAATACACTGCTGAGGGGAGCAGCGGGTGGCAGGAGAGGCCTGCGCACCATGTGGGACCCTCGCTGGCAGCCGGGGAATGAACCGGCGCTGCAGAGGCTGCAGGCAGCCTTGCAGCCCAGTGCTCAACCACTGTGCCACCAGGGGAGGCCCAGCTATTTTTTTTTTTTTTTAACAAATCTCCCCCTGTATTTCCTAGTCATTCAGAGCATGGGATCATAATGAAGAAAATAGCATCCTTCTGATGACTACTGTATTCTAGTTTCTGAAAAGACAAAATAATATATTTTTAATCTCACAGCCCAGATACATAGTAGAGACAAGCAGTACCAGCTTGAAAATTATCAAGGATATTCTTGAGCAGAAGAGGCAATATGTTTTGCTGAAATTTGCTGCTTAATGAAGTGTCAGAGTATGGATAGAGAGAACACAGATTCAGTCTGAAAATTGTAAAGCAGATGAGGTTGGTATTGTATATAAAGGGGTAAAAGGACACTATTACTTTATTCAACAAAAGTTTTCTGCATACCTACTAAGCTCCAAGCACCATTCTAGGCAATTGAGACAAGTTTGTCTCTCAAACCTGCCAAGAGCCACGCCCCCTTGAAATTTACACTGTAACAGTTAAGTTAGTCTCCAATGGCTGCTCTAAAATATTACCAGTAATCTGGTGTCTTAAAAGAACATTTATTTCTCACAACTCTGAAGACCAAAAGTCTGAAATCAGTATCACTAGCCTGAAGTCAGGGTGTCTATAAATCTTTATTACCCCCAGAAGTTCAAGGGGAGAATCATTCCTCACATTTTCCAAAATCTGATGACCACAGTCATTCCTTCTTGACTGGCATAAATAACACTCCAATCTCTGTTTCCACTTCACCTCATCTTCTCATCTGTCTGTCAAACCTCCACCTGCTTCTGTCTTGGGACACACGTTTGCATCTAGAGCCCATGCAGATAATCCAGGATAATCCCACCTTTTCAAAATACTAAATTTAATCACATCTACAAAATCTCTTTCTGCAAAAATGGTAACACGTACACGTTCCAGGCATTAGGACCTGATCTCCTACTACTGTGCAGCCTCCACAGAATAGAGACAGACAATATATGAAGTGACAAATAGATGACACCATAGGAGTTGGTGTCTAAAAGGAGTAATTGTTGTTTGCAGTATTCTCTTTGGGTAGATTCACTGAGCAAAGACAAGGAGTTAAGGGAGCAAACCTCACTAATATCTTAGGAGGAGGCAGCCGCCACTGAACCTTTAAGTAGGAGACTGTCTATAGTGATCTTGGGATAAACAGCAAGAAAGCCAGGGGGGGCTGGAAGGGGAACACCATGGGAAAAGCAGTGAGAGCTAGCAAGATAGGAAGGGACTTACAAGCTGTCACAGGACTTTCATTTTTACAGCATAACGGAGGAGCTTTGTTCAGAAATATGTGCCAGTGTATTAAAAAAGTTAGTTCTGGCCCCTCTGTCAAAAGATGGACTGCAGAAATTTAGAGAGACAGGGAGCCTCTTTGAAGCCATTTCCAGTAATCTAGGTGCAAGTGATATGCTAAGACTGGGATGGTGGCTATATTCTGAGGTTAGAGACAAGGCTATTTATTGATGAGTTAGAGAGGAAGGGTAAAGGTGATGCTTCACCAGTTTTGACCCATCACAACTGGAAGGATGGAGCAACCATTCACAGAAATGGAGGTGACATCAGATGAGATGGGTTTGGGGATAAGGGGATTAGGAATTCAATATTAGACAGGATGAATGTGCAGGGCTGAATAGAGATAATACGGAGGTTTCCAGGAGGCAGTTGGCTACCTGAGTCAGGAATAAAGTACAAACTGGAAATATCAATATAAATTGGTAAGTCATAAACTTGATAAATAGGACCGAAGTTATGAAATTCAATGAGTTCTACCAAATAATGATAGAAAAGCAAATTAGAGATGGAGAAGCTGACATTTCCAAGGACGATGACAAGGGCATCCCTATTGTAAGATGTTGGGAGGGGGAGAGTAGAGGTATGAGAAAGAACACAGAAAGATTGACCAAGGAAGCAGGAGGAAGACAAGATAATAAAATATAGAAGATAAGGGGAAAAGATGTCCAAAGAGGAGGAAATAATAAACCAGTGAATTCTGGTGATAGGTTAAGAAATTGATGGTATTGATCTAATCTTTGGGTTTAGATCAACTATACAGAAGCGGTTTTGGCAGGTGAACTGCAAGGAGTTGAAAAGACACTTCTGAGTCATAGATCAGCATTCCTTCCACAAACCCAGTCCACAATGGTGTCTGAGCAGAAAATAACACTCATTTGCTATGGAGTTTATAATTTGCCTCGTTTAGGTAGTTCTAGGATAAAAGAGCTAAGTGGTTCTTTTCTTCTTAAAAGGACACATGTTGCACTCATAATTTTCCAGATGTCTGTTTCATTTTCTTCTCCCCTACCAGCATGAGTATCATCAGGCGATGTAGATGCGATTCCCTACAAACACAGCTGTGTGACTCTAACACTGATGAGAGATTCAGCCCCACGGAGGCATTGCTAAGTGGCATTTCCTTGCCCTGGCATGCAAACCCACCCATGGTGAATAGGACAACGAGGGCATAATTATGGCAGAGTCTGATGAAGATACTTTGGAATAATTCTCCAACATAAAACATTACTCTAATTACTTTCTGATGTACACAAAATATATGGAGACAGGGACAAAGGGAAAATAGGTAACCCTTTATAGGCACCCTTTTTCCTTCTGGAAGAGCAAATGTTTTTCAATTGTATTATTTCCATTGAGATAATGTTTATTTATAACACCAGTTCCATCCATGTTTTGACAAGTGGCATTTTTTTTTGTGTGATATATATACCACATATTCTTAATTCACTGATCTGTCCTTGGGAATAAAGGTTGTTTTCATGACATAGCTATTCTAAATTAGGAGGGCATCTATCCCTGCAAAAGACTCTTTCTGCATTTTGCAGGTAGATACATAGGAGCAGAATTATTAGATCACATAGTAGATCTATTTTTAATATTTTGAGATTTCTCCATACAGTTTTCCATGAGGCTGGACTACATTCCCACTAAAGGTTTCCTTTTCCTCCCACATCCTCATCAACACTTTTTCTGGTCTTTTGAATTTGGGCCATTTTCACAGGTGTGAGGTGTATCTCTTGGTGGTTTTGATTTGCATTCCCTGACTATACATGAGGAGGCACATGTTTTCATGTGTCTGTTGCCCGCATGCCTTCCTTGGAGAAGTGTCTATTTAGCCCTTTTTCCTAATTTTATTATTTTTGTTGAGTTCTATGAATTCTTCATAAACCTTGGATATTACTCCTTTATCAAATATATGATATGCAAGGATTTGTTTTACCTGTCAGTAGAGTGTTTTCTTTTTTTTATCTGCAGAATTCTTTTATTTTGATGTAGTACCAATAAGTATGTAATTTCTTATCCTAAAACATCAAATCCAAACTTTTGTGCACATACACCTTTACAAATATAGCAGGCCAGAGGGGTTTACCTTATTCATTTTGTGTGAGTATCTTTTCTATAATTATATTTTTGCAACAAATATGTTATTTGTTGTAACTCACAAAACTCAGCTTCATAAGCTCTATAAACATTTTCAAAAGAATATTTGATGAGAAGAGTCTTAAATATACAGATTAATTTGGGGATGTTGACATTTTTAAATTATTGAGTCTTCTTAGTCATTCATATCAAGCCAGTTTTTGTGTCAGAACTTATCCAGATAAAGAATATAATCTACATTCAGCAGTTGGCCATTGGACACTTTTTAGGACAGTCTCTTCTAAGAGAACACTACTTAATATTATTTAGGAATGATACCTGAGAGGATAAAGCATAGGATAGTTGACAAGCTTTTGCTTTACATGACATAGACATCCTGATAACTATGAAGAGCTGTAACTCATTATCTTCAATGTTGCTGTAATACTGAAAGCACTGAAGTGCCAGAGTATTGGCCAGCACTCCTGTATTGGTAAAACTTAAAATGAATTGGTTATAAACAGTGCTTGAAAAAGTTTCCAGGAATCAATGTTTTCATAAATCATTAGTTAGAATTTTCAATACTGCAAAAGTTTTGTGGGGAAAGCTGGGAATTTCTGCCCTACAAACATCTGTCAAAAATATGCACAAGAAAATATGTTATTGCATTGTTTGAATAGTAAATTGTTGGTTCTGGACAGAAATTTTTCTGGTAAATAATTATAAATTTGTAAGTCTCTTCTTGCATTTTCAGTTGCTTCTTATTCTGCATATGTATTAAACAATGCCATATGTCTCGATCCTGTGATTCACAGGGTCAAGGACAACATCTGTTCCATTTCTACTGTGGCGCACCAAGTTCTACCGTTCAGCACAGGAGATGACTTAATTAATATTATTTGAAAATAATGATAATGAATCACTCAGTAACCCTCCCTTCATCTACTAGTGAGTCCATCTCCATAATTGAGAATGAAGGGAATTAATCATAAAAAATAATTATTTTTATGTTCTTCTGAAGCAAAGCTCAACTACAACTTAGAATGCAAAAATGGAAGTTACAAGGGATGTTTCATGTGAACCAAATTCTCCTTCCAATTATCTAAACTTTACATATCTTTAGGCCTTTATTTAAAATGTTAGTGGTATTATAGTATGGTGATTTCATAAGAAAAGTGGAAAAATTCAGCTCTAAAACTTACCAATGTATTTTTCATGAATTTTGAAATGATTGCTCATACTTTTGCCTTATGGAAGCCATTCTTATATATATTTTGAAACTGGTTTATACCTTGCTCAAATTTTAATGAATACTGTTTCCATGTAAACTCATTAGAATCTCTCTTTATTCTTCCATTCCTTCTTCACTAAGTACTTTTGTATACTTTTGTCCAAATAATTTGTTTTATATAGTTTTATCTACATTGAAACTATTGATCCTATTGATTTGAAGGAATTAATGACAAAAGTGAGGAGAAAGGTTAACAGACCAGTCTAGTTATGCTTTTGCCTGATGGGTTAGGGCTAAGTAAACAAGAGCTAAATAGTTGGATAAATATATAAGCAGTGTTGTTATATTGAACACACATTTTATCAGATTAAAGATTTTAATTCTAGTAACTAGCTCAGCCAAGGCAATTATGTTCAACAGTACAACAAAGCTTGTTTATTTTGCCCAATCCATATACTTATTCACTCACTCACTCAGTGACCCATTTAACAAATATCATTATTTATTTTTATGTTTTTCATCCTGGCTCATGAGTAATGAATCATGGAAGGGATACAGATGTGACCCTTCAGGAGAAAGAGGAAAAGAGAAAAAGATTTGGAATAGAAAAGGAGGGAGGAGAGGAAAGGATGAAAGAAGAAAGAGTACAGGAGAGAAAGAAAGAGTACAAAGAGGCTAGCTGATAGAATAGACCTGAAAGTTTCAAATTAATCAGTCATATTTTCAATCTTAACAAACAGCCACAGCATGGTCATGACTAGCTAGAATTTGGAAAATGAATGAGGTTTTCAGCAGAAAGTGAGTCACTGTTCTTGAGTGGAAGGTTGAGATTAAGTGAATTTAAAACAAATGGACTTTGAGCCTCCCTGGTGGCGCTGCGGGTTGAGCACAGCACTGTGAAGCTGTCCGCAGCCTCTGCAGCATGGGTTCGATTCCTGGTCGGCCAGGGAGATACCCACGTTGCCCGGCAGACCTCTCCTGTCCCACCCAGACCTCTCCTATCCCACCCACTGCTCTCCTTAGCAGTGCTTTCAGTCCGTCTGCCTATTCTTTTCCCCGCTCTGTCTCTGGTGAATCCTCTCACCCTCCTGCACCTCTGACCTATACCCCAGCTCTTGCATAAATAAATAAATCTTTAAAAAAATGAATAAAACAAATGGACCTTGGAGGAATTAGGAGGCAAAGCAAGTCTGATGGTGATGCTCTAGAGGCAAAAATCATAGACTCTTCATTAACGGAATAGTTGTTAGTCCTCATAACCATTACCACCCCAGTGGAGCCATCCACAGCCATACTGACACCATGACAGAAGCCATGTCCACATCTGCCACAAACGTTTGTGTAGAATTTAAACTGGATGGCACCATGACGTGGGATTATTCCATGTATCAGAGGTCTACAGAGTACATATCATACTTTGTCTTCTGGTTTTGACAAAACTTTACATTTAAAAAATGTATTTGGTTGTTTTCCTTATTTTATGTCGTAAGAAACCTGCTCGTTTTATGAACCTTAGTTCTGTTTTCCCAAATCAATCATGAACTTTCAGAAGTAACTGGTGTACTCTGCAAAGGCTCCCAGTGACAATCAAATATCGACCCCACAAACATCAAGATGCAGAATAACACCTTGCCTTTCTTTTCACTAATCTATAATTACATCTTGTACTAAAGCTTGAGCTATGTTAAATTTCTTGGTGTATCTCATAAACCAGTGTTGAGTGTTTAACTTTTCATTATTCACTTCATGTTCCCAGCTGATTGGAAACCAATTTATTTTTTGAATAATCAGGGTCAGATCTTCAGTGTTCAAGATGGAGCCCTTAAACACTCATAAATTCTCACATCAACATTCCTGAGCTCCAGCACATTGTCAGTATTTACCATTTCTTAGCAGGTTTTTATTTTGTGTTTATCTCCCCACATTTCAAAATGCCTTTTACAACATTTCCAATATCTATGATTCTTGTCACTGACATCTCCCTATGCTCAAATATCTAAACTCATAGCCACCCAACCCCTACTTCCCAAATAAGTTAATATTCTTTCCATAGAACCCCAGACAGAGATTTCTCTAAGTGATCCTTTAGATTTGTCGCTTTTGTTCTTATCTTCCATTTATCTCATACCAAAACACAATCCTTAAACCCTAACCTCAATATGAATCCACCTATCCTACGCTGCTTCCTCCCACAAAATAATACAATTTTATTTCCAATTGATACTCTCATTTTCCCTCTTATATGTTTATGAAATCACCATTTCCATGAATAGTTTCAACTACTTGATTTATGTGAGGCAATCAACCCCCTTAAAAGTGTACAATTTGCATTGTATTTCTTTTGAAAGTTCTCCACTGTTAACCCAAGCATTCTGAACTACTCAGATGGATGTCAGAGAAAATCAACAGAAAGATCATATATTTTTGCTTTTGAAGGAATCTTCATTTATAAACAATTTATATATGGGATTGACAGGAACTTTCAGAAATAAGTGAATATACCCAGAAAAAAAAATTTGCATGAAAATGGAAATTTCTCCCTTTTTTAATTTTCTCTATTAAATTGTCTCCATTACTATGGAGTAGACAAATTTTCTCTTTGATTACTACAAATAGCTATCTCAGAGAAAATTATCTCTTAAAGTTTATCTGGAATGGGCTATAAGTAGGGGCTTGTGTTTCAGAAGGACCCCTTATTATAAAGGCTCACCACATAAAATACAGGAACACCCAACTTCAATTTCAGATAGCAGTAAATGAATTATTTTAGTACAACTCTATCCCATAAAGTAGTTGGTACATTCTTATTATATTAAAATACCATTCACTATTTACTTAAAATTGAAATGTAACTAGGTGTCCTGTATTTCTGTTTGCTAAATCTGGCAACCCCATATATGAGTAAATAAATACTTGAGATATCACTGTGTATGTGTGTGTGTGTGTGTGTGTGTGTGTGTGTGTGTGTATGGAGGGAGAGAGAGAGAGAGAGAAAGTGCCATATTTATCAGATATGTAAGTCACATTGTCAGAGCAATGTGCTCAAAAGTAATTAAAATAAAACCTTTAGTTATCATTGTTTACTATTAACAATAAAGACTGCTTCTGCGTACTTTAGACTTTTCATTACCCTGGAAGGAACTTATCTCATGAGTGACTCCTCAGCATGGCCTTCATAAAAGGCTATCCACTCTCAGGTCAATCTTTAGACTGGAATCACAGGCTCACACTTGTTTGTGTTCTGAAGTTGTAGGCTGTGAAGTATTCATACAGCATTTACAAGCCATTTTACAAAGCAGCATGCTAGTAAGCAAGGGCTGTACTGAGATCACTGCTCTGGATCCTCATGCAAAGAAAGTGCTCAGTGTCTGGTGGTTTCTAGTAATATCTGTCTTAAGCTAATGGCAAATATGAAGAAGAAATTTCATGTGCCTTAAAAAGATGTCATTGATTTTTACCAGCCTAAATGTATCCAGTCAAATACAAATGAGAGAACCCTCACACTCATGGGAATATAAACTGGTGCAGACATTTTGGAATACAGTATGGATATTGGATACTCCATGAAAATAATGGAAATGCCATATGATCCAACTATGCCACTTCTGGATAATTACCTGAAGAATACAAAATGACTAGTATGAAGAGACATGTGCATCCCTATGTTCATCTCAGCATTGTTCACAACAGTACAGTGTTGGAAACAACTTAGGCACCCAACAACAGGTAATTGGATAAAAAAAAGCTGTGGTATCTATGTGCAATGGAATATTACTAGGCTACAAAAATGATGTAGTTGTCATTTACAACTACATGGGTAGAAATAGAGAGTATTACACTAAGTGGAATAAGTCAGATGGACAAAGATAAGCAATGTCATTTGTGATTTCACTCATCTGTGTTATATAAGGAATCACAACAAATGAATGAACTAAATAAAACAAAATTCATCATCTAAACTATACGACTAAATTGGTGGTTACCAGAAAGGATAGGGGAATGGAGGATATTGAATAAAATGGGTCAGATATTTAATGAGGGATGAAAACTAAACCTTTGGTGGTGAACATAAGATAGTATACACCGATGTTGATTTAAAAGGCTTCAAAATGTTGTTATAAACCAAACAAACTCATTTTATAAAACAATATTAAGAAAACATTTAACCCCAAGGGCAAGGATAAACAAGTGAGACTACACAGAACTAAAAAGTGTTTGTACTGCAAAAGAAATGATCACAAAAAGAAAAGGCAACCTACAGAATGGGAAGTAATATTCGCGCATCACACAACCTGACAGTAGGTTAATCTCCAAAATATACAAAGTTCTTATATAAACCAACGACAAGAGAACAGGCAAGAAATCAAAAAATGGGCAAGAGACCTAAGTAGACACTTTTCTGAAGAAGACATGCCAATGGTCTACAGACATGTGAAAAATTGTTCAACATCACTTGTTATGAGAGAAATGAAAGCCTCACTGAGGCATGACCTCACTGCTGTGAGAATGGCTCATACAAAACATAATGAAATCAACAAATATTGGGTGGCAAGATTGCTGTGAAAAGGGAACACTCCCCACTGTTGGTGGACTTCACATTGTGCAGACTTTGGAAAGTGGTATGGAGATTTCTTAAGAAAATAAAAATGGAAATTCAGTGATACTACTATTACGTATTTATCCTAAAAACATTAAAAGTCAGATCAAAAAGATTTATGCATGTCTATATACATAGTATCACTGTCTACAATTGCCAAGTCATGGAACCAAGCTAAGTGCCCTTCAACAGATGAATGGGTACCAAAATTGTGGACTACATAGTGGAATAGTACACAGCTGTGAAAAAGGTGACATAGTAGTTTTTGCGCAAAATAATGGAAATCAAGGTGATTATGGCAAGCGAAATTAGTCAGAAAGTGTAAGGTAGATATTGGATGGCTTCACTTACCTGTGGAATATAAATAACTGAAAAACATAGAGGCAAAATACAATAGGAATAAACTTTTGTTATAAAATACATTTTGTGTATTTTGTAACATATCCACTTTATCTGTGAAATAATTTAATGGTTACTAGAGGGAACAGGAGTAAGAACAAAGGGATGGTGGAGGGAGGCAGAGGGGGCATTTGGCACAGATGGTTTGGTGGAGGGTGAGTTGAACATATGCACAATTGAAGAGCTAAACTTTAATCCCAAAATTAAAGGAAAAAATAATAAAAGAAAAAAAGAAAAGAATTAATTTTTAAAGATTTTTTAAAAATACACATGGGGTTAACATTAGCTATTCTGGTTCCATATGACCCTACGATTTTAAAATAAAATAAAATTAACAAGAACTATATTTCAGAAAAATTAAATCAGAAAGAAGTACTAACACACACTGTTTTTAAAAGACTGGAAGCAAAAGTAATAAAATTACAGTAGTAATTTTCTTTCATTAGTGTAATTAAGATTTATTTCAATTTCCTTACATTTTCTCTAGTCTATAAATGTGAAGCAGAGATAAAATATGAGGAGGCATTGGATGCCAGTTGTACTGGATGAGGGCCTGCCCTAATGACCTGTGCCCCCATAAGAGTACATTCATAGATTCTAGGGGTTAGAACTCCGACATCCTGCAGGAGCACACTCTGGACCTATAACCCTTGCATCATCTCTCATGACTGGAAAAGCAGTCATTTTGCAATTAATAGTATACATATTGGGCCCAACTGGAATTTGCTATCAGCATAAGATAAAGTATTGATATTAGTGCAATAAATTGATTGATGTCTCTTCAAATGCAAAGAAGCATTTTAAGTGCCCTTTCAACATAATCCCACAGAAATATGTATGACTTCCTTAAGGTCTTTACAAATATTAAAAATAATTCATAGAGCCTCTGACTAATTTAATAAAATCTCATAGATCTGGGATCTTCAGATTGGAAAATACTGATTAGTGAGCTTCTAAATTGAGTTTTATTTTTAGAAATCATAGATTGTGTGAAAAATTAGCATGATTACCAGAGGGTGTGAGGAAAGGGTAGAGGGGGTGAATCTGATCATTAAACATATATTATGACATCAAAATATTTTCTGAATCCAATCTAAAGAGACATAATTTAATTCCAAGTTTAATGGTAGTTTTACCATGCCAACAGTCATCCGTTTTTTGTACATCCTTATTACATTCATAGAATAATCTCTGTCCATATGATTTTATATCACTGAACTCTTCAATATCTCTCCTGGTTTAGCATCACCCTCCTAGGTCAGTGCCCTCCTCTGCTTAGTTGTCCAATTCTATCCTTTCTTCCAATAAACACATCTTGACTAATTCTTCATATTCCTCCTCCATATCAATTTCTACTTCAAAGTGGCCAAGCACTATCTTTTTATGACCTCTGAAGTATTCTTGTTTCTATCACACAACCCATATTCTTTGTGAAGTAGAATCAAATCTGTTTTAAAATTCATTTATTTTTAATTAAGGTTATATTTGGACACCCCCATCAAGTTTTACCACTGTAGTGCACACACCAACTCACCCATAGTCCACAACAATAGTCTTTTGTGCTTCCTTCCCTTCTTGTTCTTACCCCTTCTACAACCCTTCCCCTTATTGATGCTTCAGTTTTATAGCCTGCTTCCAAGGGTTAGTTTTTAAGCTTGTCTTTTTCTGACTCATAGTTTAGTTACTTTATATTCTACATGTTAGAGACACCATCTGGTATTTATTTTTCTCCTTCTGACTTATCTCACTTAGCACTAAAATCAATCTCATTCTCTTCCTTTGCAAAGTCACAGATTCAAGATAATATATGTTATATGCAACATTTGCTTGTGATTTTTTTATTAATTGTAACATTTCATGTATTTTATAACATATCCACATTATTTGTCATGTGACTTTTATAGTGTTGCTTAAAATAATATATAGATTGTCCATAAATGTATAAATTTATTCTGCTCCATTCAGTAAAAGATACCCTATAGACTCACTCCAAGGAAGAAAATTTCAATTTGATACTCATATCGGTGCTATTCTTATTCTATATCCACTTTGTCTTGACACCTACAGCAGGTCTTCCCTGAGATACAGATTTTATTCTATTTCAGCTTCACTGAAAGGGTGGACAGCTACCCTTTTTGAGGTACCCCATCTGACTGCCTTTTAGAAAGTGAATTCCAGGCAATATACCACAATGGCTATATTTTCCTACAACCCCAAATATTACATTCTCTTCAAAGATGAAGAAGATTAATCACTAACCTTTATATAATGAAAATCAGGCTTGATGAAACTTCAATTTCAATTATATGGACTTTGACTTTCTTTTATGCATATTTAACCTTTGCTAAGATCTTGATAAGACTGCAAAATTCATAAGGGTGTTGACATCACACAGGAAGCACTGGTAAATGTATCCTCCTGGATAAACTGACCAAGCTGATGCCACTATTATCTGATGAAACTTTCTTCAATGAGATATCATGTGAGTTTATTTCACTGGAAGGCCAGCACCTGGACAGGCGTACATGCTGCAGAAGCACGTGGGTGATGACTAAAGTAATAAAGTTTAGTCTGTTTTTCAAACCTATTTTTAGATATCCAATAACCACAATACACATACACCACAGGAACAGTATTTCACAAATGCCTGTGATTTGCTGCTTTGTTTTGTTGCATAGAAGAACTAGGATTCAGGGGGTAAGAGCATTCACCAGAGACAGAGTGGGCAGCTGAAGAGGCAGATCGACTGAAATTCACTGCTGAGGGGAGAAGCAGGGAGACAGGAGAGGTCTGCTGCATCATGAAGACCAGCTCCCTGGCCAGGGATCGAACTCAGGCCATAGAGGTGATAGTGCTGAGAACCCCTAGGCCACCAGGAAGGCCCATCTGCACTTTTGACATAACATTTATTACAACTTATAATTAAAGAAATATGTAACACAATATGCTGCTCATTTCCCCATCATTTTTTAAATAGTTATGGAATTCTCAAATGAAGCTGTTAGAGATCATGCAGTTTTGAAACAATATAGACTGCCTTACATAACAATTTAAATTTTTTCATATATTCTGGAATTATGAAAATGCTAATGAGTTTTATTGTGAAGATCAGAACTAAGAGTAGTATATCCAAGGAAGAACTGAAGTTCTGTTTGACCATTGGCCTAATGAGCCTGCCCTGTGATAAGGAGACACAATTTCAACCTGTGTCACGCAAGTGAGATCTAGAGATGTCAAGGAATATTACCTTTAATCCTTTTTAGTGTTATATACTATACTTTAAAATCTAGCATTACTGTACCTCCCTGGTGGCCTAAGGGTTAAGTCTCACCACTGCCAACTCTACAGCCTGAGTTCAATACCCAGCCAGGAAGCTGATCCACATGGCACAGCAGACCACTCCTGTCTCGTCTGCTATTCTGCTCCCCACTCTGTCTCTGGTGAATCCTCTCAACCCCCACATCTCAGGCCTACACCCCTGTTCTTCTACCCAAAAATAAATTTCAAAAAAACTAGCATTATCAAACCATAAGGCGAGCAAAGGAGAAGAAATACAGGAACATATATGGTTCTGGAAATCATATAAAGAGAGAAATAACTGAGGTAAGTTTAGGTGATTAGTTTGAAAAAAAGGCTAAGTTCGGTGGTTTAACAGCTATAGCTACCCTGAATAAGTGAATATAACTTGTGTTATATTAGTTCATAGGAAAAACCAAAATGGAAGCTATGAACATGCCAACATCAAGTAGATTTTTCTTAAAATTCAAATTATTTGCAATTATATGGGCTGCTTTGCGAAACAGTTCATTTTTTAATCCTTGTAAAAGCTTCTCACTGGCTAAATACCTAGATATTTTAGAAGTTACCAGCACTCTTGAAAGGTTACAATATGTCATTATTAAACTACTTATACTTTAAATTCTGAGATGTTTCCATATGCATAGGTGCAAGCTTCTATTCATGATGAATTATGTACTTCACCAAAATGGAAATTGTAGTAAAAATATTTAAGCTTGACTGTCATCCATTATTATAAATACAGCAAGTGTATTAAAGTGAAATAAGCATAAAATTTTCAGAAAAACAAGCACTTGATTACAATTAGATCACAGACATAATGTCTTTCATTGCTATTAATATCTGTTTGATCTTATTGTGGTCTGCCCAGACCTTGGCAATGTAGTCTGTAACCTGCTTGGACCTATTAAGGCCATTACCTGGAGTACCAGGCCATTTCTATTTCAGTTGAAATGTCTCTCTGATTATTTCCAGAAAATTGAGAGAAAATGCTGCCAATAGGTTTTAAGAGCTAATATTTCTTCCATCTTTTGCACCATGGGAAATAAAACTAAATAAATATCAGCCATAAAGTGCCTTCTTGAAATTAAACATATTTTATCTAGATAATAATTTTATTCACATTCCTCTGTGCCCTTTTACAGTTAAACTTAATGACTTATCATTAAGTTGTGTTGTCAGCAAACCAGCTCAAATAAAAATAATAGTTTTTTTTTTTCCCACAGTAATGTAGAAGGCTAAAGCAAGTGGTTTCAAGAAGCAAGTAAATATAATAAGCTGTAAAGTTTCTGTCCCTATGATGCTCAAGTTCAGAAGTGAGAGACCCATAAAGCTCATAAAATGACTGTCAATTTCATTCATTGGTTTGGGTAAACAGACTGACTTCAAAAACAAGACCTTTTACCCAGATCCAAACATAGGCGACTAAAGGCAGAAATTTAATCTGCATTGACATATGTGTGCACAGACATACACACACACACAAAAGTATAATACTTATAAGCAGGCTCATATGGCACAAGGAACACTCTTACATAGGTGGGTATATAAATTATACATGTCAAGTTGTTGCTGTGAGATTATTGAGAGAATTGAGTTGCTGTCAAGTGACTTCAGCGAATATGAATGATTGTTTATCTGCTTATTCCAAAATAACCTCATGGAAATTGACTGATAATTTTTCTTGCTAATTGTTATTGCAGTACCATTGGTTTACATCCCATCAGTTAGTGTTTTGATAGAATAGGATTTCCCCCCACAGTGTATTCACCACAGCACCCTATCACCAGATCAGCCATTGTCCTTACCATGGTACATAAGATTAATATCAACTCTTCTGATGCTTTGATAATTTCTTCAAATCTCAACTGAAGTATCAGGGCCTTGATATAAATACAGGGCATGCTGTATAAGGTATTTATTTATATCAATGAAAATAAATATATAAAAGAGAAAAAAATTAAAAGAGAGAGAGAGATCTTTCTTATTTGCAGAAAATATGGCTTCATTCCTCAAAAATACTTTGACATAAATTTGTAAAGTTTGCAGACAATACAACTGAACTCTGTCAAAAGCTGGTTTTTTGTCTCATAGAATTTAAACATAATGTCCATTAAAATTTTTAGTTTTTAAAAAAAAGACTTCTAAGGGTATTGAGGAAGAGATGCAGTAGTAGCAATATCATATAAATTTAAATTTAAATATTTTAATTATTATTTTATTTTATATATTACATCATTTTTCATTTTTTTTTACAATGTATGCATTTTCATCTCGGTTATAGTCCCCATGAAATCCCCACCACCCGTTCACCTGTGAACCCTCATTATTATTGCTTTGCCATTTGATTGTCTAGTATAGGACAAATTATTTCCTATCACTAACACTTCCTCCATTTTTTCATTTGTAAAACTGGGAAGAATAAGCCATGCTCTATAAAGAAAAATGTTTTCAAATAAGCATAGTGGTAATATGGTCAAAAGCTTATCATCACAAGTTGGTATTAGTCATCAGACTTCTTGTTCAAACCTACCAAGTACAATTACATTTGTTACAATACCTGTGGCTATTTCTATGGAATGAGTATTTCACACACTATGAAACCAAGATAGAAAATTTAGGAAATGCATTACACTTTGTATACAGCAAGTTTTGCTATGATTGCTTACTAGGGCAATGGTCACATCCCATATGTCCCTTCAGTTGGCATCTAATTAAAATATTTAGCTCACCACCTATAAAAAGCGTATGTGTTACTCAACACATTCTTGCCTGTTTTATAGGGAATGAGTGGGAATTGTTGTCATACAGTTGGCTTTATTAGACATTCGTTATGAAATAGGAGATATTTAAAATGCCCGTGTTTGAATCAAGGATCATTCCAGGAGAGTTCAATATTTGATTACTAAGATTTTATATGCATCAATTATCAGAAGATTTTGACTATTGCATAAAAGTCATCTCATTGTTCTTGACTGTTTTGGATACTGATGGAAAAGCCAAGTTTGCAATATGGAACTTTCCCAACACAACTCATTCTGGCAAAAAAAAAAAAAAAATGATTGTTTTACTGAGACTGGAGAGAGAAGAGAGAGAGAAAACAAAGGGGGGAGAAAAGGCAGATAGAGATGTCTTCTCCAAACATTTCCTCCCAAACATTCTCCAAACCTCTTACATTTAAATTTTTTAATTCTTACCTTTTCCATTTGTAAAAACTCATGGGAACAAACAAAGCAATGAAGCTAAACTGAGCCTCTAGTCCTCCACATTCAAAAGAAAGCCACACCTTTTTGTCTGAAGCCAACTGCATCTTTGAGACATGATGTAAAGATTGGAGTCAACAGATTTGATCATTTCAGATACCTTGTGACTAGAGTTCTTTTTAACTTTGGCATTGTGTGACCCTTAAATAACTCATTCATTGACCCCATACAAGTCAGGTATGATTTTTTTAATACATACATTTTTTTTAAGATTTATTTATTTATTTATACAAGCACTAGGTACACTCAGAAGCACGGGAGGCTGACAGAATTCACCAGAGCCAGAGCGGGGAGCAGAACAGAAAGAAGGACCAAAATAAACTTCTGAGGGGAGCAACGGGCATGGCAGGAGAGGTTGGCACACCATGTGGGACCCTCGCCAGTGGCTGGGGATTGAACCGGCGCTGCAGAGGCTGCGGGCAGCTTCGCAGCCCAGCCCTGAACTGCTGCGCCATGAGGAGAGGCCCAGGTATGATTTAACCTGTGGCAAATTCAATGCTACTATCAAGGCTGAAAACATAAAACTTAGAGTTAATGGGAAGCCCATTTCTGTCTTCTAGAGGGAAGATATCACCATCAAACAAGGTAAGTATTCTGTGGAGTACAATGTATTTTTGACAGTTTTATTAGGATATAATTGATACATAAATAACTATACATATTTAATATATGTAATTTGATACATTTGCTGTATCTCATGGTACTATCATCACAATCAAGGTAAATCCAACACTTCTCAAAGTATCCATTCTTAACTGCCTTAGAAAATGTTGGGTCACATTTAAAGAGTCAAGTCAAAGGCCATTCTCTCTCCCCCTTCTGCTGATGCCTGTGTTTTGGGGTTTAAGTCAACTCCTTAAAGATTGTCACCAAAGCCTTCTACTACTCCAAAGTCATTAATAATTTTGGTACTGTGAAGGAACTAGTGAGGATCTAATGATCACAATCCATGACATCAGCTCTACTCAGAAGATCAAAGATGTTGCTATTATCATGGCATTGCCTGTATCTAGCAGAGCCCATGTTGTGAATAAAATCACCCCAGACCTGACCAGGAAACTGGTTGGCACAGTGATCCATGTACCCACACCCAACCTATCCATAATGACTTTGACCTACTTCCTAGAGAAAGGCATTATATTATTTTTCCTAGGGTTGCCATAACAAATTACCACAAAGTGACTGACTGAAGACAATGGAAATTTATTCTCTTAAAGTCTTCGAGCCAAAAGTCCAAAATCAAGATGCCATGAGTATTAGTTGCTTCTTGGAGACTCAGGGGGTGAGTCTGTTCCACATCTCTCTACCAGCTTCTGGAGGTCGCCAGTAGTTTGTGATGGTTCTTGGCCATACATTTCAGTAGACCCAACATCTCAATCCCTACCTCTGTCTGACATGACTTTCTCCCCATTTGTCCTCTTAGCATCTTTCTGTCCGTATCTTCCTCTTCTTTTGCATAAGAATGCTGGTCATTGGATTAGAGTACACCCACCAATTCTATTTTCACCATATCTTGACTGGATTATATCTGCAAATACATCATTTCCAAATAAGATGACATTCAGAGGTTCTGGGTGGACATGAATGTTAGCAGGGCACTATTCAACCCACTAGTGCTACCCACTATGATGACATCAAGAAGTTGATGAAGCAAACATTGAAAGGTCCTTTGAAGATCCTGGTTTTATTGAATGATCAGATTGTTTCCTATGATGTTAAGAGCACCCCATCTTTGATGCTGAGGTTGACACTGCCTTCAGTCAATTGTTTGCGAAGCTCATTCCCCAGTGGAGGAGTATTATATAACTATAACCACCATGTGCTTGATCTCATGATTTTCATGGCTTCTAAAGAGTAAAATCCCCATATCTCCAACCCAACATGAAAGATCCCTTTGTTCCAGGAGAGTAATTCCTCTACACTGAGCATCTCAGCCTCTACGATTCCCATCTCTTAAAGAAAGGTAGGCCCTTAGGGATGCTTACCTTGTCAGACACCATCAAATCTATCATAAAATCAACAACTGTACTCAGAAGGGGTTGCATATGGAAAAACTAAATTGAGAAACTTGCCTTCTATTCAGTTAGCATTTATTGAAAGCATGCATAAAAAAAAAAAAAAACAGAACATGACACTAGGCAAGGCTGAAAATAGAAAGATGAATAAGACCCATAACAGGCCTGAACTTCAAACTTATTAAGGAAGAAATATGCATATACAACCAAATCTCAGGTTAATTCAGGGGGTCAATGGAGATACAGAATGACAAAGGAGTATAGAAAAAGGTAAGAGAGATGACAGGACACGGGCTTCAAAACACTGCAGTCAGGGCTCCGCTCAGGGCTTCATGCTTGCTGAGTTTCTACCTGAAATTCCACTTCATGTGTCTATGTCACTCACCCCCTCACAACCTTCAGGTCTTGTTTAATATCACTATCTTGGAGAGGACTTCCACAAACAACCTCATTTATAATTGCTTCCTTCCCACATATCTGTCTCCCTACTCAATTTTTCTTCATAGCATTTATCATCACATAATCACTTGGTTGCCTGTTCTCACTAAAATATAGGCCAAGAGAGGACAAAAGTATATTTTCCCCCACCTGAAGAACAAAACATAGAAAAAGAAACAATAGATTAGTGTCCCATAATAAAGATGTTTGAATATCAAGGTAAAAGTGTGGAATTCATGCTAAAGGTGATGATATAATCAGGTCTATCTTGAGTCACAACAATCATCACCCCTTATCCAACTCATTTAGTCATACCTTATTTCTTTTAAACCATCATTTGTTAAATTACCCATGAGCAAAAATATTTCCTTGAGTACCTGTGGCAGCTTATGTGAGTGGCACTCTCAGGAATACTGAGAACTACTAGAAGGTGTCCCAAGGACCAGAGTTTCTAAGATGAAATATCTACTGTCACATACTGGGAAATAAAATCCCTTTGGGATAGTCACAATTTGCATTTATTTTTTAGCTTTCTTTTAAATATGAATATGTATGAACCTATTTCCCTAAATCATATACAGTATTATTTTTTAAAAAAAAGATTTATTTATGCATACAAGAGCTGGGGTATAGGCCGGAGGTGTGGGGGGGTGAGAGGATTCACCAGAGACAGAGTGGGGAACAGAATAGGCAGATCGAACAAAGTACACTGCTGAGGGGAGCAGGGGGCAAGTCAGGAGAGATCTGCTGCACCATGTGGATAGCTCCCTGGCAGGCCTGGGGGTGGGGAGGATCAAACTCATGCTGCAGAGGCTGTGGAAAGCTTCATAGGTTGCCTCTTAACCCCTTGGGCCACCAGGGAGGCCCCCATATACAGTATTTTAAACCAATGACACCTCAATAAATATAAGTTATATTTAGTTATTTTTAATATCTTACTGAGTTAATGTTTTCATCATTGTTTCTACTTTAGTAGTGTAGGATCCCTCACTTCCGATGTTGTTGCTATAGTGTACCCAGCCCCAAAGAACCCATAGCTAACCACCATAATCCAATATGTTTCCTCCTCTCTTAGATATCTTCCCTCTCTGGTCCTTTCCTCCCCCTCTGGTTGCACCCATTACACAGTCAGCTTTTAAGGATTAGTTTTTTTGCTTGGTTTTATCTGACTTTTTTTTTTTTTCTGTACTCCACATATAAGTGATACAATACAGTCTTCGTCTTTCTCCTTCTGGATGATTTTGCTTAGTATCACCTCTTCCACTCCATCCATGTTGCCACAAATGGCAGGAGTTTATCAGTTTTGATGGCTGAGTAGTATTCCATGGTATGTCTGTGTGCGTGTATCTACTAATCTACACATCTATCTATTTTAATCCATTCACCACATTTTGGGGAGTTACTTTGTTTCCATATCCAAAATTCCAAGGACTGTAATAGGAGCAGCCGTTGGATGTAATGGAGGACCATCACAAGAAAAGAACCAGTCTGACATTGTTCAACAAACATAACTGCAATAAAAATTACTTGTAAACTAAAATAAATAATCTTTTAAGTTCTTTTGAAAGGTATTATCATAGAGTATTTGTTAGAGTATGGATATTTTATGGGTACCCAAGCTTTCAAATCCTACAGAGAACTATTGGCATTTCTACACAGACTGAAGGAATAGGGGATATTAAGTCAAACAAGTTTGTAAGTAACCATCCAGAGGCAGCTCAAGTTTCCTTCCCCTTCAGTAGAAGATTTCTGTGGTTACCAGAGTTCTCCTCATCACCTTCCTTTCCTCTGAGTCCCTAGAAACCTTCTTGTTTGGGCTATATACCCAGGTTTTATTCTTGAGGAATTAGTCTTGCTTCCCCAAGAAGATGCCAGTTTTTATGGCAGCAACTATCACTTTTCTTTGTCTGCATAGCACCTGTCACAGAAGTTATCAAGCATATATTTAGGGATCAATGAATCTCTGTTGATCAGGTGCTAAACCCAAGAGGAAGCAATATTTACCATCAATTCGCTTATTTAATTGTATTTTTAAGAGTCAAAATTCCTGAAAGTGTGGTCTAGGGACTATCAGTATCAGCATCACCTGAGAACTTGACTAAAATAAAAATTTTCAGACACTATCCCAGACCTAAGCCAGAACTACAGGGGATAGGGATGGATATGGAAATCTGTTTTTCAAGCCATTTCAGTAATTATGATAAACACTGTCACTCGAGAGCATCTGATGTAGATTAATCCTCTAGTCACCTAGACAACATTTCTAGATAAAATAGCATTGGGCCACACAAATGGTTAATTTGCCAAACTTTTATTTTTGAGAACATTTTGACTTGTTTAAACAAGGCAAATGATTATGGCATGGTATTGGAACAAGAACAGACATACAGACCAATGGAATCGAATAGAAAATCCAGAAATAAACCCACAGATTTATGGTCAACTAATCTTTGACAAAGGAGCAAAGACTATGCATTGGAGCAAAGAAAGTTTGTTCAATAAATGGTGCTGGGAAAACTGGGTCGCTACATGCAAAAGAATGAAGCTTGACCACTACCTCACACCATACACAAAAATCAACTCAAAATGGATTAAAGAACTAGACATAAGACCTGAAACCATAAAATATATAGAAGGAAATATAGGCGAAACACTACGTGATCTGCACATCAAAGACATCTTTACAGACACATCACCCAAAGCAGTGATAGTGAAGGCAAAGATAAACAGCTGGGACTACATCAAATTAAAGAGCTTCTGCACAGCAAAAGAGACAATAACAAAAACAAAGAGAAACCCCACCAACTGGGAGAACATTTTTGCACCCAACACTAATGATAAAGGACTGATCACAAAAATCTGCAAAGAGCTGATGAGACTCAACAACAACAAAGAAAATAATCCAGTCAAAAAATGGGCAGAAGAGCTAAAAAGAAACTTCTCTGAAGAGGAAATGCAAATGGCCAACAGGCATGTGAAAAAATGTTCAACATCACTTGCCATCAGGGAAATGCAAATCAAAACTACCATGAGATACCATCTTACACCAGTGAGAATGGCACATATTAAAAAAAACTAGCAACAACAAATGCTGGCGAGGGTGTGGAGAAAAAGGAACTCTTCTGCACTGTTGGTGGGAGTGCAAACTGGTACAACCACTGTGGAGAGCTGTGTGGAGATTTCTGGACCTACTAAACATAGAGCTTCCATAGGATCCAGCAATTCCACTCCTAGGTATTTACCCAAAGGAAACAGAAACATCAATTCCAAAGAACACCTGCACCCCTATGTTTATAGCAGCACTGTTTACAATAGCTAAGCTTTGGAAACAACCCAAATGCCCAAAAATAGATGACTGGATCAAGAAGATGTGGTACATATATACCATGGAATATTACTCAGCATTCAAAAGAGATAAACACATGCAATTTGCAGCAACATGGATGGCGCTGGAAGGGATCATGCTCAGCGAAATAAGCCAAAAAGAAAAAGAAAAATACCGGATGGTCTCACTCATAGCAGGAATCTAGAAAACTTAAATAAGGGACCAGGAAAATGAATAACTATAAGAAAGTGAAAATCAAAATCAACAAAAAACTATGAACCAGAGACACTTTTAGGGGGGCGGGGGCGGGAGGGGAGGGATTGGGGTCAGAATGGGGGGGCTGCAATTGTATGGGGAATATAACAATAAAATTTAAAAAAAAAATTAAAAAAAATAAACAAGGGAAAAAAAATAAAATGAGAAACAAATGAAAAAAAATAAATAAATAAACAAGGCAAATGGTGGGGCCTCCCTGGTGGCGCAAGGGGTTATGCACTGCACTATGAAGCAATCCTCAGCCTCTGCAGCACAAGTTTGATCCCCAGTCGGCCAGGAAGCAACCCACATGGTGAGGCAGATCTCTCCTGTCTCGCCTGCTCCTCCCCTCAGCAGTGTATTTCAGTCTGCCTGTTCTGTTCCCCACTCTGTCTCTGCTGGATCCTCTCACCCCCCCCCCCCGCACCTCTGGCCTGTACCCCAGCTCTTGTCTGTATAAATAATCTTTAAGAAAAAAAAAAGGTAAACGGTGATTAACAGTGTACTTTCTCTGATTCACAAAGCTTAGATAATAATGGAAACACAGTCTATTTGTGCAATCATTCTTCTAAATCAAAAAGGTTTTGCAGTGAAGGTTACTGGTCCATGTTTATTTTAACTTTTGCCTTATTCTCCCCCAAACCTGGCTTATCTGTAAGTTCTGAAATTGGAATCTAAAGCACAAAGGTCATTATTGAAAGCTCAGGCTAGCTGCCACAAACTTCAGAATATTTGGAGGATTTTAGCATCCAAATAATAGATTTCAGTTCCTCATTCACCACCCTCTTTGGACAACCTCATCTTAGAGGCTGTAAATAGAGGCAAGACCAAGAACAAAGACTGTTCACACTCACGGTGAGGACCCCAGGGAGTTCATTACATGCTTAGAAGGTTTTAAGTGTGATTTAGGAAACTCAATGTTGATCTGTAATCTGTTCAAGAACCAAAATTGCCCAAAGGAAAGCCATGAACCCCATAGACTTAGAAGTTAACTTTATTTCTACCTGATTGAATGGTATATTAGTCAGTGCTACCCAGAGAAACAGAACTAATATGAGAGATGATAGATAGGTAGGTAGGTAGGTAGGTAGGTAGGTAGGTAGATAATAGATAGATAATATATATTTATGTTACAATAGGAGACAGATTTATAGGATGTACAATAGAATATATACATGGTCCGCATAGCATATAAAAGGAGATATGAGAATTTTTTTTAAATAATGATCTTGCTACTTCAATCTCACTCCACTACCATACCAACTGTGTCTATGAGCTATTATATCATCACAAATCCCTAGCATAAAAATCAAAGCACAACAAAAGGAAAGATATACTCTTTCTCCCTTTGCACAAAGTACTCTAAATACAGATGTGTGCATGCCCATTTTAAGAGTCAAGGATCAAACAAGAACTTGGTTTTGAAATGTTTGAGAACTTTTTTTTTTTTTTTTTGTGGGACCCTCACCCTCGGCCAGGGATCGAACCGGCACTGCAGAGGCTGCAGGCAGCCTCGCAGCCCAGCACTCAACTGCTGTGCCACCAAATATTATTGCAGTTACTCGGTTTACAAATACCCAAAGAATAGAGTCAATAAATGTTTTAATACTTATTTAAAAATAGACATCCTATTGCAAAGAAAATTTATCAGAAACTTCATCCTAACTTCTGTTCTTACAAGTTCATGGTCACAGTAACACAGACAAGGTGGCAACTAAAGTGCCTTTTTTCCAAATGCATATTGATAATGTCTGAAGAAATGAAATATGAGATCCTAAAATATTCTTATTAATTAGTAATTACTTAGCATGAAACTACTTAGAAGTGACTTGTAAACTTACATTGAGGGGGAAAAGCCTTTGAAAATAAGGTCCGGGAAGGAAAATATATCTTAGAGGATGATGCCAAAAGGTATGGAAGTGTGGATGTCATATCACAGCTATGGTCACATGAGACCTCTGGTCTCTGAAGAGTTTGTAGCCATGGTAACGAGGCACAGCAAGTGCAGGTTCTTCCCCACCATCTTAACTGGAGTCAGAGAAACCACTTCCACCAACAAGGCAGAAGTAACTCTTTTCCTAACAGCCCAGCCAGCGATAGGAGTAAAATTTTAACTGCGTGCCTGGGGCAGAGAATATATGGAAAATCTCTGGCCTTCTACTTTGTTTCATCAGTTTTTTTGTGAATCGTGAAACTTGCTAAAAATAGATTTTAAGCAGTTAATGGATTTCTACATTATTGTTTTCTAGACACTCAGTTGTATCAGTACAATTTACTAATTGTTCACTGTATTATACTATAAACTCTGTCACATATTCTCAAATGAACTTTGATGTATTTCCACATTCTTCATTCTATGTATGGCTTTCTTTTATTTTTTCTTAAAACAAAAATATATTCTTTATTATCCCCTTGGTATCTTTAGAATATATTTAAATTCATGTAGAATTAGGTTATTCAATGAAGAATCTAGTGGACATCTTAATTTACATATTAATTGAAGAGGTTTACACTTATGACAGTTTTCCCATTCAAGACAAGATACACATTGCCATTTTCTCAGAATTTTTTCTTTAATAAGATTTTCTTCTATTATGATGTTCTTCAAATATGTCCTTGCATTTTTCTTGTTAATATTTTCCCAAATTATTTTTGTACTTCCACTGTAGAAATCCACTCATCACAAAATATATCCTCAATGACAAATACTCATTGTAATATAAGCAGTTGTGTTTTAATATCTCATTTTATTTAAACTCATGTTGCATTGTGAGTCTCATAATTTTAACTTGTGATTATTACTGCTGATTCAAAAAACCCCAAGTAGCAATATTTCACTTCATCTTGTCAGCCTTTACCATAATTCATAAATTGCCACTATTGAAGGAACATGTTTTTTTCTATTTTGGAAGTTTCTTTTTTCTCATTAGTTATGATTATTTCACTGACCCTCCCCCCCTCCAAGATTGCAAAAATTGATTTTTGTAAATTGGCTATTCATTGTCAGGACTTGTTTTCCTAAAAAACTTAAGTTCAAAATTAAACCTAAATATATTAGTGTTTCATGGTGGGTTTTTTTTTGTTGTTGTTGTTGTTAATATACAATTTTCCTAGCTTCTTTTGTATTCCCCCCTTCAAAAATATAACCATGAAAGTGTCATCCGAGCTTCTCATAATGGCTCCCATACGACTTTCTACAGAGGATCCGTGATCACATTTCTGATGACCTCTCGTCTTGGCTTCTTTAAAATGCTAGATAATGTCACTCATTCCCAGATTAATTCATAAATATTTATAACACAGACAATCCTTTTTTATGAACTGTGTTACTGATTGTAGCTGGTGCAATGGAAATGTTAAAGATGTACCTTGGTGCTCTGTTAATGCTTCAGAATATAGACATACTTTAGGTGGTTAAATTCTTCAGTAGATGGTCAATGTTAAAGATTGGGGAATAATAATCTGGGAAAGACTAGAATACACTGAAATTAAATAAATACAGGGGTTATTTAATACAAGTAGAAATTTGGAGATGGAAACTTTTTAAGTCAGAGAGTCATTGGTCAGAATCCCTGGCCCCACCATTTACAAATCTTTTTTTTTTTTTTTTGAGAACCTGCTCAATTTATTTTTTTTATAAATTGTTTTTGTTTTTATATTCCTCATACAATTGCGACCCCCTTATTTTGACCCCAATCCCTCCCCTCCCCGCCCCCCACCCCCCACAGAGTGTCTCTGGTTCATAGTTGTTTGTTGATTTTGATTTTTACTGTCTCATAGTTATTCTTTTTCCTGGTCCCTTATTTCAGTTTTCTAGATTCCTGCTATGAGTGAGACCATCCGGTATTTTTGTTTTTCTTTCTAGCTTATTTTGCTGAGCATGATCCCTTCCAGCGCCATCCATGTTGCTGCAAATGGCATGTGTTTATCTTTTTTGAATGCTGAGTAATATTCCATGGCATATATGGACCACATCCTCTTGATCCAGTCATCTATTTTTGGGCATTTGGGTTGTTTCCAAAGCTTAGCTATTGTAAACAGTGCTGCTATAAACATAGGGGTGCAGGTGTTCTTTGGAATTGATGTTTCTGTTTCCTTTGGGTAAATACCTAGGAGTGGAATTGCTGGATCATATGGAAGCTCTATGTTTAGTAGGTCCAGAAATCTCCACACAGCTCTCCATAGTGGTTGGACCAGTTTGCACTCCCACCAACAGTGCAGGAGAGTTCCTTTTTCTCCACAACCTTGCCAACATTTGTTGTTGCTAGTTTTTTTAATATGTGCCATTCTCACTGGTGTGAGATGGTATCTCATGGTAGTTTTGATTTGCATTTCCCTGATTACAAGTGATGTTGTACATTTTTTCATATGCCTGTTAGCCATTTGCATTTCCTCTTTGGAGAAGTTTCTTTTTAGCTCTTCTGCCCACTTTTTGACTGGATTATTTTCTTTGTTGTTGTTGAGTCTCATCAACTCTTTGCAGATTTTTGTGATCACTCCTTTACTGTTAGTGTTGTGTGCAAAAATGTTCTCCCAGTCGGTGGGGTTTCTCTTAGTTTTTGTTATTGTCTCTTTTGCTAAGCAGAAGCTCTTTAATTTGATGTAGTCCCAGCTGTTTATCTTTGCCTTCACTATCACTGCTTTGGGTGATGTGTCTGTGAAGATGTCTTTGATGTGCATATCACGTAGTGTTTCGCCTATATTTCCTACTATGTATTTTATAGTTTCAGGTCTTATGTCTAGTTCTTTAATCCATTTTGAGTTGGTTTTTGTGTATGGTGTGAGGCAGTAGTCAAGCTTCATTCTTTTGCATGTAGCGACCCAGATTTCCCAGCACCATTTATTGAACAAACTTTCTTTGCTCCAATGCATAGTCTTTGCTCCTTTGTCAAAGATTAGTTGACCATTAATCTGTGGGTTTACTTCAGGATTTTCTATTCAATTCCATTAGTCTGTGTGTCTGTTCTTGTTCCAATACCATGCAGTTTTGATGATTATGGCTTTGTAGTATAGTTTGAAGTCTGGGAGTGTGATGCCTCCATTCCCTTTTTTTTTTTTTCAGGAGAGCTTTGGCTATTCGGGGTGTTTGGTGATTCCATATGAATTTCATCAATAATTGTTCTATTTCTTTGAAGAATGACATTGAAATTTTGATTGGAATAGCATTGAATCTGTATATTGCTTTTGGTAGGATGGCCATTTTAATAATGTTTATTCTTCCAATCCATGAGCAGGTGATGTCTTTCCATTTCTTTGTGTCTTCTTCTATTTCTTTTAACAGCGTTTTATAATTTTCTTTGTAGAGGTCCTTTACCTCTTTTGTTAGTTTTATTCCCAAGTATTTGATTTTTTTTGTTTTGATAATAAAAGGAATGTTTTTTTTTATTTCTTCTTCTTCAGATTTATTGTTTGTGTATAGGAAGGCTACTGAATTTTGCGTGTTGATTTTGTATCCTGCCACTTTACTGAACTGATTGATGAGTTGAATTAGTTTTTCTGTGGAGTTTTTGGGGTTCTCTATGTATATTATCATATCATCTGCAAACAGTGATAGTTTGACTTCTTCTTTTCCTATTTGAATTCCTTGTATGTCTTTCTCTTGTCTTATTGCTCTGGCTAGGACTTCCAGTATTATATTGAAAAGCAGTGGTGAGAGTGGACATCCTTGTCTTGTTCCAGATCTTAATGGAATTGCTTTCAGCTTTTCACCATTAAGAATGATACTGGCTGTTGGCTTGTCATATATGGCCTTTATGATGTTGAGGTATTTTCCTTGTATCCCAAGAATTTCAAGGGCTTTTATCATGAATGGGTGTTGCACTTTGTTGAAAGCTTTCTCGGCATCTATTGATATTATCATATGGTTTTTATATTTCTTTTTGTTGATGTGTTGGATAACGTTGATTGATTTTCAGATGTTGAACCATCCTTGTGTCCCTGGAATGAATCCTACTTGGTCATGGTGAATTATCTTATGGATACATTGTTGGATTCTGATAGCTAAAATTTTATAGAGGATTTTTGCATCAGTGTTCATTAGGAAGATTGGCCTGTAGTTTTCTTTTTTTGTGTTGTTCTTGTTTGGTTTTGGTATTAGTGTAATTTTGGCTTCATAGAACGTGTTTGGATTATCCCTTCCTTCTCAATTTTTTGGAAGAGTTTGTGAAGGATAGGCACTAATTTGTCTCTTAATGTTTGGTAGAATTCATTTGTAAATCCATCAGGTCCTGGGCTTTAGTTTTTGGGGAGGTTTTTGATTACCATTTCAATTTTGCTGCTTGTAATTGGTCTGTTTAGGTGTTCTATTTCTTCTTTATCTACTTTTGGGTGATTGTAGAGTTGTAGGAATTTGTCCATCTCCTCTAGATTCATTTACAAATCTTAAGAAATGTTCTTAAGCTAATGGAGCAGCAGCTTAAAATGTATGTGATGATATGTATTCCGTGGATTTATTCAAACTATTAATAGGCCTAATGAGGAAAGCAAATACAACCAAATACTAGGAAATGTACTTCCTAGTATTCTGATGTTAATGAAACTATAATGTGATTGAAGCATTTTGTGCAGCACATTGCTACTGAGAATACTATGTCAATTTATTAGACATGACATCATAATGTGTATTCAGTAATTACAGGACGCATACATCTTGTACCTATAAACTATTGGCCTGAAAATATTCTCTGGCTTCTCCATGAAAAACAATTGAGAGTTATTATAAATTTTGGTATCACCAAAAGAATTAGTTAATATCCTGAGAAAACAGGTTATGTCTGACCCATCTGACTATTTTTGAACATATTCATCAGTTAAAATCTTGCAGCTGGAAAAAGAGACAATAACAAAAACAAAGAGAAACCCCACCAGCTGGGAGAACATTTTTACATACAACACTAATGATAAAGGACTGATCACAAAAATCTACAAAGAGCTGATGAGACTCAACAAAAACAAAGAAAATAATCCAGTCAAAAAGTGGGCAGAAGAGCTAAAAAGAAACTTCTCCAAAGAGGAAATGCAAATGGCCAATAGGCATCTGAAAAAATGTTCAAAATCACTTGTAATCAGGGAAATGCAAATCAAAACTACCATGAGATACCATCTTATACCAGTGAGAATGGCACATATTAAAAAAACTAGCAACAAATGTTGGCGAGGTTGTGGAGAAAAAGGAACTCTCCTGCACTGTTGGTGGGAGTGCAAACTGGTCCAACCACTATGGAGAGCTGTGTGGAGATTTCTGGACCTACTAAACATAGAGCTTCCATATGATCCAGCAATTCCACTCCCAGGTATTTACCCAAAGGAAACAGAAACATCAATTCCAAAGAGCACCTGCACCCCTATGTTTATAGCAGAGCTATTTACAATAGCTAAGCTATGGAAACAACCCAAATGCCCAAAAATAAATGACTGTATCAAGAAGATGTGGTACATATACACAAAGGAATATTACACAACAATCAAAAAAGATAAACACATGCAGTTTGCAGCAACATGGATGGCGCTGGAAGGGATCATGCTCAGCAAAATAAGTCAGAAAGGAAAAAAAAATACCGGATGGTCTCACTCATAGCAGGAATCTAGAAAACTAAATAAGGGACCAGGAAAAAGACTAATTAATACAAAGTAAAAATCAAAATCAACAAGCAACAATAAACTAGAGATACACTACGATGGAGGGGGGAGGATCCCGGGAGAGAAAGGATTAGGGTCAAAATCAGGGGGGGTGCAATTGTATGGGGAATATAAACAAAATGAAAATGCATACATTGTGCAAAAATGAAAAATGATGTAAGAATTATATGAAATAAAATATTAAAAAATTAAAAATAAATAAATCTTTTAAAAAATCTTGCAGCTGGAGATTTAAGTGGATAAAAATGTTGATTATAAAACATGTATCACTAATTATAGTGAAAATGTCTTAGAGTTGTGTGATAAATATATTCATTAATCTCCTGAAGCTCTAATTATGTCTTTCCTTTTGCAAAATCCCAGAGTAGAGAAATTCATTCTGTTTCTTACAATGGTTCCTATTGTACAAATTGACTTTGAAAACATAATTAAATTTCCACTCCACAATATTGAGAAGATATTTTAACCACATTTTCATGTAAGGAAACTGTGTTCTAGGAGTAGTTGTATTATTAGACCAGAGTAACAAAACTAGTAACTGACAAAGTTATTATGCCATGCCCTGTAGATACTCCTAGCAGATGATCAACTCGTCTATGTTGAATATTTTAAAAAATGAGATGCCCATTTCTCAGGACAACTGAGCTAGTACCACACATCATATCTCATAATTTCACAGCAATACATAGTGAATACGTGCGACCATTCTTTTAAAAATTGGAATAAGCTCTTCATCTTCACCTGGGGCCCTGACTGCACCCATGAGTTATCCTGCAGAGGTTTTTCTGGATCTGAACCCTACCTTTCCCCAGTTCTCAAAATCACCTTCTGCACTGTCTCTCTTGTGCATGTCCAAGTATTGGAACTTTTGTGGGATAAAATGAGTTGGTTACATATAAATCAAAAAATTACAAGATGGAAGCAAATGTTGCATCCATTTCCGTGCAAACGGAAATAGGAAATAAAAGAAAATAAATATGTAAAACAAAAATTTAAGGAAAAAGGAAAGTGCCCTGTGTGGATAATAATATGGTATTAAGGAAGAGTATAGGTTAAATCCTCTACACTAAAAGATAAAATTTACATGAAAATGAGAGTTTCACCCTTGCCCAGATTCAAAGTTTGGACTGTCATACAGTGAAAAATATCCATTTGGCTAGGTTTCACATCACCGAAATTCACCCTGATATCTATGACCTATGGGGGTTGAGTAGACGCTATAGACTCTCCCTAGCTCAACTTTTGCCTCTGGTCCCTTCTTTATCCACCATCAGATAAGAGTAGCCACTTGAACATGTAGGCACAGAGGTAGACAAAGTCTGCTGGACAGTGTTTCCCTTCCCAAAAAAAGGAGAGAGCATTTCTTTAGAGGATATGATGCTATTCATCACTTGTCCTTCACCTCTTTTCTACCTGGAACACTGGTTATATACATCTTTGACTGTGACAGCATAAGGGTAAAAATCACACAAAAAGAGTGGGGAGAAGTAAGAGAAGAGAGATTCAACCAGAGGGGCAAGTGTTTGGAGGGGATGCTATTCAAGGTATGAAAACTGCAGGAAGTCATGAGGGCTGAGCCATGAGAGTGGAGATGAGGAACACAATTGGAATGACCATCTGATATTAGCTCTGCTAGGCTCTGAGGAGTTCACAGACATAGAGGAAAAAAAGTGTAAGTCAATGACACCTCTGACAAAATTGTTAGGAGCAAAGAATCATGTTTATTTGAAAATGATCACAATACAGAAATATGCAACAAGGAGTTGGGGGTGGGGGGTTACACTTGGTCTATGAATTCAAAGATGCCTCTGCTTTCCAGAAACATCATGGAGTTGCTCAGATTTCCTCAGCAACAAGCTAGACTTCAAGAAGACAAGGAATTTTCTGCAGGTTCTGAACATCTCTCTTCAGTGGATTCAGTTGTGATCATGATACAGTGAAGAAGAAATGCCTTGGAGTGATCATTTTAGAAGAAAACAGACTGTGGTGATGTTCTAGCAGCAAGAAGAATAGCATTTCCTGTAGACAAATGGCCGGTAGCTACAGCAAGATGAGCCATATCCAGATCTGTAGCCACAGCCATATCCAGAGCCATAGCCACAGCCATATCTGGAACCATAGCCACAGCCATATCCAGAACCATAGCCACAGCCATATCCGGAACCGTAGCCACAGCCATAGAGGGAGCCATAGCCACAGCCATATCCAGAACCATAGCCACAGCCATATCCAGAACCGTAGCCACAGCCATATCCAGAACCATAGCCACAGCCATAGCGGGAGCCATAGCCAAGGCCACAGCCATAGCCAAGGCCACAGCCGTAGCTACCATAGTAGTTTCCAAGGTAGTTGCAATACATGGTGTTAGGAGGTGAGGTTTCAGTTGACCTGTAGGAAGATCTTTCTGAAGTCGAGTATCAGCTACTCTTGCAGGACACTTATATACTCCAGCAATGGGCGGGTCAACCTCACATGGGCTCTGTTCTCATTTTACAACTATTTGCTAAAATGAGCTCATTCTGTGTACAACATCTTGTCAGGATGTCATATTACTGCCATCCTCGGAATTTTCTAATGGTTGTTTTAAACATAAAGATATATGTTGTAAACACCCAAGCTTATATAACCCTAATTTTACTTTCACAAATGTATTTCATGGCTATGACATTACACATAAGCAAAATAGATTGGGCTTATTTATATGTGTGTTTACTATTTTGCTCTTGTTCTCATTGACATTATCATAGCACATATCACAATGGTTTCCTTTTTTCCATTTATAATGTAAATCCTCTAAAGTACTTTTCATGGGTTTTGGACAAGGAATTGAATATTTCAAAATGCTACATTTACTCCCTGAAATAATCTCCACTCTGGAGGAAAATTTTCCATCAGTTTATGACATTCTATTCTTTCTTTAGGGCAATTTTTTTTAGGGAAGGCCAGATAAGTAAGTAATATAAAACTTACTATTACTAATTTAACCAAAAATTATGAAGTTTTCTGACTTTCAACTTAGAGTGTGGAAAATGCTTTGGTTCAAGAACTTCTTTGTTTAAGCTCAAGTTTTCAATGTAAGTCCGGTTATAATGTTCCTCATATATGTGTTATGGAGTCACACTCTCTACTAACATATGATCAATCAAAATTAGTACTTACAGAATCTGCAATGTTTCATTGCTTTTATTCCCACCTGTCTTCTCCTACAAACAATATTCAAATAACACTACCTATACCACTTTTGCGGGATTCTTCACAATTATGACATTAATAATGGTTTATACTTCCATGGTATTTATTTTGTCCTTACTTTGATTTTGTCATTTTTAAAGATTATTTTTATTGTGGTGCATTGCTTTAGAGCATTGTATATGATTTAGGAATAAGGTGCACACCTCTAAAATGTATGTTACAACATCACACCCACTACCAAAGCCCCAGTTATTTCTCATTCTACACCACTGGATCTCCTACCTCTCAGTTCTACAGTCAGATTTCTAGGGTTTGTTTCATCATGTGTTTTTCTGTTCCTCTGTTTTGCTTTTTATATTCATATATGAGAGAAATATCCTGTATTTTTTCTTTTTCTTTCTGACATATATTGCTTACTTTACATTAAAGTAAATTTTAACATTTTAATACAAGAAATACATCAGTCCAAGTTAATGCAGATACTTGAAAACTGTTATTATTTGGGAGTGCTTCTGTTTGGATACAAGAAGGGGGGGTGAGTAAAAGAAGGTAGTGACTGCCGATATAGAAGGATTTGTGCTTCATTCTTCGTAGTTCCTATATATTTCTGATAGATTCTATTACATTGTTAATGTTTATTGATTCTTACTTAGTAGTTGCAGGAACTAAAGTTTATAAATTTGAGAACACTTCCCATAGTCAAGTAATTAGTAAATGGATCTGACAAAATTTACCATGAAAAGCCTTGTCTCCTACAGAGCCACTGAAACTGGGAGAGGAACGTTCTGAACTTACTGCCTCTCATCTTCCCAATACTTTCAGTGTATGCTCTGTGACAAGTGATGGGCCCCTTCATGAGTTTGCCTTTTAATCTGAGCATGGTATTAAGCTTTCTTGGTAGACAGTGTTGCAGGGGAGAAACTGCAGGAGAAAGCAGTTTGCATTATTTGTTTGCAGCCCTGGACTGGGGGGTGGATAAGAGATGGCAGTGACAGGATGAGAGGACATTTGTTAAGGCTTTATTCACTGGTGGATGCTGGAGTCTCAGGATCAAGTTTTTGGTTTTGGAACACTCTGTTGAAACTAGCCTTTGAAGATTTCTCATCCAAGAGTATCTGCTGACTTCAAACCCACACAACACACAGATTCCCTCTCTAGCTATCCTGCCCCACAGAGTTGCCACTGCCCCTCAGCTTTCCAGACCTTCACCATTTGCTAATTGCTTGATTACCATCTGCACTCCAGAAGGCATCTCCTATTGGTCCACTGATTATAGAGCCTGGCCAAAGGAGTTATTTTTTTCCTGCTATCCAGGGTGCTGAACTGCAGTTCCAAGTTTTACCTTCTGGAGTATACTTCCACATCCCTAGAGAACCATATAGAATTTTCTCATCCTATAATCACCCGTTTATTATAGCTTTAAAATTGATTTTAATGTTAAGCTTTCCTGTTTAACCTTATGTGAGGTTTCCATCTACTACTGGACCCAGACTGACACACAGAGCTTTAGTTTTACAAGTCATTTTTGTATATGTGGTAGTCGATAAAATGCTAACAGATAAGATGAAGTAGTACATTAAGTGAAAAGGAAAAATGGAAGATAATGCAATAACAAAGACCAAAACGTAGAGAAAAGCAAAGAAAAATTTGTCAAGGTTTAAGACGTCACGGATGAGAAGTCTGCTCATTATGGAAACTATGAGAATAGATGACATCAAGTTAAAAGTAGGCAGGTGAGTCTGAAAGCATTCACAATAGATTTGCCATGTGATCCAGCAATTCCACACCAAGGTAACTACCTGGAGAGTACAAAGACACTAATTTGAAGGGCCAAGTGGACTCCTGTGTTCACTGCAGCACAATTTACATTAGTCACATTATGGAAAGGACCCAAGTGCCCAGGAACACACGAGTGGGTAAAGGTGTGGTGTAGCTCCACAATGGCTTCTACTAAGCTATAAAAGATAATGAAATCATACCACATGAACCCATGGATGGAACTGGAGAGGAAGATGTTCTAGAAGGTTCTTTGGAGGAGGGTAGGATAGGTTAAATTTGGGAATATGACTATTAAAATAAGCTTGACAGGGGCCTCCCTGGTGGTGCAAGGGGTTAAGACACAACCTATGAAGCTATCCACAGCCAGTGCAGCACGAGTTTGATCCCCCAGCCAAGGAGGAGACCCACATGGCACAGCAGACCTCTCTTGACTTGCCCACTGCTCCCCTCAGCACTGTATTTCAGTAGTCTTCCTGTTCTTCTCCCCACTCTGTCTCTGGTGAATCCTATCACCCTTCACACCTCTGGCCTGTACCCCAACTCTTGTATGCATCAATAAATAAAATCTTTTAAAAAATAAGCTTGACTGATAACTTTGACTAACTTACCAATTATTAATTACTTCATTGGAGATCTCATTGTTACTCATTGCTGCCTTATGGAGAAATTCCTCAACATTTGATGTTTCCCAAGATTTTATTCACAAGCCAGTCCTATTAAGTATAGCTGATAGTGCCTCTCACCCTTCCATTTTTACTCCAGAGTGACCTGTCCTTGATTATGATTGGTATGAATGGTCTCCTTACCTCAGCTGACTTGACACATTATCTCCAGGCCATTTAAGTCAGCCACATCTCTCAGTACAAAACTTAAAGAATAGTAGATGTAACCTTTTGTAAATAAACAAAATAAAGGAAAATAGCAATTTGAAAACCATGTATTTATTATCTCCCAGTCTTGGTGGATAAGAAATTGAAGTACACCCTAACTGGCATTTCTGCTCAGGATTCACACTCAATATTGCAATCATGTCTTCATCTAGGATATCTGCAAAAAACTTTGTGAAGTAACTTAGAGCAGCTTGATTTAACAAGTATGACCCAAATATTGCTTGGACATAGTTAAGCTAAAAAGTTAAATATTTGAAGTAAAATTAAATTTATCCATCTTGACTTTTACCTACCAAACCTTAAACATGTTATCTCTGGCCACTCCTTCCAGATGTGGAAACAAAACTGAGCTATGGAATTTCACGGCATGAGCATCATCATTTTCACATCAGGCTTCAGAAGACACATTTAATCCTGGCCAATAATTTCCCAGAATAGGAAGAGAACATAAAGGTATATATAAGTGGATTAATTGTACCCCTCTCCATAATTTTACAATTTTCCTCTAAAATAGTCCTAGTATAGGAGATCATTATTGGGTATAAACACATGTGGTGGTAGAGAGCCCAACAAGGAAGTCATTCCTTTTTAATTCCCTTTGTTTTGTTTCTCTATATTTCACATATGAGTAAAATCATCAAGTAATTGTCTTTCCCTTTCTGACTTATTTCACTTAACATAACCCCTCCAGTGCATTCATGTTGTCGTAAATAGCAAAATTTCAATTTTTAACCATGTACAAGTATTCTATTGTGTGCATATACCGCATCTTCTTAACACAGTCATATATTTTTTGAGCACTTGGGTTGTTTCCTAAACTTGGCTGATTTAAATAGTGCTGCAGCGAACCTAAGAGTGTGTTTGTCCTTCCCTATTCATTTGTCTGCAACTTTTAGGCTTACTCTTTCTAACCAATGTTTCACCATCAAAATTTCCCAAACCAGATTACTCTGAGACATATTTCTGTGTGTTTATGTGTATGTATATGTTGATGAGTATTCACATAGAAAGAAAGAAACATATCCAGAATCAGGAAACATGAAAGCATAGGAATGAAGGCTTCACTGAAATAAATTCAGAATACAGGACTCCAGTAGGGGCCCAGTCTTCTCAGACATAAAATTCAAGGTATGTAAACTTCAGAAAGTCATGAGTACTGAGCAATGAGAGTGGAGGCCAGAAACATGGTAGGAATGTCCAGCTGAGATTAACTCTGCCAGGCTCTGAGGAGGTCACAGACATAGAAGAAAATACTGTAAGTCAATGGCCATTTCTGACACAAAAGATACACAAATATTTTAGGAGCAAAGAATCATGTTTATTTGGAAATAATCACAATGCCAAAATATGCAACAAAAAATTTAGAGGGTTTGCACTTGGTCTATGACTTAAATGATGCCTTCTGCTTTCCAGACACATCATGGGGTAACTCAGGTTTTCTCAACAACAAGGTAGACTTCCAGGAGAACAACGTATTTTCTGCAGGTTCAGATTACTCTTTCTTCAGTGGATTCAGATGTGATCATGAGACTGCAGAGAAGAAACACCTTGGAATGATCATTTGGAAGAGAATATGGACTGTGGTTATGGTTTAGCAGCAAGAAGAATAGCAACTTCTGTAGACAAAAGGCCGGTAACCACAGAAGGAAGAGCCATATCCAGAGCCATAGCCACAGCCATAACCAGAGCCATAGCCACAGCCATAACCAGAGCCATAGCCACAGCCATATCTGGAGCCGCAGCCACAGCCATATCTGGAACCATAGCCACAGCCATATCCGGAACCATAGCCACAGCCATAGCGGGAGCCATAGCCACAGCCATATCCAGAACCGTAGCCACAGCCATATCCGGAACCGTAGCCACAGCCATATCCAGAACCATAGCCACAGCCATAGCGGGAGCCATAGCCAAGGCCACAGCCATAGCCAAGGCCACAGCCGTAGCTACCATAGTAGTTTCCAAGGTAGTTGCAGTACATGGTGTTAGGAGGTGAGGTTTCAGTTGACCTGTAGGAAGATCTTTCTGAAGTCGAGTATCAGCTACTCTTGCAGGACACTTATATACTCTCAGCAATGGGCGGGTCAACCTCACATGGGCTCTGTTCTCATTTTACAACTATTTGCTAAAATGAGCTCATTCTGTGTACAACATCTTGTCAGGATGTCATATTACTGCCATCCTAGGAATTTTCTAATGGTTGTTTTAAACATAAAGATATATGTTGTAAACACCCAAGCTTATATAACCCTAATTTTACTTTCACAATTGTATTTCATGGCTATGACATTACACATAAGCAAAATAGATTGGGCTTATTTATATGTGTGTTTACTATTTTGCTCTTGTTCTCATTGACATTATCATAGCACATATCACAATGTTTTCTTTTTTTCCATTTATAATGTGAATCCTCTAAAGTACTTTTCATGGGTTTCAGACAAGGAATTGAATATTTCAACATGCTACGTTTACTCCCTGAAATAATCTCCACTCTGGAGAAAATTTTCCATCAGTTTATGACATTCTATTCTTTCTTTAGGGCAAACAGTTTTTTAGGGAAGGCCAGATAAGTAATATAAAACTTACTATTACTACTTTACCAAAAATTATGAAGTTTTCCGACTTTCAACTTAGAGTGTGGAAAATGCTTTGGTTCAAAAACTTTGTTTAAGCTCAAGTTTTCAATGTAAGTCCGGTTATAATGTTCCTCATATATGTGTTATTGAGTTATGTTCTCTACTAACATATGATCAATCAAAATTAGTACTTAAAGAATCTGCAATGTTTTATTGTTTTTATTCCCACCTGACTTCTCCTACAAACAATATTCAAATAGCACTACCTATACCACTTTTGTGGGATTCTTTACAATTATGACATTAATAATGGTTTATACTTCCATGGTATTTATTTTGTCCTAACTTTGATTTTGTCATTTTTAAAGATTATTTTTATTGTGGTGCATTGCTTTAGAGCATTGTATATGATTTAGGAATAAGGTGCACACCTCTAAAATGTATGTTACAACATCACACCCACTACCAAAGCCCAAGTTATTTCTCATTCTACACCACTGGATCTCCTACCTCTCAGTTCTACAGTCAGATTTCTAGGGTTTGTTTCATCATGTGTTTTTCTGTTCCTCTGTTTTGCTTTTTATATTCATATATGAGAGAAATATCCTGTATTTTTTCTTTTTCTTTCTGACATATATTGCTTACTTTACATTAAAGTAAATTTTAACATTTTAATACAAGAAATACATCAGTCCAAGTTAATGCAGATACTTGAAAACTGTTATTATTTGGGAGTGCTTCTGTTTGGATACAAGAAGGGGGGGTGAGTAAAAGAAGGTAGTGACTGCCGATATAGAAGGATTTGTGCTTCATTCTTCGTAGTTCCTATATATTTCTGATAGATTCTATTACATTGTTAATGTTTATTGATTCTTACTTAGTAGTTGCAGGAACTAAAGTTTATAAATTTGAGAACACTTCCCATAGTCAAGTAATTAGTAAATGGATCTGACAAAATTTACCATGAAAAGCCTTGTCTCCTACAGAGCCACTGAAACTGGGAGAGGAACTTTCTGAACTTACTGCCTCTCATCTTCCCAATACTTTCAGTGTATGCTCTGTGACAAGTGATGGGCCCCTTCATGAGTTTGCCCTTTAATCTGAGCATGGTATTAAGCTTTCTTGGTAGACAGTGTTGCAGGGGAGAAACTGCAGGAGAAAGCAGTTTGCATTATTTGTTTGCAGCCCTGGACTGGGGGGTGGATAAGAGATGGCAGTGACAGGATGAGAGGACATTTGTTAAGGCTTTATTCACTGGTGGATGCTGGAGTCTCAGGATCAAGTTTTTGGTTTTGGAACACTCTGTTGAAACTAGCCTTTGAAGATTTCTCATCCAAGAGTATCTGCTGACTTCAAACCCACACAACACACAGATTCCCTCTCTAGCTATCCTGCCCCACAGAGTTGCCACTGCCCCTCAGCTTTCCAGACCTTCACCATTTGCTAATTGCTTGATTACCATCTGCACTCCAGAAGGCATCTCCTATTGGTCCACTGATTATAGAGCCTGGCCAAAGGAGTTATTTTTTTCCTGCTATCCAGGGTGCTGAACTGCAGTTCCAAGTTTTACCTTCTGGAGTATACTTCCACATCCCTAGAGAACCATATAGAATTTTCTCATCCTATAATCACCCATTTATTATAGCTTTAAAATTGATTTTAATGTTAAGCTTTCCTGTTTAACCTTATGTGAGGTTTCCATCTACTACTGGACCCAGACTGACACACAGAGCTTTAGTTTTACAAGTCATTTTTGTATATGTGGTAGTCGATAAAATGCTAACAGATAAGATGAAGTAGTACATTAAGTGAAAAGGAAAAATGGAAGATAATGCAATAACAAAGACCAAAACGTAGAGAAAAGCAAAGAAAAATTTGTCAAGGTTTAAGACGTCACGGATGAGAAGTCTGCTCATTATGGAAACTATGAGAATAGATGACATCAAGTTAAAAGTAGGCAGGTGAGTTTCAAAGCATTCACAATAGATTTGCCATGTGATCCAGCATTCCACACCAAGGTAACTACCTGGAGAGTACAAAGACACTAATTTGAAGGGCCAAGTGGACTCCTGTGTTCACTGCAGCACTATTTACATTAGTCACATTATGGAAAGGACCCAAGTGCCCAGGAACACATGAGTGGGTAAAGGTGTGGTGTAGCTCCACAATGGCTTCTACTAAGCTATAAAAGATAATGAAATCATACCACATGAACCCATGGATGGAACTGGAGAGGAAGATGTTCTAGAAGGTTCTTTGGAGGAGGGTAGGATAGGTTAAATTTGGGAATATGACTATTAAAATAAGCTTGACAGGGGCCTCCCTGGTGGTGCAAGGGGTTAAGACACAACCTATGAAGCTATCCACAGCCAGTGCAGCACGAGTTTGATCCCCCAGCCAAGGAGGAGACCCACATGGCACAGCAGACCTCTCTTGACTTGCCCACTGCTCCCCTCAGCACTGTATTTCAGTAGTCTTCCTGTTCTTCTCCCCACTCTGTCTCTGGTGAATCCTATCACCCTTCACACCTCTGGCCTGTACCCCAACTCTTGTATGCATCAATAAATAAAATCTTTTAAAAAATAAGCTTGACTGATAACTTTGACTAACTTACCAATTATTAATTACTTCATTGGAGATCTCATTGTTACTCATTGCTGCCTTATGGAGAAATTCCTCAACATTTGATGTTTCCAGATTTTAATCACAAGCCAGTCCTATTAAGTATAGCTGATAGTGCCTCTCACCCTTCCATTTTTACTCCAGAGTGACCTGTCCTTGATTATGATTGGTGTGAATGGTCTCCTTACCTCAGCTGACTTGACACATTATCTCCAGGCCATTTAAGTCAGCCACATCTCTTAGTACAAAACTTAAAGAATAGTAGATGTAACCTTTTGTAAATAAACAAAATAAAAGAAAATAGCAATTTGAAAACCATGTATTTATTATCTCCCAGTCTTGGTGGATAAGAAATTGAAGTACACCCTAACTGGCATTTCTGCTCAGGATTCACACTCAATATTGCAATCATGTCTTCATCTAGGATATCTGCAAAAAACTTTGTGAAGTAACTTAGAGCAGCTTGATTTAACAAGTATGACCCAAATATTGCTTGGACATAGTTAAGCTAAAAAGTTAAATATTTGAAGTAAAATTAAATTTATCCATCTTGACTTTTACCTACCAAACCTTAAACATGTTATCTCTGGCCACTCCTTCCAGATGTGGAAACAAAACTGAGCTATGGAATTTCACGGCATGAGCATCATCATTTTCACATCAGGCTTCAGAAGACACATTTAATCCCGACCAGTAATTTCCCAGAGTAGGAAGAGAACATAAAGGTATATATAAGTGGATTAATTGTACCCCTCTCCATAATTTTATAATTTTCCTCTAAAATAGTCCTAGTATAGGTGATCATTATTGGGTATAAATACATGTGGTGGTAGAGAGCCCAACAAGGAAGTCATTCCTTTTTAATTCCCTTTGTTTTGTTTCTCTATATTTCACATATGAGTAAAATCATCAAGTAGTTGTCTTTCCCTTTCTGACTTATTTCACTTAACGTAACCCCTCCAGTGCATTCATGTTGTCGTAAATAGCAAAATTTCAATTTTTAACCATGTACAAGTATTCTATTGTGTGCATATACCACATCTTCTTAACACAGTCATATATTTTTTGAGCACTTGGGTTGTTTCCTAAACTTGGCTGATTTAAATAGTGCTGCAGCAAACCTAAGAGTGTGTTTGTCCTTCCCTATTCATTTGTCTGCAACTTTTAGGCTTACTCTTTCTAACCAATGTTTCACCATCAAAATTTCCCAAACCAGATTACTCTGAGACATATTTCTGTGTGTTTATGTGTATGTATGTGTTGATGAGTATTCACATAGAAAGAAAGAAACATATACAGAATCAGGAAATATGAAAGCATAGGAATGAAGGCTTCACTGAAATAAATTCAGAATACAGGACTCCAGTAGGGGCCCAGTCTTCTCAGACATAAAATTCAAAGTATGTAAACTTCAGAAAGTCATGAGTACTGAGCAATGAGAGTGGAGGCCAGAAACATGGTAGGAATGTCAAGCTGAGATTAAATCTGCCAGGCTCTGAGTAGGTCACAGACATAGAAGAAAATACTGTAAGTCAATGGCCATGTCTGACACAAAAGATACACAAATATTTTAGGAGCAAAGAATCATGTTTATTTGCAAATAATCACAATGTAAAAATATGCAACAAAAAATTTAGAGGGTTTGCACTTGGTCTATAACTTAAATGATGCCTTCTGCTTTCCAGACACATCATGGGGTAACTCAGGTTTTCTCAAAAACAAGGTAGACTTCCAGGAGAACAACGAATTTTCTGCAGGTTCAGATTACTCTTTCTTCAGTGGATTCAGTTGTGATCATGAGAACGCAGAGAAGAAATGCCTTGGAATGATCACTTTGGAAGAAAACATGGACTGTGGTTATGGTTTAGCAGCAAGAAGAATAGCAACTTCTGTAGACAAAAGGCCGGTAACCACAGAAGGAAGAGCCATAGCCACAGCTATAACCAGAGCCATAGCCACAGCCATATCTGGAGCCGTAGCCACAGCCATATCCGGAACCATAGCCACAGCCATATCCGGAACCGTAGCCACAGCCATAGCGGGAGCCATAGCCACAGCCATATCCAGAACCATAGCCACAGCCATATCCGGAACCATAGCCACAGCCATAGCGGGAGCCATAGCCAAGGCCACAGCCATAGCCAAGGCCACAGCCGTAGCTACCATAGTAGTTTCCAAGGTAGTTGCAGTACATGGTGTTAGGAGGTGAGGTTTCAGTTGACCTGTAGGAAGATCTTTCTGAAGTCGAGTATCAGCTACTCTTGCAGGACACTTATATACTCCCAGCAATGGGTGGGTCAACCTCACATGGGCTCTGTTCTCATTTTACAACTATTTGCTAAAATGAGTTCATTCTGTGTACAGCATCTTGTCAGGATGTCATATTACTGCCATCCTAGGAATTCTCTAATGGTTATTTCAAACATAAAGAGATATGTTGCAAACATCCAAGCTTATATAACCCTAATTTTACTTCCATAATTGTATTTCATGGCTATGATATAACACATAAACAAAATATGTTTGGCTTGTGTATGCATGTTTTTACTATTCTGTGCTTTGTCTTCGAAAGCAACTATCAATATTTAACATAAAGTTTGATGATTGCTATTAATTTCCTCCCCTCCTTCTTATCATTACCACTATCATTATCACATCATGTTGGTCTACTTTTTACCATTAATAAGGAAAATTCTCCCAAGTACTTAGCACAGATTTTGGACAGGGAATCGTACATTTCAACATGCTACATTTAGTCTCTGAATATTCGCCTTCTCTCTGAAGAAAATCTTTTCTATCTCACCCTCTCTATTAGTTTATAACATTCTATTCTTTCTTTAGGACAAATATTTTTAATGAACACCAGATAAGGAAGTTACTAATACTTACTTTTAATAATTTAAAAGAATGATAAAATTTTCTAAGTTTGAACTTCAAGTGAGGAAAATGGTTTGGTTTAAGAACTTCTTTGTTCAAAATCAAGATTTCAATGCAAGTTCAGTTATAAGGTTGCTCCTTTATGTGCTATGTAGTGTTGGCCTCCATTAATATGTGATCAATCAATAATTAGTACTTGGAGAATCTACAGTATCTAATTGATTTTATTCTCACCTGTCTTCTCACACAAAAAATAATGGGATATTATTTACCCATACTAGCTTTGCTGGATACTTTGCAATCATAACGTTAATAATATTGAACTATTTCAAGATATTATTTTCCCCTACTTTTATTTTTGTAATTTCTAAAAACTTTTTTTTAGAGGTAGTACATTGGTTTACAAAACTATATATGATTTATGGATACTCGTGAACACCTCTACTTATTTATTACCATACCCCGCCCACCACCATAACCCCAATAATTGTCCACTATCCACTATTGGAGCTCGTCCCTCCTAGCACCAGGTTCCCCACCTTGTCCTCTGGTCAACTCAGTTATACATTCACATTTAGTGTTTCTTTTGTTTTGTTATCATCTGTTCCTCTCCTTTGTTTTTTATATTCCACATCCAAGTGAAACATCAAAATTTGTCCTTTTCCTTCTGACTTAATTTGCTTATTTTACATTAAAGTATTAATGTTTTAATAAAAGAAATGCATCAATAAAAGTAAATATATATATTTGGAAACTGTTACTATGTGAAAATGCTTATGTTTGGATACAAGAATGGGGAGAAAGGAAAAGAAGGTAGTGACTCCTGATACAGCAGAACCTGTGCTTCACTCTTTGTAGTTCCTACATATTTCCTACAGAGTCCAACAAATTTTTAATTCACATATTATTTGATGCCATAAGCAGTCACAGAAACTGAAGTTCATAAATTTGAGATCATTTCCTGTGGTCAAATAAGTAGTAAATGGTTCTGACAATTTTGCCATGAAACGCTATTTCCCCTACAGAGCCTCTGAATATGGAAGAGCGGGCTGTTGTGAAATTTCTGCCTCATCTTTCCAATACTTTCAGGGTATGCTCTGCAATGAGGGATAGGCTCCTTCATGAACTGGCCCTTTAATGTGAGCATGACATTAAGCTCTCTCAGTAGAGAGTGTCTCAGGGGAGAAATTGCAGAGGAAGACAGTTCTGCATTATTTGTTTTGAGCCCTCTTATAAGGCATGTGATACCAGTGAGAATGAAAGGATATTTAGTGAGATTATATTTAGTAGCGGACATCAGTGTTGTTGGAGGCTCAGAACCATGTTTTTGCTTATTTGGCCCCTTCTATGCTGAAACTAGCAATTGAAGATTTCTCATCCATGAGTGTCTGCAGCATTCAAACCCACACAAACATTCTCTAGCCTACCCTACCCACAGAGTTGGGTGTGCCTCTGAGCTTCCCAGACCTTCTACCACTTGCTAACTGCTTTATTAATATTTGCACTCCTGAGGGTGTCTCCTGCAGGTCCACTGAATAGAGAACACCTCTGGCCTGGCCTGAGGAGGAACTTTTTCTGCTATCCAGGGTGCTGAACTATGCCTTCCAAGTTGCCTTTCTTGAGTATTCTTCCACATCCCAAGAGAAAACAGAATTTTCTCACCCTATAATCACCCTTTAATTATAGTTTAAAATTAATGTTATTATTAAGCTTTCCTGTTTAATGTATTGTGAGGTTTCTGTCTACTGACTGGACCCAGAACGACACATGGAGCTTTCATTTTAAGAGTACTTTTGTATACATGGTTGTTGAATGAATGGTAGAAGATAAGATTTACTAGCATGTAAAGTGTAAAGCAAAGAAGGAGGATAAAGTAATTACAAGGACCAAAACTCTGAGAAAGCAAAGAAATATTTTTCAATGATAAAGATATGGTGTACCAGAAGTTTTTTCATCATGGAAACTATGGGAATAGATGACATCAAGCTAGAAATAGGCAGGTCAGTTTCAAAACATTAACAATAGATTTGCCATATGATCCAGCAATTCCAATCCCAGGTAACTACCTGAAGGGTAAAGACACTAATAAGAAGAGACATATGCATTCCTATGTTCGTTGCAGCACTTTTTACAATAGTGACACTATGGAAATGACCCAAGTTATTCGAGTGGCTAAAGGTGTGGTATATCTACACAATGGCTTACTACTTAGCTATAAAAGATGATGAAATCTCGCCATATGCAACACATGGATGAACTTGAGAGGATGGTACTCTGTAAGGCTCTGTGTATAGTTTTGAGTTTGCTAATATGACTACTAAAATAAGTTGAACTAATAACATCCACTAAATTGCCCACTGCAAATTACTTCACAGAAGTTCTCATTGTAACTCAATGCTGCCATATATATATGAGAACTTCTGTGTAGTTATATATATATATATATATATATATATACACACTACTCCACTACACTGTTTGAAGTTCTTATGAATCCAAGTAGCCATGAAAATAAATTAATTTTTTCCTCTATTGAGGTAACATTGATTTTCAACACTGCATAAGGTTTAGGCATACAGAATCACACCTCAACAACAGCATATGCCACACCGCACCTATCACCAAAGACTGGGTTACCATCCACCACTATCCAATAAAACTCCTTTACTTGTTAAACCAGGTATATTACCCTTCTCCTCTGGTAACCAGCATTCTGTTGACAAAATTTAAGTTTTACTCTTATTAATTATTTTTGTTTTGTTAATTTAACTTCCAAAATTGAGTGAAATCATAGAGCAATTCATTTTTCTGAGTTATTTCACATACAATAATCCACTAGGATTCATTCTTGTTCCACTGTGTATACATATCATAATATCTGTATCCAATCATCTGTCAATGGGCAGTTGTTCCTCATCTTAGCTATTGTGAATAATAGTGAAATTAACACAGGGTTGCATACATCTTCTTGAATTAATTTTTATATTATTCAGATAAATATCCAGAAGTAAAATTGATGGATAATATGCAGTCCTATTTTCAATTTTGAAGAACATCCATATTCATCCATAGTGGCCATACCAAATAGTAATCCTTCTGATAGTGTATATTTACCACAAGTACCACTCCCCAACAATTTATTATCAGTTCTAAGTGGTCATTTATTCAATGAGAAGAGCACACAAATACCCTTCAGAATAACACTGCTTAGTCATTTTTTTAATCACATGTTTCTTTCACATTTTACAATCTCTTTGGTCTCAAAAAAAATTGCAAAAGATGTAACTTTAGTGCAGTAATTTCTGTTTGAGGGACAAACAGATTAGGAATTTTACTAAAATTACAGATCTGCTGTATTAACAAAGTCAAGTGTTTGTTCTTTATGTTAAGCTACATAAAGTCTCCTTTTATAATCATTGGGTGTTTGAATACATGTTATAACAGGGAGTTGATATTTCTTCTGGGAACCCAATTCATTGTGAAATTATGCTGTATAAAGGCCAACATGCCTCATAATCTCTCATTATTCCCAATGTTACTGTGGGTACAAGGAATTTTTTTCTCATGATTGGCGCAGCGGTTGAGCACTGGGCTGCAAAGCTGCCCGCAGCCTCTGCAGCACCAGTTCAATCCCTGGCCACCAGCGAGGGTCCCACATGGTGCCCCACACCTCTCCTGCTGTGCCCGCTACGCCCCTCAGCAGTGTATTTTGTTGGTCTGCCTGTTCCCCGCTCTGGCTCTGGTGAATTCTCTCACCCTCCCGTGCTTCTGACTATACCCAGTGCTTATATAAATAAATAAATAAATCTTTAAAATTAAAAAAAAGGATTTTTTTCATAATCCAGTCCCATATATGGTTGGGATCTCATAGTGTCTCTCACCCTTGAACATTTACTCCAAAGTGCTCTGTCCTTGATATGGATTGGTGTGAATGATCTCACCTCTGCTGACATATGTCTATGTATAATTGTGTGTTGATGAGTGTTCATATAGAAAGAAAGATAGACCCAGAATCAAACACTAGACTAAAATCAATTCAGAACACAGGACTCCACCAATGGGGACCATTATTGAGGCATGCTATTGATGGCAAATATACTTCAGTACATCATGGGTGATTAGCAATGAGAGTAGAGACCAGACACACAGTTGTAATGACCAGCTGAGATAAGCTCTGCCAAGCTCTAAGGAGGTCACAGACATAGAAGACAAAGAGGTAAGTCATAGGCACGTCTGACACAAAACACACACAAACTTGTTAGGAGAAAAGAATCATGTTTATTTGGAAATGATCACAATATAGAAAGATGCAACAAGGAGTCAGAGAGTTGGTACTTAAATTATGCCTTCTGCTTTTCAGGCACATCATGGAGTAACTCAGCTTCCCTCAGCATCAAGCTGGACTGCCAAGAGGACAATGGATACTCTGCAGGCTCTGAATACTCTTTCTTGAGTAGGTTCAGCTATGATGAAGAAACAGTAAAGAGAAATGCCTTGGGGTGATCATTTTAGAAGAAAATCTGTACTGAGGTGATGTTTTAGCAGCAAGAAGAATAGCAACTCCTGTAAACAATTGGTCGGTAGCTATAGCAGGAAGATCCATATCCAGAACCATAGCCACAGCCATATCCGGAACCATAGCCACAGCCATATCTGGAACCGTAGCCACAGCCATATCCGGAACCATAACCACAGCCATATCTGGAACCATAGCCACAGCCATATCCAGAACCATAACCACAGCCATATCCGGAACCGTAGCCACAGCCATAGAGGGAGCCATAGCCACAGCCATATCCGGAACCATAGCCACAGCCATAGCGGGAGCCATAGCCAAGGCCACAGCCATAGCCAAGGCCACAGCCGTAGCTACCATAGTAGTTTCCAAGGTAGTTGCAGTACATGGTGTTAGAAGGTGAGGTTTCAGTTGACCTGTAGGAAGATCTTTCTGAAGTTGAGTATCAGCTACTCTTGCAGGACACTTTTATACTCCAGGAATGGGCAGGTCAACCTCACATGGGCTCTGTTCTCATTTTACAACTATTTGCTAAAATGAGCTCATTCTGTGTACAGAATATTACATTACTTACTGCCATGCTAGGAATTTTCTAATAGTTATTTCAAACAAAATATATATGTGCTAAATACCCAAGCTTGTATAACCCTAATTTTACTTCCATAATTGTCTTTCATGCCTATGACATAACACATCAACAAATAGGTTTGGCCTGTATATGTGTGTTTACTATTTTGCTCTTTCAATGTTTAGAAAGCAACTATCAAAAACAAAGTTATACTCACTGATATTAATATACTCCCGCCCCTCATCATCATTATCACCATCACCATATCATATTGGTTTCCTTTTTTCCACTAATAAATACTGTAAAGTACTTTTCCTGGATTTTAAACAAAGACTTGAGTATTCCAAAATGCTACATATACTCCCTGAAATGATCTCCTTCCCTCCAAAGGTAAATTGTCTATCTCATCCCTTCCCATCAGTTTATGACATTCTATTCTCTCTTTAGGTAAAAATATTTTAGTGAACACCTCATAAGTTATGTAATACTATTAATTATTGAACTAAAAATAAACTTTTCTAAGAGTTTGATCTTCAAGTGAGGAAAATTGCATTGGTTTAAGAACTCCTTTGCTCAAGTCTAAGTTTTCAAGGCAGGTCTCAGTATAAGGTTTCTCATATGGGCTAGGGAATCATGTTCTCCACTAACATGTGATCACTCAATAATTAGTGCTTACAGACTCTGCAGCATTTTGATTTTACTCTCCTATGTATTTTCAGCAAGGAATATTTGAATAATTACAAGGACCTATCACTTTTGTTGAATATCTTCCAATCATGACATTAATAATAGCTCACTGCTCCATGGTTTTTACTATATGCTCCTAACTTTAGTTTTGTATTATTTAAAGTTATATTTATTCAGGTGCATTGGCTATAGCACTGTTTGTGATTTATAAGTAAGGTGCACACCTCTACAAACATGTGTTACCATAGCACATTGACCACCAAAGCCTCAGTAATTCTTCAATATACAGCACTGGATCTCCTACGTCCCTGTTCTACAGTCAGATTTCTAGGATTTGTTTTGTTTTGTTTTGCTTTCTGTTCTTTGTTTTGTCTTTTATATTGCACATATGTGAGAAATGTCCTGTATTTGCCTTTCTCTTTCTGAATTGTTGTGTTATTTTACATTAAAGTAAGTCTTAACATTTTAATACAAGAAATGCATCAGTCCCAGTAAATATATGTATTTGAAAACTTATTATTGGGGAATGCTTATGTTTGGATACAAGAAAGAGGGAAAAGTAAAAGATGGTAGTGAAAACCAGCAGAGCAGTATATGGGCTTTAACTCTTTGTAGTTCCTATATATTTCCTATAGACCCCAACACATTTTAATGCACTTATTCTTATTTAGCAGTTGCAGAAACTAAAGTTTATGAATTGAAGAACATTTTCCACAGTCAAATAATTAGTAAATGGATCTGACAAATTTTACCATGAAAAGCTGTTTTTCCTAAGAGCCTTTGTACTGGGAGAGGCCTGTTCTGAAATTACCACCTCTCATCTTTGTAATACTTTCAATGTAAGCTCTGTGATGAGTGATGGGCTCCTTCATGAATTTTCGGTTAATGAGAGCATGGATAACCTTTCTCAGAACAGCGTGTTTCAGGGGACAAATTGCAGGGAAAGGCAGTCCAAATGAATTGTTTGTTGCCCTGGTGGGGAGGTAGATCATGGCAGTGGGGGTGAGAGGATATTTTGTGAAACTTTATTCAGTGGTGGATCTTCGTGATGTTGGAGCCTCAAGATCATGTTTTTGTTTAATTGTCCCCCTCTTTTGAAATTTTCACCTTTTGAAAGTTGAAGATTTCGCATCCATGTGTCTGCAGCCCTCAAAACCACACAGACACACATATTCCCTTTCTAATTATCCTCCCCCATTGAGCTGCATGTGCCCCTGTGCTTTCCAGAATTTCTACCACTAGCTAAATTCTTGAATACCATCTATGCTCTGGCCTGGGCAAAGAGTGAATTTTTTGTTTTTGTTTTTTTTTTTTTTTTTTTTTTTTTTTTTTTTTTTTTTTGCTATCCAGAGGACTGAACTGCTCCTTCCAAGCTTTGCCTTAGAGTATACTTCCATATCCTAGCACCCATACAGATTTTTCTCACCCTATAATCACCCTTTAATTATAGTTTTAAAATTCATTTTATTAGCAAGCATTCCCTGTTTAACCTAGAGTGGGGTTCCTATCTACTGACTGGACACAGACTGATGCAGAGAACTTAAGTTTTATGAGTCACTTGTGTGTTTGTGTAGTTGAATCAATGGTAGATAACATGTACTAGTACATGAAATGAGAAGCAAAGGTGGAAGATAATGTAATTACAAGAGGATAAAACTTTAGAGAAAAGAAATATTTGTCAATGAAAAAGGCTTCATGGATCAGAGTTTGTTCATCTTGGAAACTACGGGAATAGATGAAAACAGGCTAAAAGTAAGTGGGTCAGTCTCAAAATATTAACAAGATTTGCCATAGTGTCCAGCAATTCCACTCCTAAATAAATACCTGAAGAGTACAAAGACACTAATTTGAAGGGCATGTGCACTCCTATGTTCACTGCAGCACTATTTACATTAGTCACTTTATGGAAAGGACCCAAGTGCCCAAGTACAGATGCATGGAGAAAGGTGTGGTATATCTCCACAATGGCTACTACTCAGCTATAAAAGATGATAAAATCTATACATGCACAGCAACATGGATGGAACTGGAGTAGGGGATACTACATAATGCTCTCTGGAGGAGCATATGTTTGTTTAAATTTGTGAAGAGAACTATTAAAATAAGCTTTACTGATACCTTTGACTAACTTGCCAATTACTAATTACATTGTAGGCAATCTCATTATAACTCAATGCTGCCTTATATAGAAACTCCTACAATTCTGTTATACATCTTATGAATCCAAATAAACTTGAAAATAATATTTTTCACTCATAGAGGGAACCATAATTTTCAACACTGTATAAGGTTAATCAAGCATGGTTGACAGTGTCTCTCAGCCTCCCACTTTTACTCCAGATTGATCGGTTCTTGATACTGCTTGGTGTCACTGTCTCCTCACCTCAGCTGACATGTGAATATTATCTCCAAGTCATATAAGTCAACCACATGTCTTACTATATAACTAAAGAATAGTAGAAGCAGCCTGTTAAAAATTACCAAATTAAAGAAAATAGCTACACAGAAATTAATTCATTTATTATCTCACAGTCTTGGGGGATGTAAGTCCATCCTGCTGGGATCTCAAGTCAGGATCTCACTCCCAATGCTGCAATCAAGTCTGCATCCATGACACCAGCAAAATATTTTTGCCATATAATTTAACAAGAGTAGCCTGATTTAGTAAGTATGATCAAAATATTGCATGAACAAGATTAAGCTAAAGTTAAAATTTTCATGAAAATCTATATTTCTCCATCTTGTATTTATTGTGCCAAATCTTAAACATTTATCACCAGCCACTGCTTCCAGATGCTGAACAAAATGATTCCTCTTACACATTTTCATGGCATCAGTATCACAATTTTCACATAAGGCTTCAGAGGTCACAATTGTTCCTAAGCAATAATTTTGTAGAATAGGGTGAGAATAGAGAGGTATTTATCAATTCATTATACCTCTCTCCATAAGTTTACAATTTTCCTAAAAACAACCCTAGTACATGGTGATCATGACTGTATATAGGCACATCTGGTAGTAGAGCACCCAATGAGGAGTCAGTCCTTATCAGAAAGTTGTCAGTGTCTGTTCCATTGTTTTGCTTAATTATATTACAAGTGAAATCACTGAGTATTATTCTTTCCCTTTCTGACTTATATCACTGACCAAAAAAACCACCAGTGCCATTCATACTGTTGCAAGTGGAAAAATTTCATGTTTGTAATCACTAGCTAGCATTCAATTGTGTATATATGTGTTATACCTTCTTAACACACTCGTGTGTTTTTGGGCGTGTAGGTTGTTTTCCACACTTGGCTGATTTAAATAGTGCTGCAATGAACACAAGAGTGCATTGGACCCTCCCTATTTGTTTTTCCTCAACTTTTACACTGACACTTTCTAAACAATTTTTAACCATTAGAATTTATTTCCCAAGCCAGATCACCCTGAGATATTTGCCTGTGTTTATATGTGTATGTATGTGTTGATGAGTGTACATATGGAAAGAAATAGACACAGAATCATGAAACACAAAGGTTTATGAATACTTTCTTACAATAAATTAAGAACACTAGACTGGGGGTCTCCCTGGTGGCGCAGGCGGTTGAGCTCCGCACTGTGAAGCTATCCCCAGCCTCTGTCATGTGGGTTCGATCCCGGCCAGCAGGCGAAAATCCCACATGGCGAAGCAGACCTCTCCTGTCTCGCCCACTGCTCCCCTCAGCAGTGTATTTCGTCAGTCTAACTGTTCTGTTCCCCACTCTGTCTCTGGTGAATCCTCTCACCCTCCTGTGCATTTGGCCTGTATCCTGGTTCTTGTATAGATAAATAAATCTTTTAAAGAAAAAAAAAAAAACACTAGACTCAACCAATGAAGACTCATTTTTTTTCAAGATAATATTCATAGCAAATATCCTGCAGTGAGTTGTGGGTGCTGAGCAGTGAGACTGGAGACAAAACATACAGTTGGAATGACCACTGAGATGAGCTCTGCCAGGATCCGAGAAGGTAACATACATAGAAGACAAAGTGTAAGTCAATGTCCACATCTGACACAAAAGACACACAAAATTGTTAGGAGAAAATAATGTTTATTTGAAAATGATCACATATATAATTATGCAACCAGAAGTGAGAGAGTTTCAACTTGCTCTATGATTTAAACCATGACTTCTGTGTTCCAAGGGTTCATGGAGTAACTCAATTTCCCTCAGCAACAAGCTGGACTGCTAAGAGGACAATGAATATTCTTCAGGTTCTGAATACTCTTGTCAGTGGATTCAGTGGTGATCATGAGTCAGTGAAGAAGAAATGCCTTGGAGTGATCATGGTAGAAGAAACTCTGCATTGTGGTGATGTTTTAGCAGCAAGAAGAATAGCACCTTCTGTAGGCAAATGGCCGGTAGCTCCAACAGGAAGAACCATATCCAGAACCATAGCCACAGCCATATCCGGAACCATAGCCACAGCCATATCGGGAGCCATAGCCACAGCCATATCCGGAACCGTAACCACAGCCATAACGAGAGCCATAGCCACAGCCATATCCGGAACCATAGCCACAGCCATATCCGGAACCATAGCCACAGCCATAACGAGAGCCATAGCCACAGCCATAACCATAGCCAAGGCCACAGCCATATCTGGAACCATAGCCACAGCCATAACGGGAGCCATAGCCACAGCCATAGCCATAGCCCAGGCCACAGCCGTAGCTCCCACAGGAGTTTCCAAAGTAGTTGCAACACATGGTGTTAGGAGGTGAAGTTTTAGTTGACCTGTAGGAAGATATTTCTGAAGTTGAGTACCAGCTACTCTTGCAGGGCACTTATATACTCCAGAAATGGGTGAGTCAAACTCACATGGGCTCTGTTCTCATTTTACAACTATTTTCTAAAGTGAGCTTATTCTGTGTACAGCAACTTGTCAGGATTTTACATTACTTACTGCCAACCTAGGAATTTTCCAATGATTATGTCAAACATAAAGATCAATGTGCTAAACACCCAACCTTACATAACCCTAATTTTACTTCCAAATTGTTTCATGGCTATATCACAGCAATGAAAAGGTTTGGTCTGTAAATTTGTAAGTTTTCTATTTTGCTCTTTCATTGTCTTAGAAAGAAACTATCAATATTGAGCACAATGTTCTACTGATTGCTATTAATATCTCCCCTCCACATCCTCAATATCACCTTCATTTTCATAGTATAGTTTTCCTTTTTCCATTAATAAGGTAAATACTGTAAAATGCTTTCCTTAGTTTGGACAGGGAATTGAGTATTTCAACATGCTACATTTAATCTCCTCTCTGAAGTTTATCTATAGCATACTTTTCAGGAATTAGTTTATGATATTCTATGCCATATTTATGCAAAAAATTTTAGGGAACATATGCCATGTTTATGTTTCCTTTTTTTTCCTGTTCCTCTGCTTTGTTATTTATATTTCACATATGAAAGAAGTGTCCTATACTTGCTTTTTTTTCTGATTTACTTTACTTACATTATTAAAGTTACTATTAACATATTAATACAATAAAAACATCAGTCTAAGTTAATAAAGATATTTGAAAACTGTTATTATTTGGGAATGCTTATGTTTGCACACAAGAAAGGGGGGGAAAGTAAAAGAACACAGGGACTCCTGATATAGCAGGACCTGTGCATCACACTTTGTATGTATGTATACAAAGGACTCCACAATAGGAATCTCACATTAGGTTAAACAGGGACTGTGCTATTAAAATTAAATTTTAAACTATAATAAAAGTTGATTATAGGGTGTGAAAATTCTGTATGGTTGTCTAGGATGTGGAACAATACTCAAGAAAGACAAAACATCCTACTGACTCCACAATTTAATGCACTTACTCTTATTTAGCAATTGCAGAAACTAAAGTTTATCATTTTGAGAACATTTCCCATAGCCAAATAATTACTAACTGGTTCTGACAAACTTGGCCATGAAAAGCTGTTTCTCCTACAGAGCCATTGAAACTGGGAGAGGAATGCTTTGAACTTACTGCATCTCATATCCTAATATTTTCACACTATGCTCTGTGATGAGTGATGGGCTCCTTCCTGATTGTCACTTTGATCTAAGCATGACATTAAGCTTTCTTGTCATAGAGTGCTACAAAGGAGAAACTATAGGACAAAGCAGTTCTTCATTTGTGTTTGCTCTCGAGGGGAACGGTAGGTTAGGACATTTTGAGATTCTTTTAAGTGGTGGGTCATCAGTAATGTTAGAGTCTCAAGATCATGTTTGTATATTTTTCCCCCACTTGCTGAAATTAGCACCTTGAAGATTTCTCATCCATGAGTGTCTATAGCCACAAACTCCCCAGACACTCAGATTCCCTTACTAGTTTTCCTCCCAAAGAGAGCAGATTGTACCCCTGAGCTTCCCAGCACTTCTACCACTTGCTGAACATTTGATTATTGGGTCCACTGAATAGAGAATAGCTGTAGTTTGGCCAAAGGAGTGAAATTTTTTGGCTCTCCAGAATTTTAAATCCCCTTCCATGTTTTCTTTCTTGAGTATTGTTCCAGATCCTAGACAACCATATAGAATTTTCACACCCTATAATCAACTTTTATTATAGTTTAAAAATTAATTTTAATAGCACAGTCCCTGTTTAACTTAATGTGAGATGCCTATCTATTGACTGCACATAAGCTAAGGCAGAGAGCTTTAGTTTTATGAGACATTTGTTCATATGTGGTATTTGAATCAATGACAGCAGATAAGATTACTAGTCTATGTGAAATGAAAAGAGAAAATGGAAGATAATGCAATCACAAGAGAACTAAAACTTACAGAAAAGCAAAGAACAATGTGTCGATGAAAAAGACATCATGTATCAGAGTCTGTTCATCTTAGAAATATGGGAACAGTTGACAACAATCTAAAAGGAGCTGAGTCAATCACAAAATATTAATAATAGATTTGTCATATGATCCAGCAATTCCACTCCTAGGTACAACTATTAAAATAAGCTTGACTAATAACTTTTACTAACTGGCCAATTACTAATTATTTCATAGGAGATGTCATAATAAATCAATGCTGTCTTATATAGAAACTCCTAACCACTTTATGTTATATCTTATGAATCCAAATAAACTTGAAAAAATATTTTTTATCCATTGAGGCACCTTAATTTTCAACACCGTATAATGTTAATCAATTATGCTTGATAGTGTCTCTCACCTTCCCACTTTTATGGCAGAATGTTCTGTTTTTGATACTCTTTAGTGTCAATATCTCCTCACCTCAGTGGACGTGCGAATATGATCTCCAAGTCATCCTAGTCAATCACGTATCTTACTACATAACTAAAGAAAAGAGGAAGCAGCCTGTTAAAGATTACCAAATTTAAAGAAAATAGCAGCTCAAAAATTAATTCAATTATTATTTCAGAGTCTTTGGGGATGCAAGTATCCAACTGGAATCTCAAGTCAGGATCCCACTCCCAATATTGCAATCAAGTCTTCATCAAAGACATCAGCAAAATACCTTTGCCATATAATTTAGCTAGAGTAGTCTTATTTAGCAAGAATGACCCAAATATTGGACCTCCCTGATGGCGCAGGGGTTGAGTGTCAGTGCTTACAAGCTATAACCAGCAAGTGGGGCCTGAGTTCAATCCCTAGCCAGGGCGCTGACACACATGACCTAACAGACCTCTCCTGTCTCACCCACTGCTCCCTTCAGCAGTGTATTTCAGTAGATCCACCTGTTCTGCTCCCCACTATTTCTGGTGAATCCTCTCACCCCTCACCTCTGCCCTATACCCCAGTTCTTATATGCATAAATGAAAATAAATCTTAACAAATTTTGAGTGAACCCAATTAAGCCATAAAGTTAAATTTTTAGTAAAATTTGCATTTTTCTATCTTACTTAGTATGCCAAACCTTAAACATATATCATTATTCTACCAATAATTTTGTAGACTAGGGTGAGATTAGAGAGGTATTTATAAATGGATTCATTGTACCTCTCCCCATGAGTTTATAATTTTCCTATAAAATTACCCTAGTAGAGGGTGATTATGACTGGGTGTAGGCATATCAGGTGGTAGAGCACCCAATCAGGAAGTCAGTCCATTTCAGATGTGTTCAGATGTCAGTGACTGTTCCTTTGCTTTAACTATATCATACATATGTGGGAGATCATTCAGTATTCTTCTTTCCTTTTCTAACTTATTTCACTGAACACAATCTCTGTCAGTTCCATTCATGCTGTCATAAGTGGAAAAATTTCACATTTATAATCACTAGCTAGCATTAAATTGTGTATATATGTGTTACATCTTCTTAACACACTCATATGATGTAGGACAGGGAGGTTGTTTTCCACAATAGCTGATTTAAATAGTGCTGCAAGTGTACATATAGAAAGAAATATACAGACCCAGAATCATGAAACAAAAAAGCTTAGGAATCAATACTTCCTTACAATGAATTAAGAACACTAGACTCAACCAATAAAGACCCATTTTTTTCAGAATGACATCATGGCAAATATACTTCAGTAAGTCGTGGGTTCTGAACAATGCCTGGAGGCCAGTCACAGCAGAATGACCACTGAGATTAGTACTGCCAAAATCCAAGAAAGTCACAGACTAATAAGACCAAGTGCAAGTCAATGGCCACATCTGACACAATAGATTCACAAACTTGTTAGGAGCAAAGAATCATGTTTATTTGGAAATGATCACAATATAGAAATATGCTCAAGAAGTTGGAGGGATTCAATTTGCTCGATGACTTAAACCATGTCATCTGCTTTGCAAGATCATAAAAACTCAATAACAGGTGGAATGCCAAGAGGAGAATGACTACTCTTCAGGCTGAATCCTCTCTCATCAGTTGATTTAAGTTGTGACCATGAGTCAGTGAAGAAGAAATTCCTTGGATTGATCAGTTTAGAAGATTTTCTGCATTCCAGTGATGTTTTAGCAGCAGGAAGAATAGCAGCTCCTGTAAATAATTGGTCGGTAGCCACAGCAGGAAGCTCCATATCCAGAACCATAGCCACAGCCATATCTGGAACCATAGCCACAGCCATATCCAGAACCGTAGCCACAGCCATATCTGGAACCATAACCACAGCCATATCCAGAACCGTAGCCACAGCCATATCCAGAACCATAGCCACAGCCATAGCGGGAGCCATAGCCACAGCCATAGCCATAGCCAAGGCCACAGCCATATCTGGAACCATAGCCACAGCCATATCCAGAACCATAGTAGCCACAGCCATAGCGGGAGCCATACCCACAGCCATAGCCAAGGCCACAGCCGTAGCTCCCATAGGAGTTTCCAAAGTAGTTGCAACACATGGTGTCAGGAGGTGAAGTGTCGGTTGACCTGTAGGAAGATCTTACTGAAGTCGAGTATCAGCTACTCTTGCAGGGGACTTATATACTCCAGCAATGGGTGGGTCAACCTCACATGGGCTAAGTTCTCATTATATAACTATTTTCAAAAGTGAGCTCATTCTGTGTACAACAATCTTGTCAGGATGTCACATTATATACTGCCATCCTGGGAATTTTCTAATGGCTATTTAAACACGAAGAAAGATACATGCGCTAAACAACCAAACATTTATAACACTAATTTTACCTCCATAATTATTTTCATGGTTATAACATAACACATCAACAAATACTTGGCCTGTATATGTGTTCACTATTTTGCTCTTTCATTGTCTTAGAAAGCAGCTATCAATATTGAGCTCAAGGTTCTACTGATTGCTATTAATATCTCCCCTCCACATCATCAGTATCACCTTCATTATCATATCACAGTGTTTCCTTTTTTCCAATAATAAGCTTTATACTGTAAAATACTTGCCATGGTTTGGATAAGGAATTAAGTATTGCAATATGCTACATTTATTCCCTGAAATAATCTCCTTGTCTGAAGAAAATTTGTCTATTCATCCTTTCCATCAGTTTATAATATTCTATAGTATCTTTAGTACAAATTGTTTAGGAAACACCAGAATAGAAACTAATCATTGACAAAATACAAACACTTAATAATGAAACACTTTTTTAAGATTTCAACTTTCAGTAAAGAAAATGCTTTGGTTTAAGCATGTCTGAGTTCAAGTCCAAATTTTCAGTGCAAGTCTCCTTATAAGGTTCTCATTATGTAGTCATGATCTCCACTAACATTAGTTCAAACAAAATTGAACTCGCAGACATGAAATATTCTATTCCCACTGGTTCTCAAATATTTTTTTAAAGATTTATTTTATTTATACAAGAACAAAGGTACAGGTCAGATGCGCGGGAGGGTGAAAGGATTCACCAGAGACAGAGCGGGGAACAGAACAGGCAGACTGACGAAATACACTGCTGAGGGTGAGCAGCAGGCAAGACAGGAGAGGTCTGCTTGCCATGTGGGTTGCTCCAAGGCCGGCGAGGATCAAATCGGCACTGCAGAGGCTGCCATCAGTTTCACAGGGCTGTGCTCAACCGACTGCACCACCAGGGAGGCCCTCAAACAAATAATTTTTGAATAATAATAGTTACCCATACTGTATTTGCTGGATGCTTACCAATTTTGGATTTTATGGTGTACTGTTCCATGGTACACTATAACTGTTCAAGGTTAATATAGATATTTGACAACTGTTATTCTTTGGGAATGCTGATGTTTGGATACAAGACAGAGGGAAAAGTAAAAGAAGGTAGTGACTCCCCATATAGCAAGATCTGTGCCTCACTCTTTGAGTTCCTAATATTTCCTATAAACTCCATCACTATTTTAATGCACTTATTCTTATTTTCAGTTGCAGAATCTAAAGTTTACAAATTTGAGAACATTTACAATAATCAAATTAATAGTAAATGGTTCTGACAAATAGGGCCATGAAAAGCTATTTCTCCTACAGAGCTACTGTAACTGGAAGAGGAATGTTCAAAACTAACTGCATCTCCTCTCCTAATATTTTCTTTTTTTTTAAAGATTTATTTATTTATGCATACAAGAGCTGGGGCACAGAGCAGAGATGGTGGGAGGTGAGAGGATTCACCAGTGACAGAGTGGGGAACAGAACAGGCAGATTGACTGAAATAAACTGCTGAGGGGAGCTGTGGGCGACTGAGGATAGGTCTGCTGTGCCATTTGGGTTGCTCCCTGGCCACCAGGGTTTGAACTCATGCTGCAGATGCTGCAGATTGCTTCATAGTGCAGTGCTTTACCCCTTGTGCCACCAGGGAGGCCCCCTAATATTTTCAGTGTATGTTCGATGACGAGTGAAGGCTCCTTCATGATTTTGCACATAATTTGAGCAAGGCATTAAGCTTTCTTGGCATAGAGTGCTGCAGAGGCGATACTGCAGGAGAAAGCAGTTCTGCATTTTACGTTTGCACATGTGGTGGGTGGTAGGTGAGGACTTTTTGAGATTCTTTTAAATGGTGGGTCATCGGTGATATTGGAGAATCAAGATCATGTTTTTGCTTATTTGTCCCCTCTGTTGAAACTAGCACCTTGACGATTTCTCATCCATGAGTATCTGTAGCCACAAACATGCCCAGACACTCAGATTCCCTTGCTAGCTTTCCACCCCAGAGGGCTGTCTGTGCCCCTGATCTTCCCAGGACTTCTACCACTTGCTAAATGTGTGATTACCATCTGCACTACATAAGGTGTCCCCTGCAGGTCCACTGAATAAAGAACAACTCTAATCTGGCCAAAGGAGTGAAATATTTCATCTATCCAGGGCGCTGAACTACCCCTTCCATGTTTTGCATCCTTGAGTACTGTTCCACACCCAAGACCACCATACAGAATTTTCACAGCCTGTTATCAACTTTTCTCATAGTCTAAAAATTAATTTTAATAGTACAGTCCCTGTTTAGACTAACATAAGGTTCCTATCTACTGACTGGACACAGGGACACAGACTGAGGCACACAGCTTTATTTTGATGAGGCATTTGTGTATACATGGTGGTTGAATCAATAATAGCAGATAAGATTACTACTATGTGAAATGAAAAGAGAAAATGGAAGATAATGCAATCATGAGAGGACTAAAACTTAGAGAACAGCAAAGAACAATGTGTTGATGAAAAACACACCACAGATCAGTGTCTGTTCATCTTGGAAATAGGGCAGTAGTTGACAGCAGCTGAGAGAAGGTGGGTCAATCTCAAAATGTTAACAATGGATTTGCCATATGATCCAGTAATTCCACTGCTAGGGAACTAACCGAAGAACACAAAGACACTAATTTGAGGGGCCATGTGGACTCCTAAGTTCACTGCAGCACTATTTACATTAGTCACATTATGGAAAGGACCCAAGTGCCTAAGGAGAGTTGCGTGGATAAAGGTGTGGTGTATCTCCATAATGGCTACAGCTCAGCTATAAAAGATGATGAAATCTATCCTTGCACAGCAACATGGATGGAACTAGAGTGGGTGATACTAATAATGTTCTTTGGAGAAGTGTATGTTTGTTTCAATTGAGGAATACGGCTATTAAAATAAGTTTAACTAATAACTTTGACAAACTTGCAATTATTATTACTTCTCATGAGATCTCATTATAACTCAATGCTATCTGAAAATGAAACTCTTCACCCCTCTCTGTTAAACATCTGATGTATCCAAATGAACTGGAAAAATAATACTTTTTGTCCTTTGAGGAAACCTTAACTTCAACACTGTATAATGTTAATCAAGTATGGTTGATAGTGCCTCTCAGCCTTCCATTTTTATTCAAAAATGTTCTGTTCTTGATTCTCTATGGTGTCAATGTCTTGTCACCTCAACTGATATAGGAATATAATGTCCAAGTCATGCTAGTCAACCACATGTCTTACTACATAACTAAAGAACAGTAGAAGTCCTTTAAATTATTTAAGCAAATAAAAAAAAAAAAGCTCCGAAATTAACTCATTTACTACATCACAATCTTGAGAGATGTAAGTCCATTCAATTGGGATCACAAGCAGGATCCCACTCCCAATATTGCATCAGTCTTCACCCTCAACATAGGCAAAAATCTTTGCCATATAATTTCACTAGAGTTGTCCAATTTAGCAAGTATGACCCAAATATTGCATGAACACAATTAAGCTAAAAGGTTAAATTTTTAGTAAAATTTACATTTTCCATCTCACTTAACATGCCAAACTTAAACATATTATCACTGGCCACAATTTACAGATGCAGAAACAAAAAATATTCCAGTTATGTATATTAATGTAATAGCATCACCATTTTTGCATAAGGTTTCAGAGGTCTGGTTACTTTCCTAACCAATAATTGAGAATAGGGTGAGAGCAGAAAGGTACTTATAAACGGGTACCTTGTACCTCTCCCAATGAGTTTACAATGTTCCTACAAAAAAACCTAGGAGATGGTGATCATGACTGAGTGTAAGCATATCTGCTGGTAGAGCACCCAGTGAGGAAGCCAGTCCATTTCAGATGTGTGCAGATGTCAGTGTCTGTTCCTCTGCTTTGTTTAACTATATCATACATACATGTGAGGTCATTCAGTATTGTTCTCCCTCTTTCTGACTTATTTCACTGAACACAATCTCTGCCAGTTCCATTCATGCTGTTGCAAGTGGAAAATTTTCACAATTATAATCACCAGCTAGCATTCAATTCTACATATGTGTGTTACATCTTCTTAACACACTCATGTGTTGTTGAGCACGCAGGTTGTTTTCCACTCTAGCTGATATAAATAGTGCTATAATTAACATAAGAGTGCATTGGACACTCCAAATTCTTTTCCCTCAACTATTACACTGACTCTATCCATCAAAGTTTTCACCATGAGAATTTCCCATACCACATTACCCAGAGATATTTGTCTGTTTTTATATGTATGCATCTGTTGATGAGTGTACATATTGAAAGAAATAGAGAGACACAAGAGCATGAAGCAAAAAAGCTTAGGAATAATTACTTCCTACAATGAATTAAGAACACTAGACTCAACCAATAAAGACCCATTTTTTTCAGAATGATATCATGCTGATCAATGAGTGAAGATAAGACACACAGTTGGAATGCCCACAGAGATTACCTGTGACAGGCTTAAAGAAAATCACAGAAGGTAACACAAAGTATAAGTCAAAGGCCATGTCTGACACATAAAGACACAAACTTGTTAGGAGCAAAGAATTACGTTTATTTGGAAATGATCACAATACAGGTAAGCACTAGAAGTAGATGGTTTCAACTTGCTCTGTGAATTAAACCATGTCTTCTGCTTTCCAAGAAGATCATGAAAAAATCATTACAAGCTGGAATGCCAAGAGGGGAATGACTATTCTTCAGGCTGAATCCTTTATCTTCAGTTGATTCAGTTGTCATCATGAGTCAGTGAAGAAGAAATTTTTGGATTGATCAGTTTAAAAGATTTTCTGCGTTCCAGTGATGTTTTAGCAACAGGAAGAATAGCAACTCCTGTAAACAATTGGTCTGTAGCTACACCAGGAAGCCCCACATCCGGAACCGTAGCCACAGCCATATCCAGAACCGTAACCACAGCCATATCCGGAACCATAGCCACAGCCATATCCGGAACCGTAACCACAGCCATATCTGGAACCGTAGCCACAGCCATATCCAGAACCATAGCCACAGCCATATCCGGAACCATAACCACAGCCATATCCAGAACCATAGCCACAGCCATATCCGGAACCGTAGCCACAGCCATATCTGGAACCATAGCCACAGCCATAACGGGAGCCATAGCCACAGCCATAGCCATAGCCAAGGCCACAGCCGTAGCTCCCACAGGAGTTTCCAAAGTAGTTGCAACACATGGTGTTAGGAGGTGAAGTTTCAGTTGACCTGTAGGAGGATATTTCTGAAGTTGAGTACCAGCTACTCTTGCAGGGTACTTATATACTCCAGCAATGGGTGGGTCAACCTCACATGGGCTCTGTTCTCATTTTACAACTATTTTCTTAAATGCACTTAGTCTGTGTACACCAATCTAGTCAGGATGTCATATTACTAACTGCCATCCCAGGAATTTTGAATGGCTATTTCAAATATAAAGATCAATGTTGTAAACACCCAATCTTCTATAACCCTAATTTTACTTCCACAATTTTTTTCATGGCTCTGAAATAACACATCGATAAATATATTTGGTCTGTATACAAGTGTTCACTATTGTGCTCTTTCACTGTGTTAGAAAGCAGCTATCAATACTGAGATCAAGGTTCTACTAATTGCTAGGAATATCACCACCTCCACATCATCAATATCACCTTCATTATCATATCACAGTGTTTCCTTTTTTCCATTAATAAGGTACATACTTTAAAATACTTGCCGTAGTTTAGACAAGGAATGGAGTACTTCAACATGCTACATTTATTCCCTGTAATAATCTCCTCGTCTAAAGATAATCTATCTCATCCTTTTCATCAGTTTATAATATTTTATAGTACCTTTAGTAATATTGTTTTTAGTAAACAGGTCTGACTACGTTCTAACCCATAATTGAGAATAGGCTGAGAGTAGAAAGGTACCTTGCAAGGCAAACCTCCTTATCAGGCTCTCATTTTGTAGTCATGGTCTCCATTAACATGTGTTCAATCAAAAATTAGTATCAAAGACATGAAATATTTTATTCTCTCTGGCTCTCAAATAATTTTCATATAATAATGTTTACCCATACTAATTTTGGTGGACCCTTAACAATTCTGAGATTAATTAAGGTGTACTGTTCCATGGTACACTGTAACAGTTCTAGGTTAATATGGACATATGAAAACTATTATTATTAGGGAATGCTTATGTTTGGATACAAGAAATGGGGACAGGGAAAAGTAAAAGAGGTAGTGACTCCCCATATAGCCAGACCTGTGCTTCACTCTTTGAGTTCCTTGATATTTCCTATAAACTTCATCACTATTTTAATGCACTTATTCTTATTTGACAGTTGCAGAATCTAAAGTGTATGAATTTCAGAACATTTTCCATAGTCAAATAATTAGTTAATGGTTCTGACAAACTGGGCCTTGAAGTTATTTCTCCTACAGAGCCATTGAAAGTGGGAGAGGAATGTTCTGAACTTACTGCGTCTCACTTCAATGTATGTTTTTCAGTATATGTCCTAGAATGAGAGAGGGGCTCCTACAGGAATTCAGACTTTAATCTGAGCATGGCATTTAAATTTCTTGGTATAGAGTATTGCAGGGGAGATACTGCAGGAGTAAGCAGTTCTGCATTTTTTCTTTTTTTTTCTTTTTTTTTAAAGATTTATTTATTTATTTATACAAGCACTGGATACAGTCAGAAGCGCGGGAGGGTGAGAGGATTCACCAGAGCCAGAGCGGGTAGCAGAGCAGGCAGAAGGACCGAAGTACACTGCTGAGGGGAGCAGCGGGCGGCAGGAGAGGTCTGCACACCATGTGGGGCCCTCCTCTGGTGGCCGGGGAGCAGCCGGGGATTGAACCGGCGCTGCAGAGGCTGCGGGCAGCTTCTCAACCCAGTGCTCAACCGCTGCGCCACCAGGGAGGCCCAGTTCTGCATTTTTTCTTTGCTCACCTGGGGGGTGGTAGGTGTGGAGTTTTTGAGACTCTTTTAAATGGTGGGTCATCAGTGACACTGGAGAATCAAGATCATGTTTTTGTTTATTTGTCCCCTCTGTTGAAACTAACACCTTGAATATTTCTCATCCATGAGTGTCTGTAGCCACAAACCTACCCAGATACTCAGATTCCCTTAATAGCTTTCCTCCCCCAGAGAGCTGTCTGTGCCCCTGACTTTCCCAGGACTTCTACCACTTGCTAAATGTGTGATTACCATATACACTAACAGGATCACCTCTGCGGGTCCACAGAATATAGAACCACACTAACCTGGCCAAAGGAGCGAAATATTTTGTCTCTGCATGGCGCTGAACTACCACTCCATGTTTTGCCTCGCTTGAGTATTGTTCCACACACAAGAAAACCATACAGATTTTCACAGCCTGTTATCAACTTTTCTTATAGTTTAAAAATTAATTTTAATAGCACAGTCCCTGTTGAGACTAGCATGAGGATCCTAACTACTGACTGGACACAGGGACACAGACTGAGGCACACAGCTTTATTTTGATGAGGCATTTGTGTATACAAGGTAGTTGAATCAATAACAGCAGATAAGATTACTACTATGTGAAATGAAAAGAGAAAATGGAAGATAATGCAATCATGAGGGGACTAAAACTTAAAGAACAGCAAAGAACAATGTGTTGAAAAAGACACCACAGATCAGTGTCTGTTCATCTTGGAAATAGGGCAGTAGTTGACAGCAGCTGAGAGAAGGTGGGTCAATCTCAAAATATTAGCAATAGATTTGTCACATGATCCAGCAATTCCACTGCTAGGGAACTACCCGAAGAGCACAAAGACACTAATTTGAGGGGCCATGTGGACTCCTAAGTTCACTGCAACACTATTTACATTAGTCACATTACGGAAAGGACCCAAGTGCCTAAGGAGAGTTGCGTGGATAAAGGTGTGGTATATCTCCATAATGGCTACTACTCAGCTATAAAAGATGATGAAATCTATCCATACACAGCAACAAGAATGGAACTAGAGTGGGTGATACTAATAATGTTCTTTGGAGAAGTGTATGTTTGTTTAAATTTAGGAATATGACTATTAAAATAAGCTTAAATAATAACTTTGACAAACTTGCAATTATTATTACTTCCAATGAGATCGCATTATAACTCAATGCTGTCTGATAATGAAATTCCTCACCGCTCTATGCTATACAGCTTATGAATCCAAATAAACTGGTAAATACTTTTTATCCATTGAGGGAACCTTAATTTCAACACTGTATAATGTTAATCAGGTATGGTTGATAGTGCCTCTCAGTCTCTCATTTTTACCCCAAAATGTTCTGTTCTTGATTCTCTTTGGTGTCAACATCTCGTCACTCAACTGATATAGGAATATAATGACTAAGTCATCCTAGTCAATGACACGTCCTACTTATAACTAAAGAACAGTAGAAGAAGCCCTTTAAATTATTTTATCAAATTAAAATAAAACTCATTTATTAACTCATTTATACATCACAGTCTTGGGGGATGTAAGTCCATTCAACTGGGATCATAAGCAGATTCCCACTCCCAATACTGCAATCAGTCTCCACCCTCAACATAGGCAAAATATATTTGCCATATAATTTAACTAGAGTAGCCCAGTTTAGCAAGTATGACCTGAATATTGCCTGAACACAATTAAACCAAATAGTTAATTTTTAAGTAAAATTTGCATTTTCCATCTTACTTAACACATCAAACTTTAAACATGTTATCACTAGCCACTGCTTCCAGATGCAGAAAAAAAATTCCAGTTTTGTATATTAATGTAATAGCATCACCATTTTCACATAAGGTTTCAGAGGTCTGATTATTTCTTAACCAATAATTGATAACAGGGTGAGAGTAGAAAGGTATTTATAAATGGGTACATTGCACCTCTCCCCATGAGTTTATAATTTTCCTATAAAACAAACCTAGTAGATGGTGATCATGACTGAGGATAGGCACATCTGCTGGCAGAGAACCCAGTGAGGAAACCAGTCCATTTCAGATGTGTGCAGATGTCAGTGTCTGTTCCTCTGCTTTGTTTAACTATATCATATATACATGTGAGATCTTTCAGTATTGTTCTCCCTCTTTCTGACTTATTTCACTGAACACAATATCTGCTAGTTCCATTCATGCTGTTATAACTGGAAAAATTTCACGTTTATAATCACGAGCTAGCATTCAATTCTATATACATGTGTTAAATTTTCATAACATACTCAGGTATTGCTGAGCGCATAGGGTGTTTTCCACTCTGGCTGATTTAAATAGTGCTATAATTAACATATCTGGACCCGTAACCACAGCCATATCCAGAACCATATGTCTGCATTGGACACTCCATATTCTTTCCCCTCAACTATTACACTGACTCTATCCAATCAATGTTTTCACCATGAGAATTTCCCATACCACATTACCCTGAGACATTGTCTGTGTTTTTATGTGTATGCATCTGTTGATGAGTGTATATATTGAAAAAAATAGAGAGACACAGGAGCATGAAGCAAAAAAGCTTAGGAATAATTACTTCCTACAATGAATTAAGAACACTAGACTCAACCAATAAAGACCCATTTTTTTTCAGAATGATATCATGACAAACATCCTTCAGTAAGATGTGGGTGCTATCAATGAGTGGAGACAAGACACACAGTTGGAATGCCCACAGAGATTACCTCTGCCAGGTTTCAAGAAGATCATGGACAGGTAAGAAAAAGTGTAAGTCAATGGCTATGTCCAACACATAGAGACACAAAATTGTTAGGAACAAGGAATCATGTTTATTTGGAAATGATCACAATACAGGTAATCACTAGAAGTAAAGGGTTTCAACTTGCTCTTTGAGTTAAACCACGTCTTCTGCTTTCCAAGACGATCATGAAAAACTCAGTTACAAGCTGGAATGCCAAGAGGAGAATGAAAATTCTTCAGGCTGAATCCTCTCTCTTCAGTTGATTCAGTTGTCATCATGAGTCAGTGAAGAAGAAATTCCTTGGATTGATCAGTTTAGAAGATTTTCTGCATTCCAGTGATGTTTTAGCAACAGGAAGAATAACAACTCCTGTAAACAACTGGTCGGTAGCTATACCAGGAAGCCCCACATCCAGAACCATAGCCACAGCCATATCCGGAACCATAGCCACAGCCATATCCAGAACCATAGCCACAGCCATATCTGGAACCATAGCCACAGCCATATCCGGAACCATAACCACAACCATATCTGGACCCGTAACCACAGCCATATCCAGAACCATAGCCACAGCCATATCCGGAACCATAGCCACAGCCATATCCAGAACCATAGCCACAGCCATATCCGGAACCATAGCCACAGCCATAGCCAAGGCCACAGCCATAGCTACCATAGTAATTTCCAAGGTAGTTGCAACACATGTTGTTAGGGGGTGAGGTTTCAGTTGTCCTGTAGGAAGATCTTTCTGAAGTCGAATATCAGCTACTCTTGCAGGACACTTATATACTGCCAGCAACGGGCGGGTCAACCTCACATGGGCTCTGTTCTCATTTTACAACTATTTTCTTAAATGCACTCAGTCTGTGTACACCAACATGTCAGGATGTCATATTGCTAACTGCCATCCCAGGAATTTTGTAATGGGTATTTCAAATATAAAGATCAATGTGCTAAACACCCAACCTTATATAACCCTAATTTTACTTCCACAATTGTTTTCATGGCTATGAAATAACACATCGATAAATATATTTGGTCTGTATACAAGTGTTCACTATTGTGCTCTTTCACTGTGTTAGAAAGCAGCTATCAGTACTGAGATCAAGGTTCTACTAATTGCTAGGAATATCACCACCTCCACATCATCAATATCACCTTCATTATCATATCACAGTGCTTCCTTTTTTCCATTAATAAAATATATACTGTAAAATATTTGCCATGGTTTGGACAAGGAATGGAGTACTTCAACACGCTACATTTATTCCCTCAAATAATCTCCTTGTGTAAAGAAATTTGTCTATCTCATCCTTTTCATCAGTTTATAATATTCTATAGTATCTTTAGTAATTATTTTTTAGTAAACCCTGGATAAGAAACTAATCTTTGACAAACTATAAATAATTTAACAATACATGAAACACTTTTCTATGATTTCAACTTTGAGGGAAGAAAATACTTTTTGGTTTATTAATGTCTGTACTCAAGTCCAAATTTTCAATGCATGTCTCTTTATAAAGTTCTCATTTTGTAGTCATGGTCTCCATTAACATGTGTTCAATCAAAAAACAATACTCAGAGACATGAAATATTTTATTCTCACTGGTTCTCAAACATATTATTTTCATATAGTAATGTTTACCCATACTACTTTTGCTGGATACTTAACAATTTTGAGATTAGTTAAGGTATACTGTTCCATGGTACACTATAACTGTCCTGGTTGAATATAGATTTATGCAAACAATTATTTGTGAATGTTTGGATTATTATTATTTGTGCTTATGTTTGGATACAAGTAATGGGGAAATGTAAAAGAGGTAGTGAATCCACATATAGCTAGACCTGTGCTTCACTCTTTGAGTTCCTTGATATTTCCTATAAACTCCATCACTATTTTAATGCACTTATTCTTATTTGACAGTTGCAGAATCTAAAGTGTATGAATTTCAGAACACTTTCCATAGTCAAGTAATTAGTAAATGGTTCTGACAAACTGGGCCTTGAAGTTATTTCTCCTACAGAGCCATTGAAAGTGGGAGAGGAATGTTCTGAACTTACTGCGTCTCACTTCAATGTATGTTTTTCGGCATATCCTAAGACAAGTGAGGGACTCCCTCAGGAATTCGGACGAGTGAGGGACTCCTTCAGGAATTCTGAGCATGCATTAAAATTTCTTGGTATGGAGTGTTGCAGGGGAGAAACTGCAGAGAAATCAGTTCTGCATTTTTTGTTTGCTGACCTCAGGGGTGGTAGGTGAGGACTTTTTGAGACTCTTTCAAATGGTGAGTCATCAGTGATACTGGAGAATCAAGATCATATTTTTCTTTATTTGTCCCCTCTGTTGAATTAACACCTTGATGATTTCTTTTTTTTTTTTCCTTTAAGATTTATTTATACAAGAACTGGGTATAGTCAAAAGCACGATAGGGTGAGAGAATTCGCCAGAGCAGGGAGCAGAACAGGCAGAGTGACGAAATACACTGCTGGGGGAGCAGTGGGTGGCAGGAGAGGTCTGCGCGCCATGTGGGACTCTCACCCGGTGGCCGGGGATCAAACCAGTGCTCCAGAGGCTTCGGGCAGCTTCACAGCCCAGCACTCAACTGCTGCGCCACTGGGGAGTCCCATCACCTTGAAGACTTCTCATCCATGAGTGTCTGTAGCCACAAACATGCCCAGACACTCAGATTCCCTTACTATCTTTCCACCCCAGAGAGCTGTCTGTGCCCCTGACCTTCCAAGGACTTCTACTACTTGCTAAATGCTTGATTACCATCTAGCTACACAGGGTGTCTCCTGCAGGTCCACAAATTCAGAACAACTCTAACCTGGCCAAAGGAGCTAAATATTTTGTCTCTGCACGGCGCTGAACTACCCCTTCCATGTTTTGCATCCTTGAGTATTGTTCCACACCCAAGACAACTATACAGAATTTTCACAGCCTGTTATCAACTTTTCTTATAGTTTAAAAATTAATTTTAATAGCACAGTCCCTGTTGAGACTAGCATGAGGATCCTAACTATTGACTGGACACAGGAACACAGACTGAGGCATACAGCTTTATTTTGATGAGGCATTTGTGTATACACAGTGGTTGAATCAATACAGCAGATAAGATTACTACTATATGAAATGAAAAGAGAAAATGGAAGATAATGCAATCACGAGAGGACTAAAACTTAGAGAACAGCAAAGAACAATGTGTTGATGAAAAAGACACCATGGATCAGTGTCTGTTCATCTTGGAAATAGGGCAGGAGTTGACAGCAGCTGAGAGAAGGTGGGTCAATCTCAAAATATTTACAATAGATTTGTCATATGATCCAGCAATTCCACTTCTAGGGAACTACCTAAAGAGTACAAAGATACTAATTTGAAGGGCCATGTGGACTCCTAAGTTCACTGCAGCACTATTTACATTAGTCACATTATGGAAAGGACCCAAGTGCCTAAGGAGAGTTGCGTGGATAAAGGTGTGGTGTATCTCCACAATGGCTACTACTCAGTTATAAAAGATGATGAAATCTATCCACACACAGCAACAAGGACGTAACTAGAGTGGGTGACACTAATAATGTTCTTTGGAGAAGTGTATGTTTGTTTAAATTGAGGAATGTGACTATTAAAATAAGCTTAACTAATAACGTTGACAAACTTGCAAGTATTATTACTTCCCCTGAGATCTCATTATAACTCAATGCTGTCTGATAATGAAACTCTTCACCGCTCTATGTTATATATTTGATGAATCCAAATAAACCGGAAAATAATATTTTTTATCCATTGAGGGAAACTTAATTTCAACACTGTATAATGTTAGTCAACTATGGTTGATAGTGCCTCAGCCTCCCAAATGTTCTGTTCTTGATACTCTTTGGTGTCAATGTCAACTCACCGCAACTGATATAGGAACATAATATCCATGTCATCCTAGTCAACCAGATGTCTTACTACATAACTAAAGAAAAATAGAAGAACCCCTTTAAATTCTTTTCAAAATAAAAAATATAACAGCTCAGAAATGAACTCATTTACTACATCACATTCTTGAGGGATGTAAGTCCATTCAAGTGGGATCACAAGCAGGATCCCACTCCCAATATTGCAATCAGTCTTCACCATCAACTTAGGCAAAATATCTTTGCCATATAATTTAATTAGAGTAGCCCATTTAGCAAGTATGACCTGAATATTGTATGAACACAATTAAGTTAAAAAGTTAAATTTTTAGTTAAATTCACATTTTTCCATCTTACTTAACATGTCAAACCTTAAACATGTTATCACTGGCCACTGCTTCCAGATGCAGAAACAAAAAATATTCCAGTTATGTATATTAATGAGAGCATCAACATTTTCACAGAAGGTTTCAGAGGTCTGATTATTTCCTAACCAATAATTGAGAACAGGGTGAGAGTAGAAAGGTATTTATAAATGGGTACATTGCACCTCTCCCCATGAGTTTATAATTTTCCTATAAAACAAACCTAGTAGATGGTGATCATGACTGAGGATAGGCACATCTGCTGGCAGAGAACCCAGTGAGGAAACCAGTCCATTTCAGATGTGTGCAGATGTCAGTGTCTGTTCCTCTGCTTTGTTTAACTATATCATATATACATGTGAGATCTTTCAGTATTGTTCTCCCTCTTTCTGACTTATTTCACTGAACACAATATCTGCCAGTTCCATTCATGCTGTTATAACTGGAAAAATTTCACGTTTATAATCACGAGCTAGCATTCAATTCTATATACATGTGATAAATTTTCATAACATACTCAGGTATTGCTGAGTGCATAGGGTGTTTTCCACTCTGGCTGATTTAAATAGTGCTATAATTAACATAAGAGTGCATTGGACACTCCATATTCTTTCCCCTCAACTATTACACTGACTCTATCCAATCAATGTTTTCACCATGAGAATTTCCTATACCACATTACCCTGAGACACTGTCGGTGTTTTTATGTGTATGCATCTGTTGATGAGTGTATATATTGAAAAAAATAGAGAGACACAGGAGCATGAAGCAAAAAAGCTTAGGAATAATTACTTCCTACAATGAATTAAGAACACTAGACTCAACCAATAAAGACCCATTTTTTTTCAGAATGATATCATGACAAACATCCTTGAAAGTCGTGGGTGCTATCAATGAGTGGAGACAAGACACACAGTTGGAATGCCCACAGAGATTACCTCTGCCAGGCTTAAAGAAGATCATGGACAGGTAAGAAAAAGTGTAAGTCAATGGCCATGTCTGACACATAGAGACACAAAATTGTTAGGAGCAAAGAATCATGTTTATTTGGAAATGATCGCAATACAGGTAATCACTAGAAGTAGAGGGCTTCAACTTGCTCTTTGAGTTAAACCACGTCTTCTGCTTTCCAAGATGATCACGAAAAACTCAGTTACAAGCAGGAATGCCAAGAGGAGAATGACAATTCTTCAGGCTGAATCCTCTCTCTTCAGTTGATTCAGTTGTCATCATGAGTCAGTGAAGAAGAAATTCCTTGGATTGATCAGTTTAGAAGATTTTCTGCATTCCAGTGATGTTTTAGCAACAGGAAGAATAGCAACTCCTGTAAACAATTGGTCGGTAGCTACACCAGGAAGCCCCACATCCAGAACCATAGCCACAGCCATATCCGGAACCATAGCCACAACCATATCCAGAACCATAGCCACAGCCATATCCGGAACCATAACCACAACCATATCTGGACCCGTAACCACAGCCATATCCAGAACCATAGCCACAGCCATATCCGGAACCATAGCCACAGCCATAGCGGGAGCCATAGCCAAGGCCACAGCCATAGCCAAGGCCACAGCCATAGCTACCATAGTAGTTTCCAAGGTAGTTGCAACACATGGTGTTAGGGGGTGAGGTTTCAGTTGACCTGTAGGAAGATCTTTCAGAAGTCGAATATCAGCCACTCTTGCAGGGCACTTATATACTCCAGCAATGGGCGGGTCAACCTCACATGGGCTCTGTTCTCATTTTACAACTATTTTCTTAAATGCACTCAGGCTGTGTACACCAATCTTGTCAGGATGTCATATTACTTACTGCCATCCCAGGAATTTTTAATAGGTATTTCAAATATAAAGATCAATGTGCTAAACACCCAACCTTATATAACTCTAATTTTATTTCCACAATTGTTTTCATGGCTATGAAATAACACATCGACAAATACATTTGGTCTGTACAGGTGTTCACTATTTTGCTCTTTCACTGTTTTAGGAAGCAGCTATCAATACTAAGATCAAGGTTCTAATTGCTAGGAATAGCACCACCTCCACATCATCAATATCACCTTCATTATCATATCACAGTGTTTCCTTTTTTCCATTAATAAAGTTTATACTCTAAAATATTTGCCATGGTTTGGACAAGGAATGGAGTACTTCAACTTCCTACATTTATTCCCTGAAATAATCTCCTTGTCTAAAGAAAATCTGTCTATCTCATCCTTTTCATCAGTTTATAATATTCTGTAGTATCTTTAGTAATATATTTTTAGTAAACAGGTCTGACTACTTTCTAAACAATAATTATGAATAGGGTGAGAGTAGAAAGGTATTTATAAATGGGTACCTTGCAAGGCAAGTCTCCTTATAAGGTTCTCATTTTGTAGTCATGGTCTCCACTAACATGTGTTCAATCAAAAAATAGTACCGAAGACATGAAATATTTTATTCTCTCTGGTTCTCAAATAATTTTCATATAATAATGTTTACCCATACTAATTTTGGTGGACCCTTAACAATTCTGAGATTAATTAAGGTATACTGTTCCATGGTACACTGTAACAGTTCTAGGTTAATATGGACATATTAAAACTATTATTATTAGGGAATGCTTATGTTTGGATACAAGAAATGGGGACAGGGAAAAGTAAAAGAGGTAGTGACTCCCATATAGACAGACCTGTGCTTCACTCTTAGTTCCTAGATATTTTCTATAAACTCCATCACTATTTTAATGCACTTTTTCTTATTTGACAGTTGCAGAATCTAGAGTTTATGAATTTGAGAACATTTTCCAAAGTCAAATAAATAGTTAATGGTTCTGACAAACTTGGGCATGAAAAGCTATTTCTCCTACAGAGCCATTGAAAGTGGGAGAGGAATGTTCTGAACTTACTGTGTCTCACCTCAATGTATGTTTTTCAATGTATGTCCTAAGACGAGTGAGGGGCTCCTTCAAGAATTTGGACTTTAATCTGAGCATGGCATTAAAATTTCTTGGTATGGCATGTTTCAGGGGAGATACCGCAGGAGTAAGCCATTCTGCTTTTTTTGTTGGCTCACCTGGGGGGTGATAGGTGAGGACATTTTGAGACTTTTAAATGGTGGGTCGTCAGTGATACTGAATAATCAAGATCATGTTTTTGTTTATTTGTCCCCTCTGTTGAAACTAGCACTTTGAAGATTTCTCATCCATGAATGTCTGTTGCCACAAATCTGCCCAGATACTCAGATTCCTTTACTAGCTTTCTACCCCAGAGAGCTGTCTGTGCCCCTGACTTTCCCAGGACTTCTACCACTTGCTAAATGCTTGATTACCATCTGCACTACAGGGTGTCCCCTGCGGGTCCACTGAAGACAGAGCAACTCTAACCTGGTAAAAGGAGCAAAATATTTTGTCTGTCCTCCACACTGAACTACACCTTCCATGTTTTGCCCCTCTTGAGTATTGTTCCACACCCAAGACAACCATAGAGTATTTTCACAGCCTGTTATCAACTTTTCTCATAGTCTAAAAATTAATTTTAATAGTACAGTCCCTGTTTAGACTAACATAAGGATCCTATCTACTGACTGGACACAGGGACACAGAATGAGGCACAAAGCTTTATTTGATGAGGCATTTGTGTATACATGGTGGTTGAATCAATAATAGCAGATAAGATTACTACTATGTGAAATGAAAAGAGAAAATGGAAGATAATGGAATCACAAGAGGACTAAAACTTAGAGAACAGCAAAGAACAATGTGTTGATGAAAAAGACACCACAGATCAGTGTCTGTCATCTTGGAAATAGGGCAGTAGTTTCAACGGCTGAGAGAAGGTGGGTCAATCTCAAATATTTACAATAGATTTGTCATATGATCCAGCAATTCCACTTCTGGGGAACGACCTAAAGAGCACAAAGATACTAATTTGAAGGGCCATGTGGACTCCTAAGTTCACTGCAGCACTATTTACATTAGTCACATTATGCATGGATAAAGGTGTGGTGTATCTCCACAATGGCTACTGCTCAGCTATAAAAGATGATGAAATCTATCCATGCAAAGCAAATGGTGGAAATGGTTGGGTAACTATACTTAATGCTCTTTGGAGGAGCGTACATCAGTTTAATTTTGGGAATACAACTATTAAAATAAGCTTGACTAATAACTTTGACTAACTTACCCACTGCTAATTGCTTCACATAGAGATCTCATTATTAGTCAATGCTGTCTGATAATGAAACTCCTCACCGCTCTGTTATATATCTTATGAATCCAAATAAACCAGAAAATATTATTTTTTATGCATTGAGGGAATCTTAATATCAACACTGTATAATGTTAATCAAATATGGTTGATAGTGCCTCTCAGCCTTCCATTTTTACTCCAAAATGTTCTGTTCTTGATACTCTTTGGTGTCAATGTTGCCTCACCTCAGCTGATATAGGAATGTGATCTCCAAGTCATCCTAGTCAACCACATGTCTTACTACATAACTGAAGAACAGTAGAAGAAGCCTTTTAATATAATCTATCAAATTAAAAAAATAGCAGTTGAGAAAATAATTCATTTACTACTTCACAGTCTTGGGGCATGTAAGGCCATTCAACTGTGATCAAGTCAGGATCCCACTCCCAATATTTCAATCAAGTCTTCACCCTCAACATCAGCAAAGTACCTTTGCCATATAATTTAACTAAAGTAGCCTGATTTATCAAGTATGACCCAAATATTGCATGAACACATTTAAGCTAAAAAGTTAAATTTTTAGTGAAATTTACATTTTCCATCTTACTTAACATGCCAAACCATAAACATGTTATCACTGGCCACTGCTTCCTGATGCAGAAACAAAAATGTCCAGTTACGTATAACAATGTAATAGTATCACCATTTTCACATCAAGTTTCAGAGATCTGCTTTGTTCCTAACCAGTAATTGCAGAATACAGTGAGATTACAAAGGAATTTATAAATGGATTCTTTGTACCTCTCCCCATGAGTTTATAATTTTCCTATAAAACAAATGAACAAATTTAGTAGAGGGTGATCATGACTGGGGATAGGCACATATGGTGATTGAGCACCCAATGAGGAAGCCAGTCCTTTTCAGATGTTATCAAATGTCAATGTCTGTTCCTTCGTTTTGTTTAACTATATCATACATATGCATGAGATGATTCAGTATTGTTCTTTCCTTTTCTGACTAATTTCACTGAACACAATCTCAACCAGTTCCATCCATGCTATTGTAAGTCGAAAAACTTCATGTTTATAATCACTAGCTAGCATTCAAATATGTATATATGTGTTACATCTCTTAACACACTCATATGTTGTTGTGCACGTAGGTTGTTTTCCACACTGGATGATTTAAATAGTGCTGCAATGAACATAAGAGTGCATTGGACCCTCCCTATTTGTTTTTCCTCAACTTCTACACTGACTCTATCCAACCAATATTTTCACCATTTGAGTTTCCCATACCACATTACCCTGAGACATTTGTCTGTTTTTATGTTTATGTATCTGTTCATGAGCGTATATTTAGAAAGAAATAGACAAACCCAGGTTCATGAAACAAAAAAAGCTTAGGAATAACTACTTCCTTACAATGAATTAAGAATACAACACTCAACCAATAAAGACCCATTATTTTCAGAAGGAAATCATGGCAAATACCCATCAGTAAGTTGTGGGTGCTGCTCAATGGGAGTGGAGACAAGACACACAGTAGGAGTGCTCAAAGAGCTTACCTCTGCCAGGCTTCAAAAAGATCACATACAGGTAAGACAAAGTGTAAGCCAATGGCCACGTCTGTCACAATAGATACACAAACTTGTTAGCAGCAAAGAATCATGTTTATTTGGAAATGATTACAATACAGGTAATAGGCACAAGAAGTAGAGGGTTTCAACTTGTTCTGTGAGTTAACCTATGTCTTCTGCTTTCCAAGAAGATCATGAAAAACTCAGTAACAGGAATGCCAAGAAGAGAATGACAATTCTTCAGGCTGAATCCTCTCTCTTCAGTTGATTCAGTTGTCATCATGAGACATGAAGAAGAAATTCCCTGGATTGATCAGTTTCAAAGATTTTCTGCATTCCAGTGATGTTTTAGCAACAGGAAGAATAGCAACTCCTGTAAACAATTGGTCGGTAGCTACACCAGGAAGCCCCACATCCGGAACCATAGCCGCAGCCATATCCAGAACCATAGCCACAGCCATATCTGGAACCATAGCCACAGCCATATCCAGAGCCATAGCCACAGCCATATCCGGAACCGTAGCCACAGCCATAGAGGGAGCCATAGCCACAGCCATATCCAGAACCGTATCCACAGCCATAGCGGGAGCCATAGCCACAGCCATATCCGGAACCATAGCCACAGCCATAGCGGGAGCCATAGCCAAGGCCACAGCCATAGCCAAGGCCACAGCCATAGCTACCATAGTAGTTTCCAAGGTAGTTGCAACACATGTTGTTAGGGGGTGAGGTTTCAGTTGACCTGTAGGAAGATCTTTCTGAAGTTGAATATCAGCTACTCTTGCAGGGTACTTATATACTCCAGCAATGGGCGGGTCAACCTCACATGGGCTCTTTTCTCATTTTACAACTATTTTCTTAAATGCACTCTGTCTGTGTACACCAATCTTGTCAGGATGTCATATTACTTACTGCCATCCCAGGAATTTTTAATAGGTATTTCAAATATAAAGATCAATGTGCTAAACACCCAACCTTATATAACTCTAATTTTATTTCCACAATTGTTTTCATGGCTATGAAATAACACATAGACAAATACATTTGGTCTGTACAAGTGTTCACTATTTTGCTCTTTCACTGTCTTAGGAAGCAGCTATCAATACTAAGATCAAGGTTCAAATTGCTAGGAATAGCACCACCTCCACATCATCAATATCACCTTCATTATCATATCACAGTGTTTCCTTTTTTCCATTAATAAAGTTTATACTCTAAAATATTTGCCATGGTTTGGACAAGGAATGGAGTACTTCAACTTGCTACATTTATTCCCTGAAATAATCTCCTTGTCTAAAGAAAATTTTTCTAGCTCATCTTTTTCATCAGTTTACAATATTCCATAGTATCTTTAGTAATATATTTTTAGTAAACAGGTCTGACTACTTTCTAAACCATAATTAAGAATAGGGTGAGAGTAGAAAGGTATTTATAAATGGGTACCTTGCAAGGCAAGTCTCCTTATAAGGTTCTCATTTTGTAGTCATGGTCTCCACTAACATGTGTTCAATCAAAAATTAGTACCGAAGACATGAAATATTTTATTCTCTCTGGTTCTCAAATAATTTTCATATAATAATGTTTACCCATACTAATTTTGGTGGACACTTATCAATTCTGAGATTAATTAAGGTGTACTGTTCCATGGTACACTGTAACAGTTCTAGGTTAATATGGATGTATGAAAACTATTATTATTAGGGAATGCTTATGTTTGGATATAAGAAATGGGGACAGGGAAAAGTAAAAGAGGTAATGACTCCGATATAGACAGACCTGTGCTTCTCTCTTATTTCCTAGATATTTTCTATAAACTCCATCACTATTTTAATGCACTTATTCTTACTGACAGTTGCAGAATCTACAGTTTATGAATTTCAGAACATTTTCCATAGTCAAATAAATAGTTAATGGTTCTGACAAACTTGGGCATGAAAAGCTATTTCTCCTGCAGAGCCATTGAAAGTGGGAGAGGAATGTTCTGAACTTACTGTATTTCACCTCAATGTATATTTTTCGATGTATGTCCTAAGACAAGTGAGGGGCTCCTTCAAGAATTTGGACTTTAATCTGAGCATGGCATTAAAATTTCTTGGTATGGCATGTTTCAGGGGAGAGACTGCAGGAGTAAGCCATTCTGTATTTTTTGTTGGCTCACCTGGGGGGTGATAGGTGAGGACATTTTGAGACTCTTTTAAATGGTGGGTCATCAGTGATACTGGAAAATCAAGATCATGTTTTGTTTATCTGTCCCCTCTGTTGAAACTAGCACTTTAAAGATTTCTCATCCATGAGTATCTATAGCCACAAACATGCCCAGACACTCAGATTCCCTTACTAGCTTTCTACCCCAGAGAGCTGTCTGTGCCCCTGACCTTCCCAGGACTTCTACCACTTGCTTAATGCTTGATTGCCATCTGCACTACACAGGGTGTCCCCTGCGGGTCCATTGAAGACAGAACAACTCTAACCTGGTTAAAGGAGCAAAATATTTTGTCTGTCCTCCCCAGTGAACTACCCCTTCCATACTTTGCCCCTCTTGAGTATTATTCCACACCCAAGACAACCATACAGAATTTTCACAGCCTGTTATCAACTTTTCTTATAGTTTAAAAATTAATTTTAATAGCACAGTCCCTGTTGAGACTAAAATCAGGTTTCTATCTACTGACTGGACACAGGGATACAGACTGAGGCACAGAGCTTTATTTTGATGAGGCATTTGTGTATACATGGTGGTTGAATCAATACAGCAGATAAGATTACTACTATGTGAAATGAAAAGAGAAAATAGAAGATAATGCAATCACGAGAGGACTAAAACTTAGAGAACAGCAAAGAACAATGTGTTGATGAAAAAGACACCATGGATCAGGGTCTGTTCATCTTGGAATTATGGCAGTAGTTGACAACAGCTGAGAGAAGGTGGGTCAATCTCAAATATTTACAATAGATTTGTCATATGATCCAGCAATTCCACTTCTAGGGAACTACCTAAAGAGTACAAAGACATTAATTTGAAGGGCCATGTGGACTCCTAAGTTCACTGCAGCACTATTTTCATTAGTCACATTATGCGTGGATAAAGGTGTGGTATATCTCCACAATGGCTACTGCTCAGCTATAAAAGATGATGAAATCTATCCATGCCTAGCTACATGGTGGAAATGGTTGGGTGACTATACATAATGCTCTTTGGAGGAGCGTACATCAGTTTAATTTTGGGAATACAACTATTAAAATAAGCTTGACTAATAACTTTGACTAACTTACCCACTGCTAATTGCTTCACATAGAGATCTCATTATTAGTCAATGCTGTCTGATAATGAAACTCCTCACCACTCTGTTATACATATTATGAATCCAAATTAAACCAGAAAATAAAATTTTTTATGCATTGAGGGAACCTTAATTTCAACACTGTATAATGTTAATCAAATATGGTTGATAGTGCCTCTCAGCCTTCCATTTTTACTCCAAAATGTTCTGTTCTTGATACTCTTTGGTGTCAATGTTGCCTCACCTCAGCTGATATAGGAATATCATCTCCAAGACATCCTAGTCAACCACATGTCTTACTGCATAACTAAAGAACAGTAGAAGAAGCCTTTTAATATAATCTACCAAATTAAAAAAAATAGCAGTTGAGAAATTAATTCATTTACTACTTCACAGTCTTGGGGGATGTAAGGCCATTCAACTGTGATCAAGTCAGGATCCCACTCCCAATATTTCAACCAAGTCTTCACCCTCAACATCAGCAAAGTGCCTTTGCCATATAATTTAACTAAAGTAGCCTGATTTATCAAGTATGACCCAAATATTGCATGAACACAATTAAGCTAAAAAGTTAAATTTTTAGTGAAATTTACATTTTCCTTCTTATTTAACATGCCAAACCATAAACATGTTGTCACTGGCCACTGCTTCCTGACGCAGAAATGTTCCAGTTACGTATAACAATGTAATAGTATCACCATTTTCACATAAGGCTTCAGAGATCTGCTTTGTTCCTAACCAGTAATTGCAGAATACAGTGAGATTACAAAGGTATTTATAAATGGATTCTTTGTACCTCTCCCCATGAGTTTATAATTTTCCTATAAAACAAATGAACCAATCTAGTAGAGGGTGACCATGACTGGGGATAGGCACATCTGGTGATTGAGCACCCAATGAGGAAGCCAGTCCTTTTCAGATGTTATCAAATGTCAATGCCTGTTCCATCACTTTGTTTAACTATATCATACATATGCGTGAGATGATTCAGTATTGTTCTTTCCTTTTCGCACGAATTTCACGGAACACAATCTCAACAAGTTCCATCCAAGCTGTTGTTAGTCGAAAAATTTCAAATTTATAATCACTAGCTAGCATTCAAATATGTATATATGTGTTACATCTCTTAACACACTCATATGTTGCTGTGCATGTAGGTTGTTTTCCACACTGGATGATTTAAATAGTGCTGCAATGAACATAAGAGTGCATTGGACCCTCCCTATTTTTTTTTCCTCAACTTTTACACTGACTCTATCCAACCAATATTTTCACCATTTGAGTTTCCCATACCACATTACCCTGAGACATTTGTCTCTTTTTATGTTTATGTATCTGTTCATGAGCGTATATTTAAAAGAAATAGACAAACCCAGGTTCATGAAACAAAAAAGCTTAGGAATAACTGCTTCCTTACAATGAATTAAGAATACAACACTCAACCAATAAAGACCCATTTTTTTCAGAATGACATCATGGCAAATACCCATCAGTAAGTTGTGGGTGCTGCTCAATGGGAGTGCAGACAAGACACACCATTGGAGTGCCCAAAGAAATTACCTATGCCAGGCTTAAAGATGATCACATACAGGTAAGACAAAGTGTAAGCTAATGGCCACGACTGTCACAATAGAGACACAAAAATGTTAGGAGCAAAGAATCATGTTTATTTGGAAATGATCACAATACAAGTAATAGGCACAAGAAGTAGAGGGTTTCAACTTGCTCTGTGAGTTAACCTATGTCTTCTGCTTTCCAAGAAGATCATGAAAAACTCAGTAACAGGAATGCCAAGAAGACAATGACAATTCTTCAGGCTGAATCCTCTCTCTTCAGTTCATTCAATTGTCATGAGTCAGTGAAGAAGAAATTCCTTGGACTGATCAGTTTAGAAGATTTTAGGAATTCTAGCGATGTTTTAGCAACAGGAAGAATAGCAACTCCTGTAAACAATTGGTCGGTAGTTACACCAGGAAGCCCCACATCCGGCACCATAGCCGCAGCCATATCCAGAACCATAGCCACAGCCATATCCAGAGCCATAGCCACAACCATATCTAGAACCGTAGCCACAGCCATATCCGGAACCATAGCCACAGCCATATCCAGAGCCATAGCCACAACCATATCCGGAACCGTAGCCACAGCCATAGCGGGAGCCATAGCCAAGACCATAGCCATAGCCAAGGCCACAGCCATAGCTGCCATAGTAGTTTCCAAGGTAGTTGCAACACATGGTGTTAGGAGGTGAGGTTTCAGTTGACCTGTAGGAAGATCTTTCTGAAGTCGAATATCAGCCACTCTTGCAGGGCACTTATATACTCCAGCAATGGGCGGGTCAACCTCACATGGGCTCTGTTCTCATTTTACAACTATTTTCTTAAATGCACTCAGTCTGTGTACACCAATCTTGTCAGGATGTCATATTACTTGCTGCCATCCCAGGAATTTTTAACGGGTATTTCAAATATAAACATCACTGTGCTAAACACCCAACCTTATATAACTCTAATTTTACTTCCACAATTGTTTTCATGGCTATGAAATAACACATCGACAAATACATTTGGTCTGTACAAGTGTTCACTATTTTGCTCTTTCACTGTCTTAGGAAACAGCTATCAATACTGAGGTCAAGGTTCTAATTGCTAGGAATAGCACCACCTCCACATCATCAATATCACCTTCATTATCATATCACAGTGTTTCCTTTTTTCCATTAATAAAGTTTATACTGTAAAATATTTGCCATGGTTTGGACAAGGAATGGAGTACTTCAACTTCCTACATTTATTCCCTGAAATAATCTCCTTGTCTAAAGAAAATCTGTCTATCTCATCCTTTTCATCAGTTTATAATATTCTATAGTATCTTTAGTAATGTTTTTTAGTAAACAGGTCTGACTACTTTCTAAACCATAATTAAGAAAAGGGTGAGAGTAGAAAGGTATTTATAAATGGGTACCTTGCAAGGCAAGTCTCCTTATAAGGTTCTCATTTTGTAGTCATGGTCTCCACTAACATGTGTTTAATCCAAAATTAGTACCAAAGACATGAAATATTTTATTCTCTCTGGTTCTCAAATAATTTTCATATAATAATGTTTACCCATACTAATTTTGGTGGACACTTATCAATTCTGAAATTTATTAAGGTGTACTGTTCCCCGGTACACTGTAACAGTTCTAGGTTAATATGGATTTATGAAAACTATTATTATTAGGGAATGCTTATGTTTGGACATAAGAAATGGGGACAGGGAAAAGTAAAAGAGGTAGTGACTCCCATATAGACAGACCTGTGCTTCTCTCTTAATTCCTAGATATTTTCTATAAACTCCATCACTATTTTCATGCACTTTTTCTTATTTGACAGTTGCAGAATCCAGAGTTTATGAATTTCAGAACATTTTCCATAGTCACATAAATAGTTAATGGTTCTGACAAACTGGGCCATGAAAAGCTATTTCTCCTACAGAGCCATTGAAAGTGGGAGAGGAAATGTTCTGAACTTACTGCATCTCACCTCAATGTATGCTTTTCGATGTATGTCCTAAGACCAGTGAGGGGCTCTTTCAAGAATTTGGACTTTAATCTGAGCATGGCATTAAAATTTCTTGGTATGGCATATTTCAGGAGAGATACTGCAGGAGTAAGTCATTCTGCTTTTTTTGTTGGCTCACCTGGGGGGTGATAGGTGAGGACATTTTGAGACTCTTTTAAATGGTGGGTCATCAGTGATACTGGAGAATCAAGGTCATGTTTTTGTTTATTTGTCCCCTCTGTTGAAACTAGCACTTTGAAGATATCTAATCCATGAATGTCTGTTGCCACAAATCTGCCCAGATACTCAGATTCCCTTACTAGCTTTCTACCCCAGAGAAGCTGTCTGTGCCCCTGAACTTCCCAGGACTTCTACCACTTGCTAAATGCTTGATTACCATCTGCACTACACAGGGTGTCCCCTGCGGGTCCACTGAAGACAGAGCAACTCTAACCTGGTAAAAGGAGCAAAATATTTTGTCTGTCCTCCACACTGAACTACCCCTTCCATGTTTTGCCCCTCTTAAGTATTGTTCCACACCCAGGACAATCATAGAGAATTTTCACAGCCTGTAATCAACTTTTCTGATAGTTTAAAAATTAATTTTCATAGCACAGTCCCTGTTTAGACTAACATCAGGTTTTTATCTACTGACTGGACACAGGGACACAGACTGAGGCACAGAGCTTTCTTGCGATGAGGCATTTGTGTATACATGGTGGTTGAATCAGTAATAGCAGATAAGATTACTACTATGTGAAATGAAAAGAGAAAATGGAAGATAATGCAATCACGAGGGGACTAAAACTTAAGGAACAGCAAAAAACAATGTGTTGATGAAAAAGACACCACAGATTAGAGTCTGTTCATCTTGGAAATATGGCAGTAGTTGACAACAGCTGAGAGAAGGTGGGTCAATCTCAAATATTTACAATATATTTGTCATATGATCCAGCAATCCCACTTCTAGGGAACTACCTAAAGAGCACAAAGACACTAATCTGAAGGGCCATGTGGACTCCTAAGTTCACTGCAGCACTATTTACATTAGTCACATTATGGAAAGGACCCAAGTTCCTAAGTAGAGTTGCATGGAAAAAGGTGTGGTGTATCTCCACAATGGCAACTGCTCAGCTATAAAAGGTGATGAAATCTATCCATGCCAAGAAACATGTGGAAATGGTTGGGTGACTATACATAATGCTCTTCGGAGGAGCATACATCAGTTTAATTTTGGGAATACAACTATTAAAATAAGCTTGACTAATAACTTTGACTAACTTACCCACTGCTAATTGCTTCACATAGAGATCTCGTTATTAGTAAATGCTGTCTGATAATGAAACTCCTCACTGCTCTGTTATACATCTTATGAATGCAAATTAAACCAGAAAATAATATTTTTTATGCATTGAGGGAACCTTAATTTTAACACTGTATAATGTTAATCAAATATGGTTGACAGTGCCTCTCAGCCTTCCATTTTTACTCCAAAATGTTCTGTTCTTGATACTCTTTGGTGTCAATGTTGCCTCACCTCAGCTGATATAGGAATATCATCTCCAAGACATCCTAGTCAACCACATGTCTTACTGCATAACTAAAGAACAGTAGAAGAAGCCTTTTAATATAATCTACCAAATTAATAAAAAATAGCAGTTGAGAAATTAACTCATTTACTACTTCACAGTCTTTGGGGATGTAAGGCCATTCAACTGTGATCAAGTCAGGATCCCACTCCCAATATTTCAACCAAGTCTTCACCCTCAACATCAGCAAAGTGCCTTTGCCATATAATTTAACTAAAGTAGCCTGATTTATCAAGTATGACCCAAATATTGCATGAACACAATTAAGCTAAAAAGTTAAATTTTTAGTGAAATTTACATTTTCCATCTTATTTAACATGCCAAACCATAAACATGTTGTTACTGGCCACTGCTTCCTGACGCAGAAATGTTCCAGTTACGTATAACAATGTAATAGTATCACCATTTTCACATAAGGCTTCAGAGATCTGCTTTGTTCCTACCAGTAATTGCAGAATACAGTGAGATTACAAAGGTATTTATAAATGGATTCTTTGTACCTCTCCCCATGAGTTTATAATTTTCCTATAAAACAAATGAACCAATCTAGTAGAGGATGACCATGACTGGGGATAGGCACATCTGGTGATTGAGCACCCAATGAGGAAGCCAGTCCTTTTCAGATGTTATCAAATGTCAATGCCTGTTCCATCACTTTGTTTAACTATATCATACATATGCGTGAGTTGATTCAGTATTGTTCTTTCCCTCTGACTAATTTCACTGAACACAATCTCAACCAGTTCCATCCATACTGTTGTAAGTCGAAAAATTTCAAATTTATAATCACTAGCTAGCATTCAAATATGTATATATGTTTTACATCTCTTAACACACTCATATGTTGCTGTGCACGTAGGTTGTTTTCCACACTGGATGATTTAATAGTGCTGCAATGAACATAAGAGTGCATTGGACCCTCCCTATTTGTTTTTCCTCAACTTTTACACTGACTCTATCCAACCAATATTTTCACCATTTGAATTTCCCATACCACATTACCATGAGACATTTGTCTCTTTTTATGTTTATGTATCTGTTCATGAGCGTATATTTAGAAAGAAATAGAAAAACCCAGATTCATGAAAAAAAAAAAAGCTTAGGAATAACTGCTTCCTTACAATGAATTAAGAATACAACACTCAACCAATAAAGACCCATTTTTTTCAGAATGACATCATGGCAAATACCCATCAGTAAGTTGTGGGTGCTGCTCAATGGGAGTGGAGACAAGACACACAGTTGGAGTGTCCAAAGAGATTAACTCTGCCAGGCTTCAAAAAGATCACATACAGGTAAGACAAAGTGTAAGCCAATGGCCACGTCTGTCACAATAGATACACAAACTTGTTAGCAGCAAAGAATCATGTTTATTTGGAAATGATCACAATACAGGTAATAGGCACAAGAAGTAGAGGATTTCAACTTGCTCTGTGAGTTAACCTATGTCTTCTGCTTTCCAAGATCATGAAAAACTCAGTAAAAGGAATGCCAAGAAGAGAATGACAATTCTTCAGGCTGAATCCTCTCTCTTCAGTTGATTCTGTAGTCATCATGAGTCAGTGAAGAAGAAATTCCTTGGATTGATCAGTTTCGAAGATTTTATGCATTCCAGCGATCTTTTAGCAACAGGAAGAATAGCAACTCCTGTAAACAATTGGTCGGTAGCTACACCAGGAAGCCCCACATCTGGAACCATAGCCGCAGCCATATCCAGAACCATAGCCACAGCCATATCTGGAACCATAGCCACAGCCATATCCAGAGCCATAGCCACAGCCATATCCGGAACCGTAGCCACAGCCATAGAGGGAGCCATAGCCACAGCCATATCCAGAACCGTATCCACAGCCATAGCGGGAACCATAGCCACAGCCATATCCGGAACCGTAGCCACAGCCATAGCGGGAGCCATAGCCAAGGCCACAGCCATAGCTACCATAGTAGTTTCCAAGGTAGTTGCAACACATGGTGTTAGGAGGTGAGGTTTCAGTTGACCTGTAGGAAGATCTTTCTGAAGTCGAATATCAGCCACTCTTGCAGGAAACTTATATACTCCAGCAATGGGCGGGTCAACATCACATGGGCTCTGTTCTCATTTTACAACTATTTTCTTAAACGCGCTCAGTCTGTGTACACCAATCTTGTCAGGATGTCATATTACTTACTGCCATCCCAGGAATTTTGTAATGGGTATTTCACGAATAAAGATATATGTGCTTAACACCCTGCCTTATATAACCTTAATTTTACTTCCATAATTGATTTCATGGCTATGACATAACACATCAACAAATATGTTTGGCCTGTAAATGTGTTTACTGTTTTGCACTTTGATTTTCTTAAATAGCAACTATCAATATTGAGCTCAAGGTTCTACTGATTGCTATTAATATCTCCCCCTCCACATCATCAATATCACCTTCATTATCATATCATATTGTTTTCCTTTTTTCCATTAATAAGGTAAACACTATGAAGTACTAGCCATGGTTTGACAAGTAATTGAGTTTTTCAACATGCTACATTTAGTCCGTGAAATAATTTCCTTGTCTCTGAAGAAAGTTTATCTCTCTCATTCTTTTCATCAGTTCATAATATTGTGTAATATCTTTAGTTCAATATATTTAGTGAACATTCTTATGTTTAGTGAACATAATAATCTAATCAATGATGTACTATAAATAACTAAGAATAAATGAAAAACTTTTCTAAGATTTTGCCTTTGAAATCTCAAAGTCTTGGGGGATGTAAGTTTCCAAATGGGATCTCAAGTCAGGATCCCACTCACAATATTTCAATTAAGACTTCACCCTCAACATCAGCAAAATACTGCATATATATAACTAGAGTAGCCTGAATTAGCAAGTAGTACCCCAATATTGCATGAACACAATTAAACTAAAGTTAAATTTCTAGGAAAATTCACATTTTTCCATCTACTTAACTTGTCAAACCTTAAACATTTTATCACTGGCCAATGCTTCCAGATGCAGACACAAAAAATATTCCACATATGTATTTTAATGTACCAGTATCACCATTTTCACATAAGGCTTCAGATGTCACGTTTGTTCCTAACCAGTAATTGCAGAATAGGGTGTGATTACAAAGGTATTTATAAATGGACTCCTTATACCTGTCCTCATGAATTTATAATTTTCCTATAAACAATGCTAGTAGAGAGTAATCATGACTAGGTGTAGGCACATCAGGTAGTAGAGCACCTAATGAGGAAGTCAGTCCATTTCAAATGTGTTCAGATGTCAGTGACTGTTCCTTTGCTTTGTTTAACTATATCATACATACGCATGAGATCATTCGGTATTGTTCTTTCCATTTCTGACTTATTTCACTGAACACAATCTCTGCCAGTTCCATTCATTTTGTCATAAGTAGAAAAACCTCATGTTTATAATCACTAGCTAGCATTCAATTGTGTATGTATGTGTTACATCTTGTTAAAACACTCATGTGTTGCTGGGCACGTAGACTGTTTTCCACTCTGGCTGATTTAAATAGTGCTGCAATGAACATAAGAATGCATTGAACCCTTCCTATTAGTTTTTCCTCTAATTTTATACTCACTCTATCCAATCAATATTTTTACCATTAGAATTTTCCATACCAGATTACCCTGAGATATTAGTCTGTGTTTACATGTGTATGCATCTTTGATGAGTGTACATGGAGAAAGAAATAGACCCAGAATCATGAAACAAAAAAGCTTAGGAATCATTACTTCCTTACAATGAATTAAGAACACTATACTCAACCAATAAAGACCCTTATTTTTGTGAATGATATATTGGCAAATATACTTCAGTAAGTCGTGTGTGCTGAGCAATGAGAGTGGAGACCAGACACATTTGAAATGACCACTGAGATTAGCTCTGCCAGATTCTAAGATCATAGACAGGTAAGATAAATTGTAAGTCAATGGCCACGTCTGTCACAATAGAGACACAAACTTGTTAGGAGCAAAGAATCATGTTTATTTGGAAATGATCACAATACAGGTAATAGGCAGAAGAAGTAGAGGGTTTCAACTTGCTCTGTGAGTTAAACCATGTCTTCTGCTTTCCAAGAAGATCATGAAGTAACTAACAAGCTGGAATGCCAAGAGAATGATGACTCTTCTTCAGGCTGAATCCTCACTCTTCATTTGATTTAAGTTGTGATCATGAGTCAGTGAAGAAGAAATTCTTGGATTGATCAGTTTAGAAGATTTTCTGCATTCCAGTGATGTTTTAGCAGCAGGAAGAATAGCAACTCCTGTAAACAATTGGGCGGTAGCTATAGCAGGAAGAGCCATATCCGGAACCGTAACCACAGCCATATCCAGAACCATAGCCACAGCCATATCCAGAACCATAGCCACAGCCATATCTGGAACCATAGCCACAGCCATATCCAGAACCGTAACCACAGCCATATCTGGAACCATAGCCACAGCCATATCCAGAGCCATAGCCACAGCCATATCCAGAGCCATAGCCACAGCCATATCCGGAACCATAGCCACAGCCATAGCGGGAGCCATAGCCACAGCCATAGCCATAGCCAAGGCCACAGCCGTAGCTCCCATAGGAGTTTCCAAAGTAGTTGCAACACATAGTGTTAAGAGGTGAAGTTTTGGTTGACCTGTAGAAGGATATTCTGAAGTCGAGTATCAGCTACTCTTGCAGGAGACTTATATACTCCAGCAATGGGCGGGTCAACCTCACATGGGCTCTGTTCTCATTATACAACTATTTTCTAATTGAGCTTATTCTGTGTACACCGATCTTGTCAGGATGTCACATTACATATTGCTATCCTAGGAATTTTCTACTGGCTATTTTAAACATAAAGATCAATGTGCTAAACACCCATCCTTATAAAACCCTAATTTTACTTCCACAATTCTTTCATGGCTATGAAATAATGCATCAACAAATATATTTGGCCTGTATATGTGTTTACTATTTCGCTCTTTTATTGTCTTAGATAGCAGCTATCCCTACTGACCCCCAGGTTCTACTGATTGGTATTAATATCCTCCCCTTCTAGAGCATCAATATCACCTCATTATCATATATTGTTTTCCTTTTTTCATTAATAAGGTAAACACTGTAAAGTAGTTGCCATGGTTTGGACAAGGAATTGAGTATTTCAACAGGCTACATACATTTAGTCACTGAAATAATCTCCTTGTCTGAATAAATTTTGTCTATCTCATCCTTTTCATCAGTTTATAATATTCTGTAATATCTTTAGTTCAAAAATTTTTTAGTTAGCCTCTGCATAAGAAACTAATCAATGACATACTATAAATAACAATAAACGAAACACTTTTCTAAGATTTCAACTTTGAGTGAGAAAAATGCTTTGGTTTAAGAATGTCTGTGTTCAAGTCCAAATTTTCAATGCAAGTCTCCTTATAAGGTTTTTCGTTATGTAGTCACGGTCTCCATTAACATGTGTTCAATCAAAAGTTAATACTCACAGACTTGAAATATACTATTCTCACTGGTTCTCAAACAAATGATATTTAAAAATGATATTTACCCGTATTTGCTGGATACTTTACAATTATGACATTATAGTTCACTCTTTCATGGTCTTTATTTTTGTCCCTACATTTATTTTGCAATTTTGCAAAACTATTTTTATTTATGTGATTGCTTTACAGCAATGTGATTGATTTAGGATAGGTGTACACCACTAAAAAACATATTACCATATCACACCTACCACCAAAGTCCCAGTCATTTTCAGTATACAGTTTGGACTCTCCTATCTCCAGTTTGACAGTCAGATTTCTAGGATTTGTTTAATTTGCTGCTTCTTTCCTGTTCCTCTGCTTTGTTTTTTTTATTTTCCACATAGGAGAGGAGTGTCCCATATTTGCCTTTCTCTTTCTGACTTATTTTGCTATTTATTTATTTATTTACTTATTTATTTATTTGTTTGTTTGTTTGTTTGTTTATACAAGCACTGGGTACAGTGAGAAGCGCGGGAGGGTGAGAGAATTCACCAGAGCCAGAGCGGGGAGCAGAGCAGGCAGAAGGACCTAAGTACACTGCTGAGGGGAGCAGCGGGCGGCAGGAGAGGTCTGCACGCCATGTGGGACCCTCCTCCGGTGGCCGGGGAGCAGCCGGGGATCGAACTGGCGCTGCAGAGGCTGCAGGCAGCTTCGCAACCCAGCGCTCAACCGCTGCGCCACCGGGGAGGCCCTACTTTGCTTATTTTACATTAAAGTAGGTCTTACCATTTTAATACAAAAAAGCATCAGACTGAGTTAATATAAATATTTGAAAATGATATTATTTGGGAATGCTGATGTTTGGATATATGAAAGGAGGAAAAGTAAAAGGTAGTGACTCCCCCTATAGCCTAGGTGTGCTTCAATCTTTCGGTTCCTATATATTTCCTATTAACTCCATCACTTTTTTAATGCACTTATTTAGCTGTTGCAGAATCTAGAGTTTATAAAATTGAGAACATTTACCATAGTCAAATAATTAGTAAATAGTTCTGACAAACTTGGCTATGAAAATCTTTTTCTCTTACAGAGCCACTGAAACTCGGGGAGGACAGTTCTAAACTTACTATGTCTCATCTCCTAATATTTTCAATGTATGTTCTATGACAAGTGATGGGCTCCTTCAGGATTTTGCATTCTAATCTGAGCATGGCATTAAGCTTTCTTGGTATAGAGTGTTGCAGGTGAGAAACTGCAGGAGAAGACAGTTCTGAATTTTTTGTTTTCTCTCCAGGGGGACGGTACTTGAGGACATTTTGAGTATTTTAAGTGGTGAGTCATCAGTGATGTTGGTGTCTCAAGATCATGTTTATTTTGTCACCCTCTGTTGAAACCAGCACCTTGAAGATTTCTCATCCATGAATGTCTACAGCCCCAAATACGCCCAGACACTCTGATTCCCTTACTAGCTTTCCTCCCTCAGAGAGCTTAGAGTCCCTGAGCTTCCTAGAACTTCTAAACTTGCTAAATGCTTGATTACCATCTGCACCACAGAGAGTGTCTCCTGCTGGTCCACTGACTACAGAACAATCTAGCCTGGCCAAAGAAGTGAAATATTTTGGCTACCCAGGATGTTGAACAGCTCCCTCCATGTTTTGCCTTTGTTGAGTATTATTCCACATCCTAGAAAACCACACAGAATTTTCACAACCTATAATTAACTTTCATTCTGGTTTAAAAATTAATTCAAATAGCGCAGTCCCTGTTTAACTAATGTGGTTCCTATCTACTGACTAGACACAGATTGAGGCAGAGAGATTTATTTTTGAGTCATTTGTGTCTATGTGGTAGTTGAATCATAAAGGAGATAAAATTACTACTATGTGAAATGGAAAGAATAAATGGAAGATAATATAATCATAAGAGGACTAAAACTTAGAGAAAAGCAAACTCTCTAAGAAAACTTAGAGAAAAGCAAAGAAGGATTTGTCTATGAAATCCATCGATCAGAGTTTGTTCATCTTGGTAATATGGTAACAGTTGACAACAATTTATAAGGAGGTGGGTCAGTCTCAAAATATTAACAATAGATTTATCATATGATCCAGCAATTCCACTCCTAGGTGACTACCTGAAGAGTACAAAGACACTAATTTGACAGGCCATGTGCACTCCTATGTTCACGGCAACACTATTTACATTAGTCAGTTTATGGAAAGGACCCAACAGCCCAAATACAGATGCATGGATACAGACGTGGTGTATCTCCACAATAACTACCACTCAGCTATGAGATGAGAAAATCTATCCTTGCACAGCATCATGGATGGAACTGAGTGGGTGATAATACAAGATGATCTTTGGGGGAGCATATGTTAAGTTTAAATTTAGGAATACAACTATTAAAATTACAACAATTAAGCTCAACTAACCAATAATTTCAGCATATAGTGAGAATGAAAAGTATTTACAAATGGATTCATTGTACCTCTCCCCATGAGTTCATAATTTTTTCCTGTAAAATAACCCTAGTATAGGGTAATCATGACGGGTATGGATGCATCTTATGGTAGAGCACCCAATGAGGAAGGCAGTCCTTTTCAGATATATTCAGAAGTCTGTTCCATTGTTTTGTTTTATTATACTACACATACGACAGTGATCACTCATTATTGTTCTTTCCCTTTCTGACTTACTTCAATGAACACAATCTCTGCCAGTTCCATTCATGTTATTGTAAGTAGAAAAATTCATGTTTATAAATACTAGCTAGCATTCAATTCTCTCTCTCTCTCTATATATATATATATATGTGTGTGTGTGTGTGTGTGTGTGTGTGTGTGTGTTACATCTTTTAAACACACTCATCTGTTGTTAGGCACGTTGATTGTTTTCCACAATGGCTATTTAAACAGTGCTGCTATTAAACATAAGAGTACACTGGATCCTTCCTATTTCTTTTTCCTCAACTTTTACACTGACTCTATTCAATCAATATTTCCACGATGAGAATTTCCCATACCAGATTACCCTGAGACATTGTCTGTGTTCATATGTGTATGCATCTGTTGATGAGTGTACACATAGAAAGAAATAGACCCAGAATCATGAAACAAAAAAGGCTTAGGAATTAATAATACTTCCCACAATGAATAAAGAACACTAGACTTAACCAATAGAGACCCATTTTTTCAAAATGATATCATGGCAAATATCCTTCAGTAAGTCTCGGTGCTGAACAATGACTGGAGACCAGACACACAGTTGGAATGACCACTGAGATTAGTTCTGCCAGGCTCCAAGAAGGCCAAAGACACCTAAGACAAAGTGTAAGTCAATGGCCATGTCTGACACAATAGATACACAAACTTGTTAGGAGCAAATAATCATGTTTATTTGGAAATGATAACAATATAGAAATAGACACAAGAAGTTAGAGGGATTCGATTTCTCTATGAGTTAAACCATGTCTTCGGCTTTCCAAAAAGATCATGAAGTGACTTAGTTTCCCTCAGTAACAAGATGGACTCCAAGAGGACAATGACTGTTTTTCAGGTTCTGAATATTCTCTCTTCAGTGGATTCAGCTGTGATCATGAGTAGTGAGGAAGAAATTCCTTAGAGCCATCAGTTTAGAAGATTTTGCGCATTCAGGTATGTTTTAGCAGCAAGATGAATAGCATCTTCTGTAGACAAATGGCTGGTAGCTGTAGCAGGAAGAGCCATATCCAGAACCATAGCCACAGCCATATCCGGAACCATAGCCACAGCCATATCTGGAACCGTAGCCACAGCCATATCCAGAACCATAGCCGCAGCCATATCCGGAACCATAGCCACAGCCATAGCGGGAGCCATAGCCACAGCCATAGCCACAGCCATAGCCATAGCCAAGGCCACAGCCATATCCAGATCCGTAGCCACAGCCATATCTAGAACCATAGCCACAGCCATAGCCAAGGCCACAGCCATAGCCAAGGCCACAGCCGTAGCTCCCATAGGAGTTTCCAAAGTAGTTGCAATACATGGTGTTCGGAGGTGAAGTTTCAGTTGTCCTGTAGGAGGATATTCTGAAGTCGAGTATCAGCTACTGTTGCAGGACACTTATATACTCCCAGCAGTGGGTGGGGCAACCTCACATGGGCTAAGTTCTCATTATACAACTATTTTCAAAAGTGAGCTCATTCTGTGTACAGCAATCGTGTCAGGATACCACATTGTTACTGCCATCCTGGGAATTTTCTACTGGCTATTTTAAAACTAAAGATATATGTGCTAAACCCCCAAGCTTATATTTGTTGATGTGTTATTTCACAGCCATGAAAGAAATGTGGAAGTAAAATTAGAGTTATATGTTTGGCCTGTATATGTGTTTACACATGTACCACATCTCTTTTGCTCTTTCATTGTCTTAGAAAGCAGCTATCAATATTGAGCTCAAGCTTCTGCTGATTGCTATTAAAATCTTCCCCTCCACGTTATCAAAATCACCTTCATTATCATATCACATCGTTTTCCTTTTTCCATTAATAAGGTAAATACTGTAAAGTAGTTGCCATGGTTTGGACAAGGAGTTGAGTATTTCAACATGCTACATTTTTGTCCCTGAAATAATCTTGTCTGTGAAGAAAAGTTGTCTATCTCATCCTTTTCGTCAGTTTATAATATTCTATATCTTTAGTTCAAATTTTTTTAGTGAACACTGGATAAGAAACTAATCATTGACATACTACAAATAACAATAAGTGAAAACTTTTTAAGATTTCACCTTGAGTGAGGAAAATGCTTTGGTTAAAGAATGTCTGTGTTCAAGTCCAAATTTTCAATGCAAGTCTCTTTATAAGGTTTCTCATGATATAGTCATGATCTCCACTAACATGTGTTCAATCCAAAATTAGTGCTCACAGACTAAATATTTAATTCTTACTTGTCCTCAAACAAATGATATTTGAATAATGATATTTACCCATACTACTTTTGCTGGATACTTTACAATTATGACATTAAATATAATGGACTCTTCCATGGTATTTCTTTTTCCCCACATTTATCTTACCATTTTTAAAAACTGTTTTTATTTATGTGCATTGATTTAGAGCACTGTAATTCATTTAGGATAGGGTATAAGCATCTACAAATATGTTACCATAGCACACCCAACACCAAAGTCCCAGTAATTTTCAGTATACAGCTTTGACTCTTCCATCTCCAGTTCTACAGTCAGATTTCTAGGGTTTGTTTTGTTTGCTTCTTTTTTTCCTCTTCCTTTGCTTTGCTTTTTATTTTCCACATAGAAGAGAAGTATCCTTTATTTGCCTTTCTCTTTCTGACTTATTTTGCTAATCTTACACTATGGAGAGCTGTGTGGAGATTTCTGGACCTACTAAACATAGAGCTTCCATAGGATCCAGCAATTCCACTCCTAGGTATTTACCAAAGGACACAGAAACATCAATTCCAAAGAGCACCTGCACCCCTATGTTTATAGCAGCACTGTTTACAATAGCTAAGCCTTGGAAACAACCCAAATACCCAAAAATAGATGACTGGATCAAGAAGATGGGTACATATACAACATGGAATATTACTCAGCCATCAAAAAAGATAAACTCATGCAATTTGCAGCAGCATGGATGGAGCTGGAAGGGATCATGCTCAGTGAAATAAGCCAGAAAGAAAAAGAAAAATACCGGATGGTCTCACTGATAGCAGGAATCTAGAAAACTTAAATAAGGGACCAGGAAAATGAATAACTATAAGAAAGTGAAAATCAAAATCAACAAAAAACTATGAACCAGAGACACTCTATGGGAGGGGCACGGGGAAAGGAAGGATTGGGGTCAAAATAAGGGGGTTGTAATTGTATGGGGAATATAAAAATAAAATTTAAATTAAAAAATAAAGTAAGTCTTAACATTTTAATACCAAAAAAAGCATCAATCTCAGTTAATACAGATATTTGAAAACTGTTATTATTTGGGAATGCTTATGTTTGGATATAAGAAAAGGGGAAAAGTAAAAGAAGTTAGTGATTCCCCATATAGCAAGATTTGCTGTTCAATCTTTGAGGGACGATATATTTACTATAAACTCCATTATTTTTTAATGCACTTATTCTTATTTGGCATTGTAGAATCTAAAGTTTATAAATTTGAGAACACATCCCATAGTCACACAATTAGTAAATGTCTGACAAACTTGGCCATGCAAAGCTGTTTTTCCTACAGAGTCCTAAAACTGGGAGGTGAATGTCCAGAATTTACTGCCTCTCATCTCCTAATATGTTCAAAATATGCTCTGTGACAAGTGATGGGCTCCTTCATGATTGACACTTTAATCTGAGCATGGCATTAAGCTTTCTTGGCATGGAGTGTAGCAGAGGAGAAGCGGCAAGAGAGAGCAGTTGTGCATTTTTGTTTGCTCTCCAGGGGGAACAGTATATGAGGACATTTCGAGACTCTTAAGTGGTGGGTCATTAGTGATGTTGGAGTCTCAAGATCATGTTTTTGTTTATGTGTCCCCCACTGTTGAAACTAGCACCTTGAAGATTTCTCATCCATGAGTCTCTGTAGCCACAAACCTGCCCAGACACTCAGATTCCCTTACTAGCTTTCCTCCCCCAGAGAGCTGCCAGAGCCCCTGAACACCCAGAACTTCGACCACTTGCTAAATGCTTGATTATCATCTGCACTACAGAGGGTGTCTCCTGTGGGTCCACTGAGTACCAAACAATTCTAGCCTGCACAAAGGAATGAATTTTTTTGCTATCAAGAATGTAGAACTGCCCCTTCCTTGTTTTGCCATTCTTGAGTATTACAGTTCCACACCCTAGACAACCTACAGAAATTTCACGCCCTATAAACAACTTTTAATTATAGATCAAAATTTAATTTTAATAGCACATTCCCTATTTAACCTAATGTGAGGTTCCTATCTACTGACTGGACTCAGACAGAGGCAGAGAGCTTTTGTTTTGTTAGCCATAGTGTGTATGTTTTTGTTGTATCAATGAAAGCAGATAATATTTACCCCTATGTGAAATGAAAAGAAAAAATTGGAAGATAATGCAATCACAAGAGGACTAAAACTTAGAGAAAGGCAAAGAAATATTTCTTAATGAAACAGACATCATATATCAGAGTCTGTTCATCTGGAAACTACTAGAATAGATGACCACAAGCTAAAAAGAGGTGGGTTAGTCTCTAAACATTAATAATAGATTTGCCATAGGTTCCAGCAATTCCACGCCTAGGTAACTACCTGAAGAGTACAAAGACACTAATTTGAAGGGCATGTGCAGTCCTATGTTGACTGCAGCACTATTTACATTAGTCACTTTATGGAAAGGGCCCAAGTGCCCAAGTACAGATGCATGGAGAAAGGTGTGGTATATCTCCACAATGGCTACTACTCAGCTATTAAGAGGAGAAAATCTATCCATACAAAGCAACATGGATGGAACACTTGTTAGGTGAAACTGGTTGGATGATACTACATAATACTCTTTGGAGGAGTGTTGTTAGTTTAAATTTGGGAATACAACTATTAAAATAAGCTTGACTATTAACTTTGACTAACTTGTCAATTACTAATGACTTCGTAGGAGATGGCATAATAAATCAATGTTGCCTTATATAGAAACTCCCCACTGCTCTGTTACACATCTTATGAATCCAAATAAACCTGAAAATAGTATTTTTTTATCCATTGAGGAAACCTTAATTTCAACACTGAATAAGGTTTATCAAGCTGATGAAGGTTTATCAAGTTTATCAGGTTGATAGTGCCTGTCACCCTGCCACTTTTTCTCTGAATGTTCTGGTGTCAATGTCTCTTCACCTCAGCTGACATGAAAATATGATCTCCAAGTCATCCTAGTTAATCACATGTCTTACTATATAACTAAATAACAGTAGAAAGAGCCTGTTAAAATTACCAAATTAAAGAATATAGCAGCTCAGGAATTAATTCATTTATTATGAATTATTGATCTTGGGGGATGTAAGTCCATTTGACTGGAATCTCAAGTCAAGATCTCACTCCTAGCATTGCAATTACATCTTCCCCCATGACATCAGCAAAATATGTTTGCCATATAATTTAACTAGAGTAGCCTGATTTAGCTAGTATGACCTAAAAATTGGATGACAAAATTAAGGTAAAAAGTTAAATTTTTAGTAAAATTTACATTCTTCCATCTTATTTAACCCTACAAGCCTTAAACATGTTATCACTGGCCACTGCTTCCAGATACAGAAGCAAAACAAGTTCCAGTTATGTATTTTCATGGGATCAGTATCACCATTTTCACATCAGGCAACAGAGGTTATATTTGTTCCTAACTAATAATTTTAATAGGGTGAGAATAGAGATGCATTTATAAATGAATTCATTGTACCTCTCCCCATGAGTTTATAATTTTCCTATAAAATAACCCTAGCACAGGGTGATCATGGCTGGGTATAGGCACATCTGGTGGTAGAGCACCCAATGAGGAAGCCAGTCCATTTCAGATGTGTTCAGATTTCAGTGTCTGTTCCTTTGTTTTGTTTTATTACATTACACATACGAGTGAGATCATTCAGTATTGTTCTTTCCCTTTCTAACTTATTTCACTGAACACAAAAACCACTAGTGCCATTCATGTTGTGCAAGTGAAAAATTGTATAATCTCTAGCTAGCATTCAAATATGTACATATGTGTTACATCTTCATAACACACTCATGTGTTGTTGGACACATAGGTTGTTTTCCACACTGGCTGATTTATATAGTACTGCAGTGAACACAGGAGTGCGTTGGACCTTCCATATTTGTCTTTCCTCAATTTTTACACTGGCTCTTTTAACCAATTTTTTCACCATTAGAATTTCCCATACCAGATTACCCTGAGATATTGGTCTGTTTATAGGTGTATGCATTTATTAATGAGTGTACATACAGAAAAAAATAGACCCAGAATCATGAAACACAAAGCTTGGGAATAAATTCTTCCTTGCAATGAATGAAGAACACTAGCCTTAACCAATGAACCCAGTTTTTTCCAGTATGATGTCATGGCAAAAATACTTCAGTAAGTCGTGTGTGCTGAGCAATGAGAGTGGAGACAAGACACTTTTGGAATGACCACTGAGATTAGCTCTACCAGATTCCAAGATCACAGACAGGTAAGATAAAGTGTAAGTCAATGGCCATGTCTGACACAATAGAGACACAGACTTGTTAGGAGCAAAGAATCATGTTTATTTGGAAATTATCACAATACAGGTAATAGGCACAAGATGTAGAGGGTTTTAACTTGCTCTGTGAGTTAAACCATGTCTTCTGCTTTCCAAGAAGATCATGAAGTAACTCACTAACAAGCTGGAATGCTAAGAGGACAATGATTCTTCTTCAGGCTAAATCCTCTCTCTTCAGTTGATTCAGTTGTGATCATGTCAGTGAAGAAGAAATTCCTTGGATTGATCAGTTTAGAAGATTTTCTGCATCCCAGTGATGTTTTAGCAGCAGGAAGAATAGCATCTCCTGTAAACAACTGGGCGGTAGCTATAGCAGGAAGAGCCATATCCAGAACCATAGCCGCAGCCATAGCGGGAGCCATAGCCACAGCCATAGCCATAGCCAAGGCCACAGCCATATCCGGAACCATAGCCACAGCCATATCCGGAACCATAGCCACAGCCATAGCGGGAGCCATAGCCACAGCCATAGCCAAGGCCACAGCCATATCTGGAACCATAGCCACAGCCATATCCAGAACCATAACCACAGCCATAGCGGGAGCCATAGCCACAGCCATAGCCATAGCCCAGGCCACAGCCGTAGCTCCCACAGGAGTTTCCAAAGTAGTTGCAGTACATGGTGTTAGGAGGTGAAGTTTCAGTTGTCCTGTAGGAGGATATTCTGAAGTCGAGTATCAGCTACTCTTGCAGGGCACTTATATACTCCCAGGAATGGGCGGGTCAACCTCATATGGGCTAAGTTCACATTTTACAACTATTTTCAAAAGTGAGCTCATTCTGTGTACAACAATCTTGTCAGGATGTCACATTACTTACTGCCATCCTAGGAATTTTCTAATGGCTATTTTAAACTTAAAGATATATGTGCTAAACACCCAAGCTTATATAACCCTAATTTGACTTCCATAACCATAATTGTCTTTCATGGCTATGACATAACACATTCAACAAATATGTTTGGCCTGTGTGTGTGTGTGTGTGTGTGTGTTTACTATTTTGCGCTTTCATTGTCTTAGGAGCAACTATCAATATTGAACACAAAGTTCTACTGATTGTCAATAACATACTCCACCTCTGCATCATCAGTATCACCTCATATCATATTGTTTTCCTTTTTCCATTAATAAGGTAAATACCATGAAGTACTTTTCATGGATTTTGAAGAGTAACTTTTTTTAAAAGATTTATTTATTTATACAAGCACTGGGTACAGTCAGAAGTGCAGGAGGGTGAGAGAATTCACCAGAGTCAGAGAGGAGAGCAGAGCAGGCAGACTGACGAAATACACTGCTGAGAGGAACTGCGGGGCGGCAGGAGAGGTCTGTGCGCCATGTGGGACCCTCGCCCAGTGGCCGGGGATTGAACCTGCGCGGCAGGCAGCTTCGCAACCCAGCGCTCAACTGCTGCACCACCGGGGAGGCCCACTTTTCATGGATTTTGGACAAGGAATTGAGTATGTCACCACACTACATTTAGTCCCTGAAATAATCTCCTCTCTGAAGGTAAGCTTGTCTAATCATTTTCCATCAGTTCATGATGTTCTATTTTTTCTTTAGGGCAAAATTTTTCAGTTAACACTGAATAGTAAGTAATCTATGGCATACTATAACTAATTTAACCAAAAAATTAAAAACTTTTCTAAGAGTTTCAACACTGATTGAGGAAAATGCCTTGGTTTAAGAACGCCTATATTCAAGTGCAAGTATTCAATGCATCTCCTTAGAAGGTTTCTCATATATGTATTACATAGTCATGATGTCCACTAATATTTGATCAATCAAAAATTAGTACTTGCAGACTTACAATATTTTGTTCTCACTGGTTCTCAAGCAAATATATATTGGAATAATGATACTTACCCATACCACTTTTGATGGATACTTCAAAATTATGCCATTATAGTTTACTGTTCATGGAATTTATTATTTGTCCCTATATTTTGCAATATTTAGGAACTATTTTTATTGACGCACATTGCTACAGTATTGTATATGATTTAAGATTCAGGTATATACCTCTACAAACTTATGTTTCCATAAGTTCCATTATGCTACCACTAATGTTTTCTTACTTTTTCTATATACAGCATTGGATCTCCTACCTCCTAATTCTACAGTCAGATATCTAGGGTTTGGTTTGTTTATTTTTTCCTGTTCCTCTGCTTTGTTATTTATATTCCACATATGAGAGAAGTATCCTCTATTTGCCTTATTATTTGACTTATTTTGCTTATTTTTCATTAAAGAAGTTTTAACATTTTTAAAAAGATTTATTTTAAATTTTGCATACAAGAACTTGGGTGTAGACCAGAGATGCAAGGGGTGAATGGATTCACAAGACACAGAGTAGGGGCAGAACAGGCAGATCCACTGAAAACACTGCCAAGTGGAGCAGCAGATGAGACAGGCACAGTTCTGCTGCACCATGTGAGTAAGCTCCCTAGCTGGGGAACGAACTCAAGCTGCAGTGGCTGGTGATAGCTTGATAGAGCAGAGACTTTAACCCCTGTGCTACCAGGGAGGTCCAATATTATCATTTTAAATGAATAAATGCATCAGACTAAGTTAATACAGATATTTGAAAACTGTTGCTATGTGGGAATGCTTAAGTTTGTATACAAGAAAGGGAAAAAGTAAAAGCAGGTAGTGACTCCTGATAGAGCAGGATCTGCGCTTCACTCTTTGTAGTTAGTATATATTTCCTACAGACTCCAACACATTTTTAATGTACTTATTCTTATTTAGCAGTTGCAAAATCTAAAGTTTATGAATTTAAGTACATTTCCCATAGTCAAATTATCAGTAAATGGATCTGACAAACTTGTCATGAAAAGCTGTTTCTCCTACAGAGCCACTGAAACTGGGAGAGGAATGTTCTGAGCCTACTGCCTCTCACCTTCCCAATACTTTCAGTGTATGTTCTATGATGAGTCATGGGCCCCTTTATGAGTTTGCCCTTAAATCTGGGCATAGCCTTAAGCTTCCTCAGTAGACAGTGTTGCAGGGGAGAAATCACAGGAGAAAGCAGTTCTGCATTATTTGTTTCCTCCCCTATGGGATGATAGGTGAGGACATTTGGTGAGATTCTTTTCAGTGGTGTTGGAGTCTACTGAAATTAGCACCTTGATGATTCCTCACCCATAAGTGTCTGTGGCCCTCAAATTCACAGGAAATTTAGATACTCTTACTAGCTATCCTCCCCCATTAAAGTGCTTGTACCACTGAGCTTCCCAGAACTTCTACCACTTGCTAAATGCTTGATCACCATCTGTACTAGAGGAGGTGTCTCTTGCTGGTCCATTGAATAGAGAGCAGCTCTAGCCTGGCCAAAGAGTAAAATTTTTTTTTGCTATCCAGGGTGCTGAACTGTCAGTTCCATGTTGTCTTTCTGGAGTATTCTTTCACATTCCAAGAAAATCATATAGAAATTTCTCATCCTAAAATCACTCTTTAATTATAGTTTAAAAATTAATTTTAAAGTAAGCAATCTCTGTTTAACCTAATGTGAGATTTCTATCTACTGACTGCACACAGACTGATGCAAATACCTTTAGTTTTAGAAGTCGTGTGTACATATGTACTAGTTGAATCAGTGCCAACAGATAAGATGTACGAGCACGTAAACTAAAAACAAAGATGGAGGATAAAGCAATCACAGGACTGAACTTAGAGAAAAGCAAAGAATGATTTGTCAATGTAAAAGACATTATGGATCAGAGTCTTATCATCATGGAATCTATGGGAATAGATGACTTCAATTAAAATTAGGAGGGTGAGTCTCAAAACATTAACAATAGATTTGTCATAGGATCCAGCAATTCCACTCTTAAGTACCTGAAGAGTAGAAAGACACTAATTTGAAGGGGCATGTGCACTACTATGTTCACTGCAGCACTATTTACAATGGTCACGTTATAGAAAGGACTCAAGTGCCCAAGTACAAAGGAGTAGATAAATGTGTGGTATATCAACACAAAGGCTAGTACTCATCTATAACTGATGATGAAATCTTTTCAAGTGCAAAACTATGGATGAAACTGGGGGGATATTACTCCATAAGTCTCTTCAGAGGAGGGCATGGTAGTTTAATTTTGGGATTACAACTATTAAAATAAGCTTGACTAATAACATTGACTAACTTGCCAATTACTAGTTATTTTGTAGGAAATCTCATTATAACTCAGTGCTGCCTAAAAACTCCTTACTGCTCTATGTTATATATCTTATGAATCAAAATAACATTGAATATATTTTTTTCCATTGAGGGAATATTAATTTTCAACACTGTATAAGGTGATTTAATCAAGTATGTTTGATAGTGCCTCTCACCATCCCACTTTTACTCCAGATTGATCTATTCCTGATACTTTTTGGCATCAATGTCTCCTTACCTCATCTGATATGCAAATATGATCTCCAAGTCATCTAAGTAACCACAACTCTTACTATATAACTGGTGAACAGAAGTCTGTTTAACCAAAATTAAAGAAAACAGCAGCTCAGAAATTAATTCATTAACTTCTCACAATCTTAGCGGATATAAAAACATCCAACTGGGATCTCTAGTCGGGATATTATTCCCATTATTACAAATTTTCACCTAGGATCCTGAGTCCTACAAAATCTCTTTGTCAAATAACTTAGTGTAGCCTGATTTAGCAAGTATGACCCAAATATTACATGAAAATACTTAAGCTAGAAATGTAATTTTTAAGTGAAATTTAAATTTTTCCTACTTGTCTGCCGAACATTAAACAAATTAAAACTGGCCACCCTTTACAGATGCAGAAAAAGTTAAATTTCAGTTATGTATTTTCATGTCATCAGCATTTTCACATCAGGCTTCAGAGGACTTATTTGTTTCTAACCAATAAATTTCTAGAATAGGGTGAGAATAAAGAGGTATTTATAAATGGATTCCTTGTACCTCTCTCCAACACAATTTTCCTCTAAGATAAACCTAGAATAGGGTGACCATGACTGGGTACAGACACATCTGGTGGAAGAGCACCCAATGAGGGAGTCATTCCTTTTTCAGATGTGTTCAGATGTCAGTAATTTGTTTCGCAATATTTGTTTCTCTTTGATTTGTTTCTCTATATTCCACATGTGAATAGAATCACTCAGTATTTGTCTTCCTCTTTCTTACTCATTTCACTCAGTATAATCTCTTCTGGTTCCATTTATGCTGTTGCAAGGGTCGAAATTTCATGTTTTTATCACTGACTAGTACTCCATTGTGTGTATACATAAGCCATGTCTTCTTAACCCACTCATCTGCTGTTGGGCACTGAGGTCCCCAAATGTGGCTGATTTAACTGGTGCTGCAATGAACATAAAAGAGTATTTGTCTTTCCCTATTCATTTTTCTGCAATTTCTAGATGACTCCTTCAAAATAATTTTTTTCAACATTAGAATTTCCCAAGCCAGATTGCCCTAAGAAGCTTGTCTGTGTGTATGTGTGTGTATGCATGTGTTGATGAGTGTTCATATAGAGAGAAAGAAACAGGTCTGGGTAAACCCAGAATCCTAAAACACAAAAGCTTAGGAACAAATTCTTCAGTAAAATAAATTAAGACCACAGGGTTCAACCAACAAAGACCCATTTGTTTTAGCTGTGATATTCAAGGCACATATTCTTCAGTAAGTCATGGGTGCTAAGAAATGAGCGTGGAGACCAGACACAGTTAGAATGACCTGCTAAAATTAGCTCTACCAGGCTCTGAGGGCACAGACACAGAGGACGAAAGAGTATGGCAATGGTCACATTTGACAGAAAAGATACACAAACTTGTTAGGAGCAAAGAATCATGTTTATTTGTAAATGATCACAATATAGAAATTTGTAATATGGAGTTAGAGGGTTTGCAATTTGTCTATGAATTTAAAGTGTTTCCGAAGCATCATGGTGTAATTCAGGTTTCCTCAGCAACAAGCAGGACTTCCAAAAAGACGAGTTTTCTGCTGTTTCTGAACACTATCTTCAGCGAATTCTGTTGTGATCACTAGGCAGTGAAGAAGAAATGGCTTGGAGTGATCATTTTAGAAGAAATATGGACTACGGTGATGTTTTAGCAGCAAGAAGAATAGCATCTCCTGTAGACAATAGGACGGTAACCACAGAAAGAAGATCCATAGCCACAGCCATATCTGGAGCCATAGCCACAGCCATATCTGGAACCGTAGCCACAGCCGTATCCGGAACCATATCCACAGCCATATCCGGAGCCATAGCCACAGCCATATCTGGGACCATATCCACAGCCATATCCGGAACCATAGCCACAGCCATATCTGGAACCATAGCCACAGCCATATCCAGAACCATAGTAGCCACAGCCATAGAGGGAGCCATACCCGCAGCCATAGCCCAGGCCACAGCCGTAGCTCCCACAGGAGTTTCCAAAGTAGTTGCAATACATGGTATTAGGAGGTGAAGTTCTAGTTGACTTGTAGGAGGATATTTCTGAAGTCTGAGTATCAGCTACTCTTGCAGGGCACTTATATACTCCAGGAATAGGTGTGTCCTACCTCACATGGGTTCTAGTCTCATTTTATAACTATTTGCTAAAGTGAGCTCACTCTGTGTACCACCATCTTGCCAAGATGTCATGTCACTTACTGTCATCCTAGGAATTTTCTAATGATTATTTTAAACATAAAGATGTTTTGCTAAATACCCAAGCTTATATAATATAATTTACTTCCATAATTGTATTTCATGGCTATGACATAACAAACAACAAAATATGTTTGGCCTATATATGTGTGTATGTAATATTTTGCTCCTTCAATGCCTGAGAAAGTAACTGTGAAACACAAAATTATACTCATTGCTATTAATACCCTCCTCCTCCTCATAATCCAATCATCATCATCATCATTATTATATCATGTTGGTTTCATTTTTCCATTCCTGAGGTAAATCTTCTAAAGAAATTTTGTTGAATTTGGACAAGGAATTTAGTATTTCATGTGATACAGTTACTCCCAAAATAAGCTCCTTCTCTCCAAAGGTAAGCTTGTGTATCTCTTTATTTTCCATCAGTATGACACTCTATTCTTTCTTTTTTTTTAAATATACATATGAATTTTATATATATACTGTATACCTAAACAGAGATATAGTATGGATTTTACATTTGTATAAATTGCTTTAACTTATATTGCAATTTTATTTTTTTAAATAATTTTATTTTTGTATTCCCCATACAATTGCAATCCCCTTATTTTGACCCCAATCCCTCCCTTCGCCGCCCTCCACCACCCATAGAGTGTCTCTGGTTCATAGTTGTTTGTTGATTTTGATTTTCACTTTCTTATAGTTATTCATTTTCCTGGTCCCTTATTTAAGTTTTCTAGATTCCTGCTATGAGTGAGACCATCCGGTATTTTTCTTTTCTGGCTTATTTCGCTGAGCATGATCCCTTCCAGCGCCATCCATGTTGCTGCAAATGGCATGTGTTTATCTTTTTTGTAGGCTGAGTAATATTCCATGGTGTATATGTACCACATCTTCTTGATCCAGTCATCTATTTGTGGGCATTTGGGCTGTTTCCAAAGCTTAGCTATTGTAAATAGTGCTGCTACAAACATAGGGGTGCAGGTGCTCTTTGGAATTGATGTTTCTGTGTCCTTTGGGTAAATACCTAGGAGTGGAATTGCTGGATCATATGGAAGCTCTATGTTTAGTAGGTCCAGAAATCTCCACACAGCTCTCCTTACTGGTTGGACCAGTTTGCACTCCCACCAACAGTGCAGGAGAGTTCCTTTTTCTCCACACCCTCGCCAACACCAAATGTGGCTGATTTAAATGGTGCTGCAATGAACATAAAAGAGCATTTGTCCTTCCCTATTCATTTTTCTGCAATTTCTAGATGACTCCTTCAAACCAATTTTTTCAACATTATAATTTCCCAAGCCAGACTGCCCTAAGTAGCTCGTCTCTGTGTGTGTGTGTGTATGCATGTGTTGATGAGTGTTCATATAGAGAGAAAGAAACAGGTCTGGGTAAACCCAGAATCCTAAAACACAAAAGCTTAGGAACAAATGCTTCAGTAAAATAATTTAAGACCACAGGTTTCAACCAACAAAGACCCATTTATTTTAGCTATGATATTCAAGGCACATATTCTTCAGTAAGTCAAGGGTGCTGAGAAATGAGCATGGAGACCGGACACACAGTTAGAATGACCTGGTGAAATTAGCTCTACCAGGCTCTGAGGGCACAGACATAGAGGACGAAAGAGTATGGCAATGGTCACGTTTTACACAAAAGATACACAAACTTGTTAAGAGCAAAGAATCGTGTTTATTTGTAAATGATCACAATATAGAAATTTGTAATATGGAGTTAGAGGGTTTGCACTTTGTCTATGAATTTAAAGTGTTTCCGAAGCATCATGGTGTAATTCAGGTTTCCTCAGCAACAACAGAACTTCCAAAAAGACGAGTTTTCTGCTGTTTCTGAACACTATCTTCAGCGAATTCTGTTGTGATCATTAGGCAGTGAAGAAGGAATGGCTTGGAATGATCATTTTAGAAGAAATATGGACTATGGTGATGTTTTAGCAGCAAGAAGAATAGCATCTCCTGTAGACAATAGGACGGTAACCACAGAAAGAAGATCCATAGCCACAGCCATATCTGGAGCCATAGCCACAGCCATATCTGGAACCGTAGCCACAGCCATATCCGGAACCATATCCACAGCCATATCCGGAGCCATAGCCACAGCCATATCTGGGACCATATCCACAGCCATATCCGGAACCATAGCCACAGCCATATCTGGAACCATAGCCACAGCCATATCCAGAACCATAGTAGCCACAGCCATAGAGGGAGCCATACCCGCAGCCATAGCCCAGGCCACAGCCGTAGCTCCCACAGGAGTTTCCAAAGTAGTTGCAATACATGGTATTAGGAGGTGAAGTTGTAGTTGGCTTGTAGGAGGATATTTCTGAAGTCTGAGTATCAGCTACTCTTGCAGGGCACTTATATACTCCAGGAATGGGTGTGCCCTACCTCACATGGGTTCTATTCTCATTTTATAACTATTTGCTAAAGTGAGCTCACTCTGTGTACCGCCATCTTGCCCAAGATGTCATTTTACTTACTGCCATCCTAGGAATTTTCTAATGATTATTTTAAACATAAAGATGTTTTGCTAAATACCCAAGCTTATATAACATAATTTTACCTCCATAATTGTATTTCATGGCTATGACATTTTGGCCTATATATGTGTGTATGTAATATTTTGCTCTTTCAATGCTTGAGAAAGTAACTCTGAAACACAAAATTATACTCATTGTTATTAATACCCTCCTCCTCCTCCTAATCCAATCATCATCATCATTATTATATCATGTTGGTTTCATTTTTCCATTCCTGAGGTAAATCTTCTAAAGAAATTTTGTTGGATTTGGACAAGGAATTTAGTATTTCATATACTACAGTTACTCCCAAAATAAGCTTCTTCTCTCCAAAGGTAAGCTTGTGTATATCATTCTTTTCCATCAGTATAACACACTATTCTTTCTTTTTTTAAAAAATATACATATGAATTTTATATATATACTGTATACCTAAACAGAGATATAGTATGGATTTTACATTTTGTATAAATTGCTTTAACTTATATTGCAATTTTATTTTTTTAAATAATTTTATTTTTATATTCCCCATACAATTGCAATCCCCTTATTTGACCCCAATCCTTCCCCTCCCCGCCCCCCACCACCCATAGAGTGTCTCTGGTTCATAGTTGTTTGTTGATTTTGATTTTCACTTTCTTATAGTTATTCATTTTCCTGGTCCCTTATTTAAGTTTTCTACATTCCTGCTATGAGTGAGACCATCCGGTATTTTTCTTTTCTGGCTTATTTTGCTGTGCATGATCCCTTCCAGCGCCATCCATGTTGCTGCAAATGGCATGTGTTTATCTTTTTTGTAGGCTGAGTAATATTCCATGGTGTATATGTACCACATCTTCTTGATCCAGTCATCTATTTGTGGGCATTTGGGCTGTTTCCAAAGCTTAGCTATTGTAAATAGTGCTGCTATAAACATAGGGGTGCAGGTGCTCTTTGGAATTGATGTTTCTGTGTCCTTTGGGTAAATACCTAGGAGTGGAATTGCTGGATCATATGGAAGCTCTATGTTTAGTAGGTCCAGAAATCTCCACACAGCTCTCCTTACTGGTTGGACCAGTTTGCACTCCCACCAACAGTGCAGGAGAGTTCCTTTTTCTCCACACCCTCGCCAACACCAAATGTGGCTGATTTAAATGGTGCTGCAATGAACATAAAAGAGCATTTGTCCTTCCCTATTCATTTTTCTGCAATTTCTAGATGACTCCTTCAAACCAATTTTTTCAACATTATAATTTCCCAAGCCAGACTGCCCTAAGTAGCTCGTCTCTGTGTGTGTGTGTGTATGCATGTGTTGATGAGTGTTCATATAGAGAGAAAGAAACAGGTCTGGGTAAACCCAGAATCCTAAAACACAAAAGCTTAGGAAGAAATGCTTCAGTAAAATAAATTAAGATCACAGGGTTCAACCAACAAAGACCCATTTATTTTAGCTATGATATTCAAGGCACATATTCTTCAGTAAGTCATGGGTGCTAAGAAATGAGCGTAGAGACCAGACATACAGTTAGAATGACCTGCTGAAATTAGCTCTACCAGGCTCTGAGGGCACAGACATAGAGGACAAAAGAGTAAGTCAATGATCACATTTGACAGAAAAGATACACAAACTTGTTAGGAGCAAAGAATCGTGTTTATTTGTAAATGATCACAATATAGAAATTTGTAATATGGAGTTAGAGGGTTTGCGCTTTGTCTATGAATTTAAAGTGTTTCCGAAGCAACATGATGTAATTCAGGTTTCCTCAGCAACAAGCAGGACTTCCAAAAAGACGAGTTTTCTGCTGTTTCTGAACACTATCTTCAGCGAATTCTGTTGTGATCACTAGGCAGTGAAGAAGAAATGGCTTGGAGTGATCATTTTAGAAGAAATATGGACTACGGTGATGTTTTAGCAGCAAGAAGAATAGCATCTCCTGTAGACGATAGGACGGTAACCACAGAAAGAAGATCCATAGCCACAGCCATATCTGGAGCCATAGCCACAGCCGTATCTGGAACCGTAGCCACAGCCGTATCCGGAACCATATCCACAGCCATATCCGGAGCCATAGCCACAGCCATATCTGGGACCATATCCACAGCCATATCCGGAACCATAGCCACAGCCATATCTGGAACCATAGCCACAGCCATATCCAGAACCATAGTAGCCACAGCCATAGAGGGAGCCATATCCGCAGCCATAGCCCAGGCCACAGCCGTAGCTCCCACAGGAGTTTCCAAAGTAGTTGCAATACATGGTATTAGGAGGTGAAGTTCTAGTTGACTTGTAGGAGGATATTTCTGAAGTCTGAGTATCAGCTACTCTTGCAGGGCACTTATATACTCCAGGAATGGGTGTGCCCGACCTCACATGGGTTCTATTCTCATTTTATAACTATTTGCTAAAGTGAGCTCACTCTGTGTACCGCCATCTTGCCCAAGATGTCATGTTACTTACTGCCATCCTAGGAATTTTCTAATGATTATTTTAAACATAAAGATGTTTTGCTAAATACCCAAGCTTATATAGTATAATTTTACTTCCATAATTGTATTTCATGGCTATGACATAACAATCAACAAAATATGTTTGGCCTATATATGCGTGTATGTACTATTTTGCTCTTCCAATGTCTGAGAAAGTAACTATAAAACGCAAAATTATACTCATTGTTATTAATACCCTCCTCCTCCTCCTCCTAATCCAATCATCATCATCATTATTATATCATGTTGGTTTCATTTTTCCATTCCTGAGGTAAATCTTCTAAAGAAATTTTATTGGATTTGGACAAGGAATTTAGTATTTCATGTGCTACAGTTACTCCCAAAATAAGCTCCTTCTCTCCAAAGGTAAGCTTGTGTATCTCATTCTTTTCCATCAGTATGACACTCTATTCTTTCTATAGGGCAAAATTTTTTAGTGGACACCGGATAAGTAATCAATGGCTTACTCTTAATAATTTAATCAAAAATGACGAATTTTTCTAAGCATTTCAACTTTGAGTGAGAAAAATGCCTTGGTACAGGAATATCTTTGTTCAAGTCCAAGTTTTCAATGCAAGTTCCATTATAAGGTTTCTCACATATGTTTTATGTAGTCATACTCTCCACTAACGTGATCAATCAATAATTAGTACTTGCAGAGTCTACAATATTTTATTGATTTTATAGTCAACTATCTCCTGCAGCAAACAATATTTGAAAATGATATTTACCCATACTACTCTTGCTAGATACTTTGTCAGTGTGACATTAACAGTTTACTCTTCCATGGTATTTGTTAGTTATCCCTATATTTATTTTGTAATTTTTAAAAATTATTTTTATTGACATGCACTGCTTTACAGCAGTGTCTATGATTTAGGAATGAGTCACACCTCTACAAATCTATGTCACTCTATCTCAATCACCACCCAAACCCCAGTAATTCTCCACTATACATCATTGGCTCTCTTCCATCCCAGTTCTACAGTCTTATTTCTATTGTTTGTTTTGTTTTTTTTCTGTTCCTCTACTGTGTTTTTTGTATTCCACTTAAGAGAAACATCCTGAATTTTTCTTTTTCTTTCTGAGTTATTTTGCTTACTTAAAGTGAGTCTTAACATTTTAATAAGAGAAATGTATCAGTCCAAGTAAACACAGATATTTGAAAACTGGTATTACTTGGGAATGCTTTCGTTTGGATGTGAGAATGGGGAAAAGTAAAAGAAGGTAGTGTCTTCTGATATAGCAGGATTTGTGCTTCACTCTTTGTAGTTTCTACATATTTCCTATTGAGTTCAACACATTTTAATGCACATATTAATTGATGTTTATTTAGCAGTTGTTGAAACAGAAATTCACAAATTTGAGAATATTGTGCATAGTCAAATAATTGTAAATGGTTCTCACAAACTTTGCCAAGGAAAGCTGTTTTGACTGAAGACCCTCTAAATGTGGAAGAGAGAAAAACATTCTGAATTTGTTGCCTCTCATCTTTGCAATATTTTCAATGTCTGCTCTGTGATGAGTGATGGACTCCTTCATGAATGTCCCCTTAAATCTGGGCATGGCATTAAGCTTTCTCAATAGACAGTATTACAGGGGAGAAATTTCAGGAGAAACCAGTTTTATATTATTTGCTTGCAATCTGAGAGGAGGACGGGGATAGCAGTGCAGATGAGAGTAAAACTCTATTCAGTGGGGTGTCATCAAGGATGTTGGAGTCTCAGGATGTTTTCATTTATTTGGCCCCCTCTGATGAAACTAACGCCTTGAAGATTTCTCATCCATGATTGTCTGTAGCCACCAAACCCACAAAACTCACAGATTCCCTCTCTAGCTATCCTCCCCCACAAAGCTGTCAGTACCCCTGAGCTTCCCAGATCTTCTATTACTTGACTAATGCTTGATTACCATCTGCACTCCAGAGGGTGTCTCCTGCTGGTCTACCAATTAGTGACACTCTGGCCTGGCCAAAGGAGTGAATTTTTCAGCTATCCAGGGTGCTGAACTTTCTCCTCCCCCACCCAAGTTTTAACTTCTTGCCACATCCCTAGAGAACCATATAGAATTTTCTCATCCTATAATCAACCCTTTATTATAGTTTAAAAATTAATTTTAATGTTAATCATTGTCTGTTTAACCTACTGTGAGTTTTCTATCTACTCCTGGACCCAGACTGACACACAAGGCTTTAGTTTTAGGAGTCATTTCGATATATATGGTAGTTGAATCAATGCTAACAGGTAAGATGGACTAGTACATGAAGTGAAAAGATGGAGGATAAAACAATCACAAGAAGACCAAAACTTACAGAAAATCAAAGAAAAATTTGTCAGTGTAAAAGGCATCACAGATGAGAAGCTTGCTCATTATGGAAACTATGATAATAGATGAAATCATGTTATAAGTAGGCAGGTGAGCTTCAAAGTGTGAACAATAGATTTGCCAAATGATCCAGCAATTCCACTTCTAGGTGACTACCTGAAGAGTACAAAGACAATAATTTGAAGGGCATGTTCACTCCTATGTTCACTGCAGCACTATTTACAATAGTCACGCTATGGAAAGGACCCAACAACCTAAGTAGAGTTGTGTGGATAAAGGTGTGGTAGGTCTCCACAATGGCTACTACTCAGCTATAAAGGATGATGAAATCTTGCCACATGCAACACATGGATGGAACGGGAGAGGAAGGCTTTCTATAAGGCTCTGTGTAAGAGGGTAGTGTAGTTTAAGTTTGGGAATACAACTATTAATATAAGCTTGACTAATAATTTTGACTAATCTGCCAATTACTAATTACTTTTTAGGAGTAAATTACATTGAGTTCATTGCAACTCAATGCTGCCTTATAAAGAGTCTCTTCAAGCTCTGTCCATGGTACTGTGAATGGTATGAGTTTATTTTTTTTGATTGTTGAGTCGTATTCCATTGTGTATATAATCCACATACTTTGTTATACAGTTTTTAGGAATCCAAATAACCATGAATATAATATTTTTTCTCCATTGAGAAAACACTGATTTTAAACACTGTATAAGGTTCAGGTATACAGATGCATACCACAATAACTATGTGCACCACACCACATCTATCACTAAAGGATTAGTTACCACGCACCACTATCCAATCAAACCCCTTACCTATTCCACCCAGTCCCATCACCCTTCTCCTCTGGTAACCACCATTCTGTAGACAGAATCTAAGGTTTACTTTTACCCTTGTTTTGTTAAGTTTTTGTTTTGTTTCTTAAACTTCCAAAAGTGAGTGAAACCATACACATTTTCTTTCTCCTTCATATTTGACATAACATAACCCCATCAAGATCTATCCTAATTATAGTAAATGACTGTCAGGATTTACCTTTGAGTAGTATTCCATTGTGTGTGTGTGTGTGTGTGTGTGTGTGTGTGTGTGTGTGTCAAATCTGTAGCCATTCATGTAGGAATTGTCAATGAGGTTGTAGGTGGTCATATATTCAAACAAGAACAGCACAAAAGAAATGTATTTTACAATGACAATGTTGAATGTTTTTTTTTTTCCAAATCACATATATCCTTCAGATTTTACAATCAGTTTGGTTGCATGAAATTGTGAAAGATGTAACTAGCTTTAGTGTAATAATTGAAGTACACAGGTTGGGAATCTTACTGAAATTTACAGATCTGATGCACTAATAAAGTCCAGTGTTTTTTCTTTTTGTTATGCTACATAATGTCACCCTTTCTAACCACTGGATGCTTGTACTTGCTATAACAAGGGGGTTGATTATTTCCTCTGGGAGTCTATCTCATTGTGAAAATTTTTCTCACGATTTTATTCACAAGCCATACCTATCAAGTATAGCTGATAGTGCCTCTCACCCTTCCACTTCTACTCCAGAGTGATCTGTCCTTGATTCTGATTGGAATGAATGGTCCTCTTACCTCAGTTTTTATGATCTCCATGCCATCTAAGTCAAGTCCATGTACAACAACGTATAGGACAGTAGAAGAAGCTGTTATAAAATGCCAAAATAAAGTATCATCTCAGAATACCACTCATTTATTATTTCACAGTCTTAGTGGATCAAGAGTCTAAACACAACCTAACCAGGATCTGTGCAGGATTTTACTCACAATATTGCAATCAAGAATTCATCCAGAAAAATCTGTAAAATCTCTTTGCCCTATAACTCAACTAGCGTAGCCTGATTTAGCAAGTATGACCCTGAACATAGTTAAGCTAAAAAGTTAATTTTTTTAGTAAAATTTAAATTTTTCCACCTTGCCAAACCTTAAATATGTTATCACTTACCACTCCTTCCAGATGTGGAAACAAAGTTTCCAGTTATGTATTTTCATGGCAACAATATCACCATTTTCACATCAGGCTTCAGAGGTCATATTTGTTCCTAACCAGTAATTTTCCAGAATAGGATGAAAACAGAAAGGTATTCATATATATAAACAGATTATTGTACCTCTCTCCATGAGTTTATAATTTTCCTCTAAAACAACCCTTGACTGGGTATAGATACATCTAGTGGTAAAGCACCCAATGAGGAATCATTCCTTTTCAGATGTGTTCAGATGTCATTCTGCCTGTTCCTTTGTTTTGTTTCTCTATACTCCACACATGAGTAAAACCAATCAGTATTTGTCTTCCCCTTTCTTACTTATTTCACTCAGTGTAATCTCTTCCAGTTCCATCCATACTATTGCAATGGGCAAAATTTCATGTTTTTATCACTGACTAGTTCTCCATTGTGCATATATTCCACATCTTCTTAATCCACTCATCTGTTGTTGGGCACTGAGGTTGTTTCCCAAACTTGGCTGATTTAACTTGTGTTGCAATGAGCATAAAAGTGTATTTGTCCTTCCCTATTCATTCTTCTGCAACTTTTGGACTGACTTTTCAACATTAGAATCTCCCAAGCCAGATTGCCCTGAGAAGCTTGTTTGTGTGTATATGTGTGTATTCATGTATTGATGAGTGTTTGCATAGAGAGAAATAAGTAGACCCAGAATCCTGAAACACAAAAGCTTAAGAATAAATGCTTCAGTAAAATAAATTAAGGCCATAAGACTCGACCAGCAAAGACCATTTTTCTTAGGGATGATAATCAAGGTATGTAACCTTCATTAAGACTTGGATGCTGAGCAATGAGAGTGGAGACCAGAAAAGTTGGAAGATCAGCTGAGATTAGCTCTGCCAGGCTCTGAGAAGGTCACAGACATCAATGACAAAAGTCTAAGTCACCGGCATACAAGACACAACAGATACACAAACTTGTTAGGAGCAAAGAATCATGTTTATTTGTCAATGATCACAATATAGGAATATTCAACAAGGAGTTAGAGGGTTTGCACTTGGTCTATGACTTAAAAGATATCTCCTGCTTTCCAGAAGTGTCATGGTATAACTCAGCTTCCCTCAGCAACAAGGTGAACTTCCAAGATGACAATGAATTTTCTGCAAATTCTGCATATTTTCTCTCCAGTGGTTTCAGTTGTGATCGTGAGAGAGCGAAGAAGGAAAGGCTTGGAGTGATCATTTTAGAAGAAAATCTATACTACAGTGATGTTCTAGCAGCAAGAAGAATAGCATCTTCTGTAGACAACTGGCCTGTAACCACAGAAGGAAGAGCCATATCCGGAACGATAGCCACAGCCATATCTGGAACCGTAGCCACAGCCATAGCCAGAACCATAGCCACAGCCATAACGGATGCCATACCCACAGCCATATCCAGAACCATAGCCACAGCCATAGCCGGAACCATAGCCACAGCCATATCTGGAACTGTAGCCACAGCCATATCCAGAACCATAACCACAGCCATATCTGGAACCGTAGCCATAGCTACCACATGAGCTTCTGCAGCATTTGGTATACATGATGTCTAAAGTTGGAGTTTCAAGTAGTTCAGTAGTGGAGCAGGTGATGGTTTCTGAAGTCTGTATGCCATCTCTGCTCTGACACCTTTTATATACTCTAGAAATGGGTGGAGCACACAATGCTGACTGTGACCTCATTACCACAGTAATTTTCCTTTGTAAAGACCTCATCATTCTAAGGACAGCAATTTTGTCAGGTAGGTATGTCCAGCAATTTTTCCCCAGCTAGTGACGAGATTTGTAAGAAATTATATTAAGCTACACTTAGAATAAGTATCTTGTATGGGCTGTAATCAAACCTAATTTAGAGTTTTCTCCAGAGGACATTCTCTCTCCTGCAGTTTTAGGTACACATATGTTGGTCCTGGTAGACGTTCCAACATCACAGATGTTAGCATTGTCAGGAAAGCACCAGAGTAAAGATGAAAGGTAAACAGCAGGGTCATAAGGTGAGGCATTCTCAGGTTTTACCGATAAGAATGTAAACAGAGACCAGGTAGAATAGTCACTTCCCTGGTTTCCGACCAACGGACTAGTAAGGTGAAAAAGATCTAAATTGGTAGAGAACAGAGATCTGATGCAATGTACCAAAATAAAAGCTACCATGACTTTGTCCCATGCAACGTATTTGCTCTACTTAATAGCTCTTGCAGCATTTCTGGGTGTTTCTTTAAAACGTCTTCCCCACTAACATCACCAAAATTTACTTACTCAAATTCTACTGATTCTTCATAGCACAGCTTATGCTATACCTCATATTAGAAGTTTCCCTGGACATTCTCAACATACATAATTCCTGTTCTTCCACAACTCCCTATTTCTATCTCTATTGTGGTACTGAGTATATTGTATTAACATGCTCTAATTTCCTGATTCTTCAGTCAGTCAGTTGTGAGGTATTTATGGTAAATATGACCTTCTTTCTGTGAATATAAAGAACTAAGCACTAACTGTTGAACAGGAACCTATCAAATGTCTTCTACCTATAAAAATTATTTTAATTATTTTAATTTATGGGATATCATACAATAAAATAGTTATATTAATTAATAATATTTACATTTCTCTTCTTAGCTTTTGAGGTACATGCAAATGTATAACTCATTTGACTTTTACAAAAACAACGCACAATAGGAAATTGTGGCATTCATTTTTATGCACAGCTTACAGATGAGAAAGCAGAGTCCAAAGGAGTTAGGTCACCTGCTACTACTGCTTAGTGGTCAATTAGCTGTTTAGTAGAGGGGCTGAATGGGATGAACTCATATTATAACTAATAAAACCAGGGCAAGCTCCATGTGAATTTTTTTCCTTCAATTATTTCATGCGAAATATTTACTTCATGTGAGAAAAATTATTAAAACTTGCTAACTTTTGTCTTAACACTTATCATCAGGATTTGTGATTTTCACAATCCTAGCCAAAGCATAGGATAAACTTCAAGCAGACAAGTCAACCCTCTTTCAAATCTGCTCCATCACCCTTCTAAAGCACTATGGGACAGCAGGATAGCATACATCTGCATTCTCTTCCTCTTCTATTGAGACTGTAATCTTTCAACACTGCAAGGTAATTTTAGGAACTATAACATTTGAGTAGAAGTGATAACTCTCCTAGACATTTCAAGTTTTAGTTGCTATAAAAACACCTCAGATCAGCAACTTGCATGTCAAAATAAAAACTTCCAATTCTAGGTTTGCCTTTTAATTTTAATTGTCCCACTTTTACAATTCTATATATAAAATATATTCAACATTTTCTCCATTCCTGAAAATGCCATGATCCTTAACTATTCTACAAATGTCCTCTGTTTTCTCTCCAAAACAACTTCACATGGCCATATTCACTTGCATCATTCCATTGCTCATCTAGATGCTGGCAAAATGGCATAATACGATTTTATTAAAAAATTTTGATGACTGATATAATTCAAATACTACTCAATTTTCTAGGAATGAAAATATGTATCTAGAGTTCCAGGATGAGATATACGTTTTAGAATATTCTCTAGGGAGAATGAATCAATATTTCTATTGGACAGTCTCTCCCCTTTCACCACATGCTACATGAAAGATTAGAGTATTTCCAATCTTTCCATTTCCTCACCCATTTGCTCTTAATTGCTTACAACCAATAGCTATTTTTTTTTAAAGATTTATTTATTTATTTATACAAGCACTGGGCACAGTATGAAGTGCGGGAGGGTGAGAGAATTCACCAGAGCCAGAGCGGGGAGCAGAACAGGCAGACTGACGAAATACACTGCTGAGGGGAGCAGCGGGCCCAGCAGGAGAGGTCTGTCACGCCATGTGGGACCCTTGCAGGTGGCCGGGGGTCGAGCCGGCGCTGCACAGGCTGTGGGCAGCTTCGCAGTCCAGCGCTCAACCGCTGTGCCACCAGGGGAGGCCCAACCATTGTCTACTCTTAACACATCCCCCCTCAAACTCCTTTTGTTAAGTATCACAGACCTTTTGCCAAATCAATGGAAACTTCTCAATACAATTTGATAATAAAATAAAAATTAGATCATCAGAAGGTAAACTGCTAAAACCACTAATCTGTTAATGAAAATACAATGATAAATGTTATATCAATTTACTTGGTGTCACAGTACATATTAGAGTTCATAACCATGGAATACGTATATGGTAGATGTACAAAACATCTCACTTGGGAGTGTGCCTATATATTTTAAATGAAAACATTGAGATTATTAGCTAAAATTTCATGAAAGACTTGAAAGGGCTACTGTGATAGCTTCTGATGTCAGAACAGGCTTCTTTCCACATTAGTGGTTTGATGAGAAAGGGGTTCTTATGTTATTTAGGGAAAAGAGCTATTTACAGTGTTAGGGTATTTTCTAATTGCAGTACTAGGAATACCTGTGAGAACCAATTGTATAACTCTGATTAAAATTATTTCTTACTCTCCTAAACTTTGAGTGTTTCATGAAATAAACATATTTCACAAAAGATATGTAATAGTCAAAGTATTGTCAATATTGATAAAAATTATATATTTAAGACATATAAAAATGATAATTTTTTGACAATTGTCATTTTTATATGTTAAACATCATTCAATATCAGCAATACATATAAAGAAATTCAATATATCAAAATCCAAATACCTGAGTGCTATAGCTTTGCATTTTTTATGTAATTTGATACTCTCAATAATTATAATCTAGAACTATTTTATCATGTTAAATTTGCATAGACTGAGGATTCAAGGAGTTAAATAATGTGCCCATGTCTACAGAGTTAAAAGTTGACAATCCTAGAGACAAGATAGAGTCTACACTAAAGAAAATATTGGAGCCAGTACTATAGCATGAGATGGAGATTATACTACAGCACAAAATGGAGCTTATACTGTAAACGAGATGGAGCCTGAATTACAACAAAAGATGGAGCCTGTTCTAGAATGCAAAATGGAGTCTATAAAAAGACATCAGATGGAGCCTATTCTGGAGCACAAGATGGAATTTATAATATAGAACAAGATGGAGCCAGTATTACAGCATGAGATAGAGCCTATCCTAGAGGAAAAATGGAGTCTACAATACAACACAAGATGAAGCACATCCTAGAGTAGAAGGTGGAGCCTATTCTAGAACACAATATGGTATCTTTGATACTGCACAAAAAGCAACACATACAACAGCACAAGATGAATCCTGTACTATAGCATGAGGTGCGGCCTATCCTAGAGCACAAGATGAAGCATATGCCACAAGACAGAACCTATATTAAGCACAAGATGTAGCCATTACTGCAGCAAGAGATGGAAACTATCCCAAAGCACACAATGCAGCCTAGATAGACTATAGCATAATATGATACATATCCTAGATCACAAAATGGAGGCTATACTGAAACACAAGATAGATCCTATACAGTACAATGTGAAGTCAGTACTACTACATAATATGGAGCCCATAGTACAGCCTAATATGGAGCCAGACCTACAGCACAAGATGGAGGACATACTTAACCTGTACCCTAGAACAAGATGAAGCCTACCGTACTACACAATATGGAGTCTATACTACAGCACACAATGGAGCCTATTGTAGATTGCAAGATGGATCCTATAATACCACACAAGATGGAGGCTATCATAGATGGAGCCTATACTACAGCACAAGTTGGATCCTTTATTAAAACACAAGTTGGAACTTATGCTGTTGAACAAAATTTCAAGACAAAGTGATATTATAGCCTCTCTACATTGATTTCAGTGGATTTCTTGCTTTTCTTTCTTTTTCAGGCTTATACCTATTGCACAACTTTCAAAGAAAGAAATTTCTTCTCAAAAACAAGGTAGATATGAGCAATGGTTTTCTGCTAATTGTTTTATGAGCTCTTCTGGGTGTTGGGAGGTGGGTCTGATTGTTAATTTCCACTAAGTAAATAATTCTAACCTTACTAGTTTCAAGTGACTCACTAGCTTGTAAAATTCCTGAAAGTCAGCATCATCTTCTGGTACTTTAAAAAATTAACTTTCATGTTTAGGACCTTAATCACATAGAATTTCTTTTGCTATGGTGTAAGGTATTGAAAAAATATACATATACTGGGCATTGCTCACTCCAGAGCTGACTTGGATAGATGCTAGTGTCTTCTTCCTTGGATTTGGCCATTTTGTGGGGTCTCCAGCTCCAGGGATCTCAAACTCAGACTTTGTGCAGTGACTCATCACGGAGATGAGACAGCTGCTGTTTGAAGTCGAGTCTGAAAGGTTTTTGTTCTGTTGTAGCATCTAAGTATTAGCACTCTGGAAAGTTAGATGAAGAAAAGACACTAAATTCAGAGCTCCACAATTTAGTGTGCACACTAGTTCAGAAAGGGAGCAGTTCTTTTAATCCTATTCTTCCATCTGCCACATTTAAGGACTTGAATTTTCTCTTTTCCCACTAGAAAAATGTGGCACCATTGATCACACCTAAACATAATGAAATTCTCTTCATCCTTTATACTTGTTGTCCATTCTGATCTTTCTTTGCAACTGATATCTTTTTGTCATTAGCTTGAATGCCAGAGTTTCAAAATAATTTCCTGAATTACCTAATATTTCAACCCCTACTACTTCCTTTTAAACTGTCTTAGTTCCTCCTCTATAGTAATTTATCTGAATTTATTTTAATTAATTTTTATTTTAATCTTTATCTACTAGAAGGTAAACACTCTGAGAACAAAAAACATGTAATTTTTCTGGGAACCATCCAGGATGGTTCCCTTTCAAAAATATTTGTCAAGTCATCTACTAAATTCAACATCCTGAACCTCAATATAGGTAAACTAATATATTTGCATTTCCATCAAATGCAATGGTATGATCAAGTGTTTTTCTCCTAAATTACACTTCTCTTGGTTTTTTATTCCTCAGTCGATTACTGAGCCTGCCTCTAATTTCTCAGTAACTCTGGACACACTCTTCCATTTTACTAGTCCTTTAAGCACTGAAGCCATATCTCCTTCTGGGACTTTTGTCATAACCTCTTAATAGGTATCATCCTTCCCCTTTTTTCACCTCTAGTTCCATCCTGGACACAGTGAGATTTCCAATGCACAGTTATGAAATAATATATGATTGTGCTTGGATTTATGAGTGTCTGAGCCTGTGAGATGAGAGAAATAGGTAGGGAAGACGTATTTATGATGCAGGTATAAGAAGATGTTTGTATTACTTCAAGGAAGAACCAAGGTTCAGAAAATATATTGTTAACTGAGTTTTCAAGAGAGGCCATAACACTGCAAAAAAAAAAACCTAATTTACAAGCAAATACACAGAGATTTGTTAGAAACAAAGAACCATTTTTATTGCAAATACAGGAATTCCCCAATGGTAAGATGTTAAGATCATCAACACAGTTACAACAGAGAATCAGAGATCAAGGAGTAAAGGATAACATTTGGGAAATAGATGATTCCATGGAACCTTGGGTCATAAAGATGCCATTCTAAGAAATGGGTCTTTGGAGGGCAAAGCCTCTGTGAAGCAAGTCATTTTGTAGACATAGAAATCTTGGGTACTGAGTCTTAAATCAGCATTGTCTTTAGACATATTGTGTAAGAAGGAAGGGAGGCTCAAATAGTGATGCTCTAGCAGCAAGAATAACATCTCCTATTGCAAAATGGCCTGTAACCCCAGTAGCCAGAACAAGAACCACAGCCATAATGGGATCTGTAGTCACAGCCATAACCCGAGCCATAGCCACACCATATCCGGAGCCACAGCCATATCCTGAGCCATAGTTACAGCCATAACAGGTGCCGTAGCCACAGCCATAACCCGAGCCATAGCCACATCCAAAACGGGAGCCAGAGCCACAGGAACTTCTGTAGTAGTTGCTACACATGTTGTGAAGAGAAAATTCAGGTGTCTCGCAAGAGGGAGATTCTGAAGTGTGCATGTCTTCTCCGTCCCCTGGACCTTTCTAAGCAATCAGTAATTGGCAGGGAGCAGCTTTCATCCCCTGACTTAGGGAGCAAGTATTCCAACAGCTCTCCGGGTCAGTCACTACTGACAACCAACTTGGATTACTTAAAATGAGTTCATTATTTTGGAAACTATTTTCATTTAAAGAGCCTCATTTAAAGAGCCTCTTTTAATTTTCCCTGCCAAAAGAAAATTGTCTCCATAGAATCATTGTGCCTGAAAGAAAACCATACCCATTTTCAAAACCTCCTATTATTCAATGCATACCTTAGAGAACAAGGTTTGGAAATGGGGATGTAGGAAAATTGTTTCTCTTTTCTGTCCCTCAGCCCACTAGGATAAAAATAATCCCATTTCTTTTCTGAGTTTGCAGTGGTGCATACTGTTCCCACTTACCCTGCACTTCCTTCTTTCCCACTGGCCCAGCTCCCCTCAAATTCAAAGAAACAAATCAATGATCTGATCATTTAAAGTCAAGGAGAGCCACAGGGACACTGACGACTTATGGTGTGGAGTCTGCGTATTGAGTGCTGCTTCTGAATTTCTCCTTCCTTATAAAAGGCAAAAGGAGGTTCTTGGAGGCAAGAAAGATCTACTTTGCTCTCCCTTCTTTCTTTTTTTTTAATTGCAGAAACACTGGCTGACCACACTGTGTAGGAGTTAGAGGTGTAAGATCACCCCTTTCAGTGTATATTGCTCTCCCATTTTTTGAGTTATGTAAGTGTTGCCACTGAGAAGCCCTTGGAAGCCTATCCAAATTCATTGTGCAGGGGCGAGCAAAGCACCTTTGTGACTAGAAACTAAGTTTTTTTTTTCCTCAAAGCACATTTGCCCAGAGTTTTGCATTATGAGACAAAGGTGCACTCCTAGGATTTATTTAACAAATCATCACTTCCTTCTCCTATCACTACTATTCCTTGTTCATAAGTTCTAAAAGTAAAAAAAAAAAAAAAAAAAAAAGAGTGAGTGACCTTAGATTCTGACAGCAAAAGCCCACCCTCAACTCCTAACATTTTCATGACATAAAATAGCACAAAAAAAATCATTTTTGTTCTCTATTGATATGGACATTTTACTCTACCCATTCGAGTTCTCAAAATTATCCATCAGAAATTCTCAATCTTTTATGAAATGTTCATTGTGATTTTCAAATACAATGTGTCCTCTTTTTTCCAGATAATCTTCTTTATCAGTTACCTTTACAATATATAAAAGAGAAAAATAAGTATCATTTCTTTGGCTATTAATAAATTTCTTGTCTCCCTTCATTCTCAACTAAAAAACTCCTTCCTGTATATCAAAATTCAGCTCTGCAATTGCTTTCTGCAGGACACTTTCTCTCACTGCTGTCATTTGATTGACTGACCCTTCCCTCTGCCTCTACATGCAGAAATACAACATAGCACTTGTCCAAGTTTGTTGAAATTTTGCCTTGCTCACAAATGAAAACAGATTCTTTAGCAGATATTGTATAAACTAAATTAGAACTTCCTGGCAAAGGTGGTGTTTGGTCTATTCTTACCATTTTCATATCTGAGAAAATTAAGGATTATTGGGACTTAAAGACTCAAATTCAAGCCACACCTGGGAGACACTCTATAAGGTGATTTTGATGTCACACTGAATATTAGTTCTATTGAATATTACCTCAATTAAAAAAATACAAGTGGGAAAAAAAGAATTCCTCAGACTTTCATCACAACTGGTTTTCCTTGCAGTGACCCAGGTAGTTTAGATTAGTAGGAAATGATAGTAAAGACACTTTCAAGTTCTTGATAACATAGAAAAGCTAGGAAACTTAGTAGAAGGGAGGTATACTGCAGAATGGAGCAACCATCATGCCCTGACTTTTCCCTCTCACCTAGATTCCCCCAAGAGGGACATCAGTGCCAAGAACATTCTTTGTGCATTAAGGGCTTATTGGAGGCAAGTAAGTGGGAATATTTTTGCTTAGTTGATTTCCTCTGTACTTGGCATTTGCATCACCATCCTAGAAAAACTTACATTTTCACTCAATGAATCTCCATTTAAGAGAATAGGTATAAACTCTAAAGACAACTTGTTCTTGAAGAACCTTAGAAAGGAAGAGTGTGTATTTCCTGTGGGATGTGGAGGGGTATAAAAGCAATTCCAGGGCCCCCAGTGTCCTGGTCTGCTCTCCAATGGTCTAGAAAACCAGTACCCCCACCCCCTCCAAAAATACTGCAGGAGTTCTAATACCAAATTTAATCCAAATAATAATAATTTAATCCAAATAATAATCAAATTTAATCCAAAGCACAAAAGCACAGAACCATATTCTTGTATCCCCTCTTCTGAGAGAAATATATTCAATTTTTACTCAATCTGCTCAGAATCCATAATCTTTCTCATTGGGTTTTGCACATTTCCATGTTGGCTGTTTTGTTTGTGAGACATTCATTAAGCAACTCAGGTGAATTCCATCGACACTAATAAAAAGCATATCATAGGCAAGGTGCTGTCCTGGAACTGAATGTTTATACACAGAACACACATTTTTTGTCTCAGAATCAAGTATCTTGATACATAAAGCACCTCCACACACACACAGAAGGAGACTTGTTTTTTTCTTGGGACCATACCTTTAATGGCTTCTATTTTAGGGTCCCTCTTCCTTCCACACCACAAGAAAAATAGAAAAACTGAAACTATTGACATCTCTCAGTAGTTGTCAGCCAAGAGTGCTTTTTTTCCTCTTGTACACTTGTAGGCAGTTGACAGTGTCTGGAGACATGTTTGATAGTCAAGTCTCAGGCATGGGGGAAGCTTCTGGAATCTAGCATTAGAACCCAAGGATGCTGATAATTCTACAGAGCACAGAATCACCCTCAACAACAAGTAAATATCTGGTTCAAAATGTCAACAATACTGAGATCTAGAAACTCTGGTTTATTGTTATGGATCTATGAATAAGATTATCTGAATATAGATCTCTAAATCCAAATATATCCTTTCGTCTCTACACCAGACATCCAACCACTTTATCACCAAAAATATAGTTCAAAAAATGTTTTTTCTTTTTGTGTAGGGGAAATGTTTTGCTTATCTCACTTCCCCAAATTTTATTTAAATCACCATTTTAAAATTAGGCAAACTCTAAACTTTGAAATGATTTTTTTTTATTGTAGCAACCATGAAATCTAAGCAGGAAGGAAGCATACACCCCAGGAAGTCATTTTTTCCTGGATACTCAAATTTTGACAACAAAGGAATGAATGGTGATTCAGTACTTTATTGAATGCCTTCAGTAGGGATTGTCACAGAGCTTCACATTCCATTTTCTGAGAACTTTTATTACCAGACATTTTTTTTCTTTGCTTGAGAAATCTTCCTATCTATTTTCTTCTGACACTGGTCATTGGTCTAATCTGCTCATTCTCCAGTTTCTTTCCTAACAATAAATAAAAAGTATACTCCTATTTTTTTTTCCTTTTCCTTTGGTTTGTTCTTTGACAAAACAAAGGACAAGTGACAAAACCTATAGTCACTGATAATTTAATGTCAGATTGATGACACTGGCTTGATAGAGCCAAAGAAGCATTTCCCTGGGAAGCTGATTTGCCCACTGTGGAGTATGAGTACATGTGGGCAAGGTTACAGTACAGCACAGAGGCAAAGGTTTAAATTTCAAAAATGATTGGCATTTTATATTCTTCCTTCCATTGATATTAAAGCCAATCTATGGCAAAAAAAAAAGTTAAAAGAGAACATGAGAATATAAGTAGTCAATAACTATTCCTTGGACAGTTTTCCTCCTGTCACTGTGGCAGCAAAGAATTCATTTAAAGATTTATTTATGCATACAAGAGCTGGGGTACAGGCCAGAGATGCAGAGGTTGAGAGGACTCACCAGAGACAGAGTGGGGAACAGAACAGGCAGACTGACAAAATACATGTTGAAGGGAGCAGCGGGTGAGACAGGAGAGGTCTGCTGCACCATGTGGGATTTTCCCTGGCCAGCTGGGGATCGAACTCATGCTGCAGAGGCTGTGGATTGCTTCATAGTGCAGTGCTTAAACCCCTTGCACCACCAAGGAGGCCCTGGTACTCGTTTTCTAACAGCAAGAGAAATAAGACTCCCTACAGCAAAATGAATGAATGGTAACCATGACAACCTTGGATGGAACAGACTCCCATGGCCACAACCAAACACAAATCCATAGCCACACCCCAGTTCCTGAGAGACATCCAAAGACATCACCAGAGCAGTGGCAACTCATGGTGTGGGGGGTGAAAGCACCAAGAAGCTGTTAGGTGCCTGTGGGGGGTGGGGGTGGGGGAACTACAGTCTGAAAGTTCCCCATCGCAATTGTTTATGTACAGTCAGGATGGGTGAAAACACTGTCAGCCTACTCAATCACATAACAATTTGCTTCAAATGAGCTCATTTTACTAGCACTATGGTTTTGTTAGGACGTCTCTTTAATTTGCTGTCACCCAGGTTTTATCACTAGTTTATGAGTCTGGCATAAAGCTGACTTCTTTTTCATCATCTGGCTCCTACTGAAAAGATCTCTCTCTCTAAAAACATCTCTCATCTGCTCCATGAACTTATATAAGTCAGGATGTGTGTTTTGTCCACTAATGAAATTCAGTGACTTTGAGATTGTGTGGGCATGTGTATATATGTGTATGTATGTTAAGTATGTGTGTGAGTGTGTGCATGTGTGCCTATACTTCTTAGGCAAGACCAGTATTATCAATAATTCTCATTTTACAGAAAACAGTACAATGGGACTAAGATAAAAATAAGTGATTTAACCAAAACCCCACAGTTCCATAATGATAACAATAGAAATTAGCCTTTTCCCGCCTAGCTCCATATTCTGTTTGACCTTAAAAAAAAGGCAGAACCCAATAAACAAATTCATGTTAAAAACATGAAAATGCACCTATTCGCATTTTATAAATTGTCAGTCTCCATGACTTGCTTTTTGTATATTAACAGATCATCTCTTACATTTCATTTGACCTTCATGAATTTTTACAAAATCAAAAACAGGTTGATCATTTTAACTATGTGTCTGTGAGTTCCAAGTATCCCTTCAATCAACACTGGACATATGCCAAGGATTAGAAGGGTATAAGTAGGAAGATCGTGGAGAATGAATCCTTGACCCTGCATCCCAGTCCAGTACTCATTCTACCTCATTGCTTCCCTTCACAGCAAACTTCTTGCATTAAATTCTTCCTTCTAGCATTAAATTCTCAATCCATTGCAACTTGTGTTCCATCACCATCAACCCTGGAAGCTACTCTCAGTTGGTCACTAAGGATGGTCTCCCTGTCCAGTAACTGAACATGCTTTATCATTTACCCTCTGAGCATTTAAACCATAAACCTTCATCTTATTACATTTTCAAAAATTCCTGGTTTGACAATTTTACCCTCAAAATTCATCACTCCCAAACAATACAACTGATCAAATATCTGTATTTGCTAATACCAACCTTACTGATTTTGCCACAATATATCTTAAATAGATCCTTAAATTGAACTAAGTTAAAGTCTAGTTATTCTATTAAAGTCTTAGTGAATGGTTTGTTAAAGAATGAAACATGAGCAAACGCTCAGATAATGGCTAGCTCTAAAAGTTTTACAACATATTGCCTTCAGCATTTTGCACAATAATTTATTGCCTAAAATAAATGCTAAGCAGTATGTTACTAGGCTGGGCATCATGACATAGTGTGGAATTCATTAACCTTGGTACAAATAGGTGTCGCCTGCTAAATACTTCTGAACTAGGAATATTGTAATGTATTGTATACATGCCAGCAAGTACTAAAGTCATAATTAGTATGAATTATGAATTTAGTACTTCAGGAAGTACTAAATTCACAATTAGTATGAATTAAGAATTTAGTACTTCCTTTTATGATGACAACTAGCCAAATGCCATCAACGCTGTCAAAAAACTACCAAGTCATTCACGTAAAGAAAAATATCTTCCAATAGTAATGTGTGTATGCTTAATAAATTTAAGTCTTTAAAAATAAAAATCAGGGCCTCCCTGGTGGCGCAGGCGCTTGAGAGCAGTGCTGTGAAGCTGTCCGCAGCCTCTGCAGTGCCGGTTCGATCCCCGCCAGTCTCGGAGCCACCCACATGGCGCACAGACCTCTCCTGTCTCACCTGCTGCTCCCCTCAGCAGTATATTTCGTCCGTCTGCCTGTTCTGCTCCCCACTCTATCTATGGTGAATCCTCTCACCCTCCCGTGCATCTGGCCTGTACCCCAGTTCTTGTATAAATTAAAAAAAAGATTAAAAAAATATAAAAATTATTTGATCCCAGTAAAACTGTTATGAGAATGGCAGCACTTATTTTAACACCAATTTGACAGAGGAAATTAAAACAAGATTCATCTGTTCCTTTGCTTCATTTCTATGTATTTCACATATAAGTGCCCAATGGATTCATGGTAGCTGTGTGGCGGGTGTGGTGTGGTAACAGTGTTGCAAACCACCATTATGAAAAAAGTACAATTTTAAAAAATTAAAAGTGAGACTGAATAAAATGGAATGGCTACTGTCAGATCCAGAGCTCATTCTCCAAATCCCTTTCAAACATGGTGATTTCTAAGTCTCTTAGTAAAGACTTGTCATACAAAGAGATAACTAGTTCCCAAGAAAATCCATGCAGTTGCCCAAGAATCTCCCAGCACTCAACAACGAATAGTCCCCCAAAGTACTCAGGGTGCCAGGTGGAAATATTGTCTACAAAATGATCCATCCTCCTAGAGTTGCTTTAATAAACCTTGCCTTATGTGATCTTTCTCTGCTCCTACTTCCTGGCTGACATGGGGCCCCTGCCTGCTGCAGGTGAGCTGAGATGGCACCTTCTAAGCAGGGCTTCCCAGAGTCACTGAATCTGGGAATACGTACAAGAGAAGACTGAAGTTCCCTCAAAATAAAATAAATATTTCTATCTTGGCTAATTTCAGGCTACTGACATGTCCTTACTTGGAGTTGGGAAGACATGCACCCAGTTAGTCCTCACAAGCTGGCACAGGCTGGCTGTAGCTCACTGCCTCTGTAAGAGAGGACTTTTGGTATGGCACTTAACAGTATATACTCTTGTTGCAAATTTAAACTGCACTTGTTAGCTCTAGAGTCTTGTGCAAATCACTCACTTTTCTGCACCTCATTTTCCAAAATGCATATCATGTTAGCATCTACTTGAAGTTGTTAGAAAATGAGTTAATATCTGTAAATCACCTCGAATAGCACTTGGCCTACACTAAAGGCTATTTAAAAGGTTTTATCTTTGATACAAAATGGAGCATGCGCTCTTGTTATCTCTGTCATGCCCTTGGCATCTAAAACTTTATTTTTTAAAGCTTTTTTTTTAATAGAGGCATGTTTTTATTTATTTGTTTGTTTGTTTGTTTTGTTTATACATGCACTGGGTACAGTCAGAAGCGCGGGAGGGTGAGAGAATTCACCAGAGCCAGAGCCGGGAGCAGAGCAGGCAGAAGGACCGAAGTACACTGCTGAGGGGAGCAGCGGGCGGCAGGAGAGGTCTGCGCGCCATGTGGGACCCTCCTCCGGTGGCCGGGGAGCAGCCAGGGATCGAACCGGCACTGCAGAGGCCGCATGCAGCTTCGCAACCCAATGCTCAACCACTGCGCCACCGGGGAGGCCCATAGAACTTTAATATCATTAAACCCACAGCCCCTAATAAAGTCCAACACATATTTCATAAATGTTTGATGAGTGACTATTTATAATTCAAAATCTATAATAGAAAATGGCCCATAGAAAGGAATGTTTGTCTTTCCTCAAAGCATCAATACACACATACACACACATTTATCTGCCCTCAACTTTGGTTCTCAAATTTATTCAGTGATAGAAGACGTCTCCATAATGCAATGAGGTTTCTAAAATGAATACTATTTGCTCCCTTCTTCCATTTCAGAAACCTAGGTAATATCATGTTTTTTTTTCTAGTTCTGCATCCAGCAGCTTCATGCTCATACCTTTACAATTCACTGCTACTATTACTTGTGAAAACTCAGACCATTAGAATAAGTTTAAGCTTAAGAGGATATTTAGCTCTGCCTCTCTACTGGATGCTAAATTCCATCCTCAGTAAACTCACAAATTAGTGACACGGAGTGCTTAGACACCTTCAGAGACAGGACAGCCCAGCCTGTGGCCAGTCAACTTCCAAACCGAACTACATTTTAGAGGAATTGCTTATGTCTAGAAGTCTAATCTTATATTTATTCATTGTGGACATAAGATCTTGAGTTGAGCAAATAAAACATTAATAGTTATTAGATACTATTCAAATATATAACACCATAGACAAAGTTTCTCTCTGTTTCTTTCTCTCTCTCTCCCTTCATATGGTTTTGATGTCATTTGAATGATTAACTGAGAATCGAATAAGCCCTATTTTCTTTCTTTTTAAAAAAAAACATTTATTTATTCATGCATACAAGAGCTGGGGTGCAGGCCAGAGGTACAGAGGGTGAGAGAATCCACCAGAGACAGAGTGAGAGACAGGAGACTGACTGAAATACACTGCTGAAGGGATCAGAGGGTGAGACAGGAGAGGTCTGCTGTGCCATGTGGGTCACCTCCTTGACCAGATTGAACTTGTGCAGCAGAGGCTGCTGATAGCTTCACAATGCTGATGCTCAACCCCTTGCACCACCAGGGAGGCTCCTAAGCCTATTTTAAAGGATGCAACATTCCTCACAACATTTTTGGAGACAGGCATTATTATTTCCTATAATTTAAATACAGTTTTGAGAAGAAAGTCAATTTCTCAAGATCACATACCAAGTAAATGACAGGAGATTAGAAATTCAAAATCAGGAATTTTCATGCTAAATCCTGGAAATTTAATCATCGTGTGTCAAATAAGTTTAGGTTTATAAATGTCTAATTTTAATGAATTGAAATTGTTCTTTCTTGTAACAGATTTTAATGGTATTCAACTTTTGCTTTAATATTCATCTAGAATACAGAGGTCCCCATAAATTAGACTACCAGAAATACCACATTGTTATAAATATATCATTATTCTTTATACTCTCCCCATTGCTCCAAAGAATCTTTTTAATCATGGAAATCTATTTAATTTAAATAACTTGATCAAGAATCTTATCAAGAAAGAACGAAAATCTTCCCTAAACTCTTCCTGAAGGCCACTTCTCACAGAGTAACGACAATTTAAAATGTGGTGTAATTATTTCCAGGCCTCTAGGGGAGGAAGTGGAGAAAATTTATCTCCAGGAAAATAAATGATTCTTTAATTTAGGAATGCAACTTTGCAAATTTTTTTTTCATTTTTATTAAAGGAAAGTAAGGTCCTAGAAGCAGAACCTGGAAGATTGCTACAAAGAGAACTAAATGCCACTGCTTTTTAAAAGAGAGACTTTGGAGTCAGATGTGCTACCATTGCACCATGAGGTCCTGCTAATAGCAGGAATTTAGAAAACCTAAATAAGGGACCAGGAAAAAGACTAATTATACTAAAGTAAAAATCAAAACCAACAAGCAACTATAAGCCAGAGACACACTGGGGCGGGTGGTGGGAGGGAGGAGGGATTAGAGTCAAAATGGGGGGCAGTGAGAATTGTATGGGGGGATATAACCAAGATGAAAATGCATACATTGTGCAGAAATGAAAAATAATGCAAAAAATATAAAATATTTTTAAAGAAAGAGAGAATTTGGGGGCCTCCCTGGTGGTGCAGCAGTTGAGCGCTGGGTTGCGAAGCTGCCCGCAGCCTCTGCAGCACCAGTTCGATCCCCGGCTGCTCCCCGACCACCGGAGGAGGGTCCCACATGGCGCGCAGACCTCTCCTGCCGCCCGCTGCTCCCCTCAGCAGTGTACTTGGGTCCTTCTGCCTGCTCTGCTCCCCGCTCTGGCTCTGGTGAATTCTCTCACCCTCCCGCGCTTCTGACTGTACCCAGTGCTTGTATAAATAAATAAATAAATAAATCTTTAAAAAAAAAAGAGAGAATTTGGAAATAGAGGGTGGAAATGAGATAGTGAATGGTAGCTCATGAGGGTCGATGGCCAGAGCGACACCTGTGAGATGAAAGGCAAGTACTTATGTGCCTTTAGCTCTAGTGTAACTTCCACACAGAAAAGCACATGTTTGAAGCTCAGTTTTCACAGAGTATGCACAACTGGACAACCATCACCCAGATACAGAGACTAATCAATCCCTTTCTCTGAAGCCCCCTCATTTTGTCCTTGTGACTGACCCAATTCTCCTTCCCAAGTGGACCCAAAGTGCAGTTTTAATATCACAAATTAGATTGCTCCGTTCTTTAATTTTACATTTGGAATCAAACTCTAGAAATCTTTCTGGAGACCTGAGGTTGGGTTAGGGGTGTGGCTTGGAGAGCAAAATATGGAGGGTCCCATGGACAACTTGGATGGGGTTGAGGTGTGGTGACATATCTGTAGCTGTGCCATCATAATCCGCTTAATCACATACTATGCACCAGTGTTACTTCAATAATTTTTAATAAAATTCACATGTTGAATCATGCCCATTCATGATTGTCTGACTTCTTTTGTTCATCATTTGTTCAGTTCTTTCCCATTTTGCCTATATTGAAGTAGTGTGTTCTTTTTCACTTCATAGTATATAACTTAATGAAAATACCACTTTTCATTCATATATTTTTCTGTTGATGAGCATTTAGTGGATTTAGGTTTTGGTTATTAAAAATACTACCCCCAGGAATAGTCTTGTATATGTCTGTTAGTAAACATGTTTGCATTTCTGTTGGGGGAAGTCTTAAGGATAGAATTCATTGGTTATGGGGGTGCATAGGCTCATTTTAAAAGATACCACCAAGGGCCTTCCCTGGTAGCACAGCAGTTGAGTGCTGGGCTGCGAAGCTGCCCACAGCCTCTGCAGTGCCAGTTCGATCCCGACCGCCAGGTGAGGGTCCCACATGGGACCCACATGGTGCAGCAGACCTCTCCTGACGCCCACTGCTTCCCTCACCAGTGTATTTTCTCAGTCTGCCCGTTCTGCTCCCTGCTCTGGCTCTGGTGAATCCTCTCACCCTCCCACACTTCTGACTGTACCCAGTGCTTGTATAAATAAGTAAATATTAAAAAAAAGAAAAAGATTTATTAAAAAAATTATTTAAAAAAAAAAGATACTGCCAAGCAATTTTCCTGGATGGTTGTGTCTCTGTCGTGAGCAGAAGTGCCAGGGATCCATATCTTTAATAACCTTCAATATTGTCTTTTACAGTTTTGTGATTTGGTGGCTATGTAATAACATCACATTCTAGCTTCAATTTAACCAGTCATGACGAGTGACTAGAGAAGATAAAGGCCCCTTAAAATTGTTGGTTGTTTGCACCTCTATGTTCATTGCAGCTTTACTTATAATAACCAATATATATATATATATATATATATATATATATATATATATATATATATAACCTCAGTGTATCAATAAATGAATGGAATGCTACTTTTGGCCATAAAAAAAAAGATGAAATTGTGTCATTTCCTACAACACGATTGGACTATGAGAGTAACATGCCAAGTGAAATATATGAGAGAAAGACAAACACGATATGCTTTCCTGAGGGGAAGCCAACTAAGTGGGCAGAGGAAAGAGATAGACTGGGTCAATTTTACTCTGATAGCTTGAAAATAGATTTTAGGTGGCAAATATGCTGTAATTATAATGCGATACCCCTGAAACATATCATGTAATTAAACCAATATTATCACAATAAAAAGTTACTTCTTAAATGTTTCTTGGGTATTTGAATATCTTCCCTCCTTTGGTGAAGTATCCAGGACTAGGTCTTTCTGGGTTGTTTTATTTTTCCTGATAAATTTATAATTCATTGTAGCACATTAGTCCATGTTAGTCTCAAAACAGCCCTCTATAATTTGTTCTCATCTTATAAAATGAGTGTAGAGATTAAGTTATTGTTAAAACCACTCAGCTCTTCAAAATCAGAACTTATCAGGTCCTTTGATCTGATAGTCAATAATTTGAAGTCTGTTCTTTTTCTCTCATGCCAGGAAAAAAAAGATACATAAAATAATTTGTTACTGATGGTTTTTTATACAGCTTATTTTCACTTCATCTTCTAAGTAACTCTTTGCTCTCGTATTCCATATTTCTTTATTTGGATCTACACCATTGTAAATGAACCATGAAGGCTTCTGTGTACACTCCCTTCATTAGCTCTTACATTTGCTGCCAACTCCCTGTAAACTCAAGGAGTGATGTTCTCATGGTTACACTATGCTGTTCTCTCGTATTAGAGGGAGGACCCCAGTGTTTTCATGACAAGGATTCATGTAACACAAAGAGTTAGCAAGAATGAACAATTCCTTTTTTTGAGCAGTTTCATTTTGGGTTTTATGCAATAATGTGTCCAATTCACAGCCTTCATATTAGATATGCTGTTTATTAAAACCTTCCTCTGCCTTGTTTAATTATGGTGGGTGTTATGATTATTATTTTCTATCAGTATAATACAAGTTTTATTAAAAACAACTACATTGCATCATGGGCATTAACTGTTGTAATTTTGATATTGCTGGGGAGGGTTTTGTTTGTTTCTTATAATTTTTATGATTCCCTGGGTATAGTGATTATTTTCTTGCTTCTTTTATATTCTCTCATTGCCTATCACTAATTACTCACTACTGGGAATGGAATTGGTTAGAATGCAGAAAGATAATTCTTATGCTAATGATTAGGATGGATTAAACAAAGGAAAAACTATAGCTGCCTTGTGAGGTTATTGTTCTAGATAAAAAGCAAAGAATTTCTGACCTAAGGCAGTTGAAATGGCACTTTAAAGAAGAGGGAGTTGTAAGATACACAAACAGAATTGACTAGAAGTTGACTCTAGAAGGCAAAGGAGAAATGGACAATGATATTAAATTTTCAGACCTTTGTAATTTGGCAATGACTTCATTTTAATATTGATTATTTTACTTTGCTTTAAAGATTACTTCTACTCTCTACGGATCAGCTCTTGGGATCAGGGAAAGATTCCCACAAAGTTTGGTGGGAAAATGACCAGTTTGCATGACTTGGCAATAACAGTGATTAAATCGAGTAATGAAAGCTGTGATATCCATCTCCGCTGGGTACTCCACACCCAGGAGATGCTCATAAAAAGAATGATCTGGTTGTTCACTTTACACCTTTGGCTACTGTTGTAACCACAACCCCTAATTATCACCCAGTTGGTAGTTGTACATCATTTATTTTGTCATACTAGTATAACAGCAAGTGGGGCCATCATGACAGAGTAAATGGGGATCTGCCTAAGTGACCCTAATGACAATGGCCCTGCTGGTTTTATGTCACACAACAACTTCTTTCTCGGAAATTCTGGATCACCAACAAACTAATTGGCTAAGTGTCTGGGAGAATGTAAGTTTCAGTGTTAACTCGTCATTACTTCTTTTTAAACTGCAGGAGTGTCCCAGGGAAGCCAGTTTGGGCTGTGCTCTGAGACTGCAAAGCAGAAGCCCTGGAGGGGAAGCCTGCGCTGGGCCTGTGTGGTGCTGACATGGATGTTCCCAGCCATGCCTCTTTCACAAGTACCAGGGCTGGTTTACATCCACCAACTCTCCAAAATAAGGACTGAATGACAAACCACATGTAGTATTTTATTACCAGGATGTATTATAGTGGTTGCATTTTTATTATAATTTTGGGGTCACATTTATGCTCCTCCACATGAGTGCATGATCCACTCACCCTCCACCAGCCCTCCTGCCAATGTCCTGTCTACACTCCTCCCCAGCTCCTCTCACTCCCCCTGTTCCCTACAGAAACCAGTAAATTTTTCACTAAGTCTAAGATTTGTTTTTTGCTGTATTTTGCCAGTATATATTTATTTATATTGCACACATAAGTGGAAGCATGCTACAGCTTATATTTCACTTTCTGACTTATTTCACTTAGTGTGATCACCTTGAGGGCTATTCAATTTTTGTCCCAAAAGGCAGAATTTCATCTTTTTAAATAGCTGAGTAGTTTTCCATTGAGTATATATTCAATTGTTTGTTGATAGGCACTTAGATTGGTTCTGTGACTTGGACAGTGCTGCTATGAACATAGGAGTAGATAAATCTTTACACATTAGAGTTTCCATGTATTAGGGTAAATGCATAGCAAAGATAGTGCTGGATCACATGTGATTTCCATTTTTATTTTCTTAAGAAATCTCCATACTATTTTCCAGAGAGACTGTACCAACTTGCATCCCCACCAACACCAGATGGGAGGTTATTTTTCCACATCCTCACCAGCATTTGTCATTTCCATTCTCTTGATGTGGACCATGCTCATGGGAGTAAAGTGATATCCCTTCCTGGTTTGGATTTTAATTTCCCTTTTAATAAGTAGTGCTGAACAATTTTTTCCTGTGTCAATAGGCCATCTGAATGTCTTCTTTAGAAAATGTCTTTATATTTTTTGTCCATTTTTTATTGGGTTTCCTGTTTTTTATGTGTTTTGTTTTGTTTTGGATTATACAAGTACTTAGTATATTCTGGAAATTAGCCTTTTGTCGGGTGTGTGATATACAAATACCTTCTCCCATTCCATAAATTGATTTGCAAGATGTGCTTTCCACATTACTACTAGTAAATATCTACTCACCAAGAATAGCTGTAGAGAGGAAATTAAAATAAGTAAATAAATAGATCAAGGGATGCCAAATAGGAGAAAGAAGGTTGAAAGAGATTGAAATTCTTGCCTATCTTGGGTTAATTAAAACAATATCCTTCAATTCCATAGTAATTAATCATATTGCAAAACAAGCATGAGTTTGGAGATCATGAAGGTCTAGTTATCTTTATATGATATGAAATAAGACATTAGACTCAATAATACATAGTATCTTCATTTATAAAATGAGACATTAAGGTCACTATTATTCACATTAGATTGTTGCAGATAGAATATTTTTTTTTTGCAAAACTGAAGATACTACTATTTTCATAAAAAATTATGCATGAGCTTATTTCACAAACACGTAGTATGGTCCTACATGCTGGACACTGGCCTGAGGAGGGGGAGACAAGACAATATATGAAACAATCTCTCTCACCTTACAGTGTACAGTTCAAAGTAGGCCTTTCAGGTCTTGCTAACTGTAAATGTAGACCTTGCATCCTTTTGTTTTGCAAATTTACATATGTAATAGTTACTCTAAATATCTAATAAGTCAGTGAACAAATCGAAAAAAGAGAAAGAAAAAACAGCCCCGGTGCTTGGCAACATACTGACAAAGTGGTGGTTACTAACTAGATTTTGCTGTAAAATTTGCTCTTCATTGGGCCAGGATATATTTATAAGACTTAAGAAAACTCTGTGACATTTTACTTTTAATATACCAATTTTCTTCTTTCATATGCAGAATCCCCATTTTATTTTTTCCATTATTTGGGCTTATTTGTCCAATGAGTTTTCTATGTAGACTTATTGAGATATAAGCTTCATTTTAAACACAGACATTGTCAATGAGCCACAAAAGAGGCAAAAACAGACTTTCTAAATTATAAGGAAGGCCTCTATGGCTTATTTATAATGTTTCACGAAAAAACACACCTGTTTCTCAGATTGGTTAGTAAACAGTGACAGAGGATGGTAATTGATAAATATAGCAATAGTTTCATGTATTCTGGGAATTAAAAAGCCTATGTGTTTTTATAAACACTGCTGTAGGCAGAAATATGATCACAATAAATTATAACAAACCAAAACTAAGAAGGCTATTTCTCAAATAATACTGTTCTGCAGCACTTGAAACATGGGAAATGGGCATAAAGGACATAAAAATTGAAATTAATGATCAAAAACACTACCTCTTTCAGTAGTCTTATTCCTGTTTGCTCCTCGCCCAGCCCTCTAAGTAGACTGACCCTTACAGATCATTGCAACTCTGAAACATGGCCGGCTTTACGAATGGTGAAAAGAATCATAAAGTCTTTAACAAATAGAAATAGGGAGGTGAGGTGAGTTCAAGTGCATTTATTGAGAAACTGTCCTATAACATATAAGTTAAAGAGAGAGACTGGACTGACATAGTTTTGCAGGCTAAGACTATATGCTAAAGTGCCAATTGCATCCAAGTGTTGGAAACTCTTCCCCAAAGACTAAAGAGTAAATTGCAATGTAACATTGATGCCCAGAGTCCAAAAGAGATGACAATATACATAAGGAAAATCAGCATAATCATCATGATGTTTATTAAGGGATAGAGAGGCTTTAAAATTCTAGAAATTGAAAATGAGCAGCAAGATGGCCAAGATCTTAAGAAACAGGATGGCCAACAAAGGGAATCATCCTAGCCAGAGCTTTCTCCCTGATCATAGCTTTCGCCATGGTCACTACCATATTCAGAGCCCTATCTACAGCCTGGTCCTGAGTAGTCCCTGCATCCAAATCATAGCAATAGCCAAGTCCGCATCTGCAGACACCACCCTCCCCTGCCCCGCCCGCAAGATTTCCTGTCATAACTGGAATTCCTGGCATCAGCAGATGAGGTTTGAGTTGGTGGAAGGAAGGCTGATGCCATTCAGAGCTCCAAGACCTAGACATCAACTGCCAGGACCAGATGGAGCTTCACTCCAGATTGTGTCCTCGCCCCTTTCTGAAGTCTGTGTAGCAACTCCTCATTATTTTGTGCTGTCCTCTTAAAAAAAGTTTTGTCACAGAAGTTAAGGAAATTTTCAGGTCACCTCCTGCTAACTTAGGTTTCCCCCAAATAAACCTTCAGTCTCAAATAAGAAGTTATATTTTTATGAAGCTTACTTCTCAGATTTTATCATATACAACTAGCTGGGTGACACCTACTGGTAATGGGAACTATGTACACATGAGAGTTACAGCAAAATTTTTCGTCTCTTTCATCACCCTGATGTTTTACCTAAAACCATAAACACAAATTCTTCCTCATTGCAATTTAACTCATCAGATTATCCAGGAAGTTATATTCACATTAATGCATAAAGTCACAGAGGCAGAATTAGGTCTGTGTGTCTATGTACATTCAAAACAACATACAATGGTGATTAAGTCATATGTGCCATCAGATTTATAGAACTAATTAATGAGGAAAGTTGACACATGTATTAAAAATTATGCACTAAAAGTAATTTACTTTCTCTCTTTCTAATACCTCATTTACCTAACTTGTCAGTTGGAGGAATATTTTGAAATATTATCCATCCTTCACATGTTTTATGTGTTTCTATTATTCAAAATCCTTTCTGGTGATAAATCATTAAAATATATTTTACATTTTTCAACATATTGTCTAAATTCCTTTCATTCTGTTTTCTTTTTCCATAACTAAATATCATTCATTATTTGGCAATTGACCAAATACAGCCATATCCAAATGAAGAAATATCTAGCTCATAAATATGATGCAATTTAAATGTGATCTTTTAATGAGAGAGGTGTAATCACAAGCAGTCACAGATAAAACCAAAGGACTGTGTACATGATTAGTTAGTGTAATTATGAAAATCGCCACCTTTACTCACAAGGGAATTCCAGTTTATAAAATAAATTATATCAGTCTCCTATCATCACCAACATGAGGGCTGGCTGGCCTAGGCTCAAATCCAAGCTTATACATTTACCATTTGTGTTAAACTTGGACAACTTTGACCTCACTGTGCCTCAATTGCTTCATCCATTATTGGGGATAATAATAGTAAGTGTTAAAGATTAAATGAGTTAGTATATGTAAAGCATTGCAAAATGTGGTGGATATGGTAATTATTATAACAGCACTAGTGTTATCTATAGTTATTATTGCATGTATTAGCACCAATTAAGCATTCAGAGAGAGAGAGAGAGAGAAGAGTAACATGGCCTTATGACCCACGGCACTTCAGAAGTAAAACTAATGTGAGATAAAAACCCAACTAAAATAGCATTATGTGATCATACATAGCATTAAGAAGAGAAAATGTTAATAGGGACCTTGGGAATATGAAACTTTTAGAAGGAAATAGTTATTAGCTTGGTTATTAGCTTTGCCACATTTTACCTGAGGCAAAATATATGCTAATATTCCATAAAAATATTAACAATTAGATTTGAATATTAGCTTTAGCTTAACAATTACAGAATACAAACAGGGTGCATTTAGAAAATTCCAGGGATGAAACAGATTTAAATAAGTTACTGTTAATATGAATAAGGCTATTTTTAATTACATGTTTTATATATTTGTTTTTGAAAGATAAAAGTAGAATAAAAATACTTTTCCCCTGGATTATGAAAACATTATAGAAAGTAAGAAAATGAACTCGTTTCTAAATTTTCCAGAGTTTTTCACTTACAGAATGGCTTAATATGCAACCTACTAATGTTTCTAGAATGCTGGGAATTAAAACCATTTTTTAGAAAGGCACAAAGCATGTTTTAAACAACTTTATCTAATTATATTATCATTTTCATAGTTATTCTTTTTTACAAGCATAAAAGAAATAAACCATCAATAGAACATATCACTTGAGTGACTATTTCTAAAATCAGCAATCAATTTGAGATGATGAAACCATATTTTTTTTCCTTTAGAAATGGCAATATGCAGATAAAAGGTGATTAATTTGAACTGGCAGCCACCCATGATCGTGGAGTATGATACACTCAACTTCCCCAAAGAAGAATCATGCCCTTGAGCTCCATCTGGAGAGAGCCAGAGACAAGAAGTACTAATTGCACCAGATTTTCTCTTACACCCATTATTGCGCCCCAGTTGATTCTTCCCCAGCACAGAACCCATTTGAAGCAGGGAATAGAGCAAAGTCAAGAGTCACAATCCCTAAATTGGAAAGGTCAGAAAATTCCCAAGTTGACTGGCAGGTAGAGTATGAATAATTAATTATAGAAAAAGACTTTACTTCCAGTTTGAATACAGAAGATTAAGAAAGACCTTCCTTCCCATACCAACCAGAAAAAAGTTTGAAAAAAAAATCATACTTTTCCACAAGGCTAACAAAGGGTAGCAGGTGCGATGAGACTTACTGAATTCAAGAGAGAAATGAGAATCACAGAAGAGCAAAAAGCCGTGGGAAATTTCATTCCTGAAGGCAGTTGCCTGCTCAGGGGGCAGGCAGCCAGAAAGAGAGAATTAAAGATAATCCTTATATATTCCAAATATGAAAAAAGCCAGCTCCTGATTCCCTCCCCCCCACCCCCCACCACACACTCCATGGAGCAGTACAGGTTCTGCTTTCCAATACGAGACAGAAGCCTAAACTTTGGTGAATACTTCAGAATGTGTACCACAAGGCATGCTCCACCTCAAGCATCCAATTCCTGAACATCACAATCTCCATTCAAAGCCAGCACTACCTTCTTTTAATCTGCATCTGACATCACTGTGATAGTTTGCTCTGGCAGCTGTAACTGACAACATATAAAATGTAATAGCAGTCAGGTGGAGCATTACAGTTCCTGAAATGAAAGGGGATTTGCCATCATAGAAACTCAATTTCCATGTGCCGCCTCAGCTATAAGTGGCGTGTCGGAACACATTGGGCTGGTCTTAAACACACCATATCTTACTACTTAACACCTTGGGCAAAGACAGGTTCATAATACATGTCTCTCCAGACAGACAAATAACAGCATCTTACGTTGGATGGTGTTTTACAATTTAAAAAGTGTTTTCAAGTATATAATTTAGTATGGAAACTTAAAATTATGAATTCCATAAAAACAGACACAGTGAACAATGGAACACTTGAGAACACAGAAATAAATTCACACGTATTGGAAAAGTAATTTAAGATAAATGAGCCAAGAACATATAATGAAGGAAGGAATGTCTCTACAATAAACAGTGCTGGGAAAACTGGATGGTGACATACAAATCACCATGAAACTAGAATGAAACTAGACAACTACCTAACAGCATGTAGGTTAAGGAAAAATGTCAGGCTTTTCTGCCCTCCCGCCATCAGGATTGATGATGGAACCCTGCGGTCCTGAATGCATGCCTGATGGCGGGCACCTGGAGTAGGGTGTGGGCCTAGGTAGATGGGATTCACCTGGGCTGAGACTGGGCTTTGGAAGGGCGGCGTCACAGGGACGCCAGCAGAAGCCGAGAGAAGCAAGAGAAGCAGAAGCCAAGGAGAAGCCGAAAGAGAAGCAGAGAAGGCCGGAGAATTTAGATAGAGTGAGGATTTGCTGGGGGCTGGGAGGCCTGCCAGCCTCCCGGCGCCCCAGCACCCCTGCCTGCTGTGTACTGGGTAAATCCCAATAAAAGCCTGCAAAACCCACTGAGGACTCTGACTCCTCCTCTACCCGGTCTGCTAGATCCTAGAAAACCTGCTCAGTGGCCATTCCTGTCCCTACACGGCATTACAAAAATTAATTCAAAATGGATTAAAAGCTTAAATGTAGGGCTTGAAACCATTAAAAGACATAGAAACGTAGGTGGTATTTTCCTTTACACAGCCTTGAAGATATCTTTGGGGATTCATTGTCAGCATAATGAAGGCATGAGACAACCTCTTTCCCTCCGTGTAAGTCTATAATTAGTACATCAACTCTAGATAAACAAGGTTACTCTGCCCATAACCACAGGACAGAGGAGAGATCCATGCATTCATGGAACAGAAAGAAGGAGTAGAACTCCAGGAGTTGGTGGATGGGGAGAAAGAATCAGACAGGAGCCCTGAGGATGGGAGAGAAGAGACACAGGGGACAGGTGGATAATTCCTCACTCAGCCTAGACTTTCAATCATCCTTAACATGTACAACTCACATGCAATCACTGAGCAAATCTGGTAAGTTCTGCCTTTGAAATGTCATCTTTTCCATTGCTATCACTATTAGCTAATTGCAGTGGCCAAGAGTATTCTCCCTGGTCTTTCTGCTTCCATTCATCCCTGCTCTTTTGCAGGATAGCATCAACACAGTAGCCAGTGGAGCCTGTTAAAATATCAATTAGGGGGCCTCCCTGGTGGTGCAGGCCGGTAAGCTCAGTGCTGTGAAGCTGTCTGCAGCCTCTGCAGTGCCGGTTCGATCCCGGCCAGCCAGTGAGGGTCCCACATAGTGCGGTGGGCCTCTCCTGTCTCTCCCGCTGCTCCCCTCAGCAGTGTATTTCATCAGTCTGCTTGTTCTGTTCCCCGCTCTGGTGAATCCTCTCACCCTCCCGCGCATCTGGCCTGTACACCAGCACTTGTATAAATAAAAAATAAATCTTAAAAAATATATCAATTAGGTTGTTTTTCTCCTCTGTTCCAAGCTTTGTAGTGGACTCTGACCTTAGAATAAAAGCCAAAACCATACTGTCAAGTTTTCTCAATTCCTACGACCCACCCACCAACCTCGCCCCAGCCACAGCCCAGCTCTTTCTTCTTCACACTAAGCAGAGTTCAGCCTTTCACACGCCATCCACTCTGCCTTAAATGTTCTCTCACATAGACACATGAGTCATACTTTGCCCTCCTTTGAGATTTTCCTGGATGCCACCTTCTCAGGGAAATCTTTAATAACTGTCTATTTAAAATTTTGGCTCCCTTCCCTGATGCTCTATCTCATCAGGTGACCTTATTTTTTTCTAAAGTCCTTTTTATCCCCTGACATGCCATCTTTTACTTATTTATTATATGTCCCCCAAAGCTTAAATGTAAGCTCCTTGAGTCCAGTGATTTTGTCTAGCATAGTAATCAGCAGAGAACAAGCAATGAATGAATGGTCAGTGAACGAACAAGACGTATGGAAAAGTTTTATGAGAGCTGAAGGTGAACATTAAAACCACATTTACAAAATGATTATAACACCATATAGTGTGACCATATGTCCTAGCTTGTCTGAGAGAGTCCCTGTGGTCCTTGTATAATTACTCACAGGGTTCTTTCTTAGCCTATGAGGGCTGCCAGATCAAAAATATCACAGACAGTGTGGCTTATAGGCAACAGAAATGTATTTCTCGAAGTTCTGGCAACTAGACTGTCTGAGATCAATGTAGGAACCTGGTCAGTGAAGTTGTCTCTTTGTTTCTTCACATGGTGAAGGAGTTTGGGATCTCAGGTCACTTTTACAAGGGCAGTAATGCCATCCATGAGGGTTCCACCCCCTTCATTCATTCCTTCCCAAAGGCCCACTTTTTAATACCATCACCCTGGCATTAGGATTACAGCATATGATTTGGGGTGGGGGAGGAACACAAAACTTAAGTTCAGAGCAGGCTCCCTTCAAATCTCCGTAATGTTACAGTTTAGATGATACATTATATATTACCCTATTTATGTGGACTGTTAGGAGATTCGTGGGGGTTAATTCTCATAGACAGTTGGAAGCTATCATGGGATTTAAAACAGGTGAGTGGCAGAGCAGGCATGTGTCTTATAAAAGAAATTCTGATATCAACAAAATGGATAAAAATTAGTGGGGGACTAGATATTTGGAAAACAGATATGAAACCACAGAAACCTTTCAAATTGGAGATCTTCTACACTATTAAGCAATTATGATGATGTAGACATTTTGAAAGAGATGGAAGAACGAGCAGCAGGACCTGGGGATGTGCTGCATGAAGGAGGTAACAGATTAAGGCCAGGTGAGTGGTGTTCAGAGTGGGGAAAGCTGCAGATCTGGAAGCTGTTCACTAAAGTAGTTTACATAACAAGCAGAGCAAGATGGAAAGGAAAAGCATTAAACTCCAGTGACATAACTTTGAGGTTGATCTGTGTCCGTGTAGAAGATTGTTCAGCAAATAAGCAGGCAAAGTGATCTAGGCAGCAAAGATATTTGAGGTCAGAAGATAAAGATTTAGGATTTGGGAGTGCACATTTGGGAGCTAAAAAAAAATTTGGTTAACATCTTATTGCAAAGTTTAAATGATATCAATGACAAGGTGGAAACTTACATATTGATTAGCAATAAGTCACCAAAATATCTTCATGTAAAAAGATCATATTTGAAAAGTGCTATGCATTTTCTTGAACATTCACACAGACTCATACAGGAAGTATTTTTGATAACTTTTACAAAAGAATATTGGAGACGGCAAATCATTTTTATTTGAGCACAAATCTTCTACTTGATAACACTCATTTATCCCTTTTGGCTCAATCATTCATCCTTAATATGTTTATATAGATTTAAGTTATCCTAGTGGGTATATAGTATATACCCTACTGTAAAAAATAATAGTACTTAACAGCGATCATTAATATGGACTTGCATTGTAAGTTCTGTATTTGAAATCCACTGAAGAGACATTTAACCAAATTCAAAAGGCCCATGATGATAATCAAGATTCAACAGAAGCCAAGGCCTAAATGAAATATCACTGTCAGAATAAAATTGTGAGATAGAGGAATTAATCTAATTTTTAACACTGTTATTATTGAAAATGATGAGGACAAATGTTTGATGTATGATAATTTTGTTCAGATGCATCATTTTCAGCAGCTCCACTGGCCTAATAGCTATGGGTTTGCTAACATGAAAATCTGCAAGCCAGTAAGTGCTCACTGCCCACCCATGTAGTGGGAAACACCGTGTTGTTGTCAACTCTGCCAAGGTTGGGTGCTGAAGCCATGCCTTTCACTGAGCTCCTTGTCTTCTATTTCTTTCCAATAGACCCTAAGGAAAAAGCACTTCCTCTTCAATTCTGGACCTAAAGATGTGGTTGTTGGCATTGATGCTTTTTCACTGATTTCACAAACTAAACTTAAGCTAATACATCCGCTGCTTTAAAATATAAGTTGTATGATTAGGTAGAGAGGATGAAACCAACAGATCAGAAGGCTGAAAAGACATGATTTTGAAGGGACACGTGTACACCTGTGTCCACCACGGCCATGTTCACAACAGCCAAGTGATGGAAACAGCCTCAGTGCCCAGTGACAGTGATAGATTGAGATGGGGCAACACTCGCAATGGAACACTATTCAGCTGTTTATAAAAATGAAATGTTGCCACTGGCAACAACATGGATGCAAGCTGAAGGGATGATTCTAAGCAAAAAAAGTCAGAAGAAATAAGTCAAAATAAATCACACATGATTTCACTCATGTGTGGAATATAAAGAAACAAAAACAAAAGGAACAGGCAAAAAAACTAAACAAATTTAAACCCCTGAAATCTGATAGCAGAATCGAGGCTCCCAAAAGGGGAAGGTGGTGATGGGGGAGGGGCCTAGTAGACTGTGGGGGAGAACTATGTGTACATTGGGGGTGGGGTGACAACAATCTTCATCTGAGTGGATGTAAATCTGTACTACATCATTTACAGTGGTGTCAACCAATATGATCTCAACTTAAAGTATGATACAATTTTTTTCTTTTAAAGGAGAGAAAACAGTTTGTTATACTCACAGGTATCAGAGGAGGGTCAGGCCCTGGGGAAGCATCAGGGTCTCCCAGGAGGCACAGGGAAGGAAGGACTGTCAGCCAGAGCCCCCAATGTGGTTTCACTTGGGAAGAACAGGTGACCAGAGGAAGCAGGTTTAGGTTTGATTAATATGATTACTTTCAACAGCCTCTGGAGCATCAGCACTGTATCCAGCTGATCCTGGTGATCACAGAGAGCAGAGAGTGGCTCGGAAGGTAAGGCAGGTGAGAGCAGATAATGGAGGTAGTTGGAGGTGTGGGCTCTGTACTGGTTGGTCTGATTTGACAGGAATACTCCTTGTGAAATTTTTGCCATCCCAAGGAATTGGATAACCCTGCCAGAGACTGTCCTTCTGGGGTCAGCCATACCCCAGCAATGAAGCGTGAGAGTAAAGAGCACAAGAGGCATGGTTACTACACTGCAAATACCTGTTGTTTCATTTAACCATGTGAGAAAAGTTTGTCCTTAAACATTGAATGGAAATGGAACACTTAATTGACTTTCAAGATGTACTATTTATGAGCTACCTGTAACTCAGGTTTCATTTCACGCACAGGCTATTATTCAGCATCTACCCCAGAACAGAAAGACAGGAAGGAGACACAACAGAAAAAATAGATGCATGAGTTTGGTTACTTTGGCAGCAGATTCTAGTCAGTGGATTAATTATCTGCAAGCAATCATATGTCGTACTATATTGGTATTATCTGTCAAGTGCAATATTCATGCCTTTTTAAGCAGCATTTAACATGATAAATGCTATTCCATATTGTTTGGAACTTCTTGCATAAGCACATGACAAAGAGGTTCCAAAATTCTCTTTATGTCATGTAGTTTGTCCTTGGCTAAAGAATCATAATTTAATTAGCTCACCATCTCACTGATTATAGACCAATGATTCTGTTTCTCTACTATGTGCGGTAATTATACCCTGAACATAAAACTGAAGGGTAAGAACAAAAACCATAATGTACCTATTACTAAGTCACTCATAACCGACATTGTGTTTTTCCCATCACTGGCAATTTAATGATGTTTTGTTGCTGATTTTCCTTTCTACAAAAACATTTCTCCACCAAATTCAAAATAGTGTTCCCTGTAAGATCCAGAGATCTCACAACAAAAGAGTAAAGCAGGATCATGGTGGATTTCATCATAAATGTGACATTATCAGCCCTACATATGATGCCCAGATGCCTAATATACAAGATACAGAAAAAGCCTATTTAACTATATCAATTCTTAGGGAAACAGATGTACATAATTTAGGGACAAAATTTTAAGGAAAGTTAAAATTGACTTAAATATTTTCTAGAAGAAAATCAGGACCTCAGATTTTTACACAAAAAAAAAACTATTTAATTTGAGAGGCTGTAACAGTAATTTCAATAGACATCTCTCATTTGCCTCAAAATTATAAAGCAGTGTATTTCTTAAGCATTTTTCTAAAATCTATTATTTTGAACATTTTATAGTAAAAACCAAATGCCCTTTGGGGGCCTTCTTGTTCTCTAAATCATTCTGCTGGTACTGAATTTTAATAAATATTTTAACATTTTGTTTTCATTTCACTCTCAAAATATGTACAGAAATCCCAAATACAATATTTCCTGAAATATTTGTATCTAATTATAATTTACAATTTAAATTATAAGATAATAGATATTATACAGATTAAAGCAGAAACAATTCTACAAAGATTAGAATTAAGGCATAAATCAAACCTGCTTCCCTGCCTTATATAAATTTCATGTTTTAAATATCTGCTGGCTAGACATGCACATTGTATTTGATTCTTGGCAAGTGTGGTGCTCAGACCAGCACCAGCATCCTCTGAGGGGTTACTAGAAAGATAAATAAACAGACCCAATCCAGACCCTATGAATTGGAATCTGATTTTACCGACACCTCATGTGATTTGGGTACACATTAAAGTGTGATAAACACTGATTTCAATAGCATATGCTCTCATAATATTTGGATTGGCTATCAACTCATTTCTCTAATTTAAATGCTTATCAATTCATCATTTTGATGCAAAAATCAACACCTTTGGCAATCACCACTAATTACGCAGTATATCTCTCTTATGATTATGAGTATCTCAATTAGCAAACATTTCAAAATAAAAAAACATGAGCAGCTCAATTTACCTCTGGACCACTTGCCTCTCTCTGAAAGTGAATATTCAGACAACAACAACAATTCTCAATGGCATGCCTTGTTTGGACAACTGATATTGTCATGCCTCTGCAACTATGCAGGGTCGGAATCACAAAAAGTTCAAAGAGCCCAAAAATCAGACTGGAATGGCCATTAACCATTCAGAGTCCCAAAAGCTGAAGCCATGGCGACTGTTAAGCTAATTCTGTATATTCAATACATTTTCTTACTCTTTCTGTTACTTTGGCAAATATACTCTGAAATTATCAATCATCTGGCCACTATTCATAGCCCACTTGATGCTACATTTTAGGATGCTACATTAAGCATATGTAATTCAGTCATTCTTTGAGGACCTCAACCCTTAAAACCAGTTTAAAATAAAAACCAGAAAGGTTAATATTGAAGAACTTCAATCTTTTTGGCACAAGGCAGTAAGGGACACGAGAACTGGACAGGGTCCAACTAGTTCACCAGTCACTGTCTGAGTTCTTCACCCACATGCACCACTGCAAGATCGCTCAGGTTCAGAGAGCAGTAATGGGATTTATATAACAAGGAAAAACTAAGAGTCACTGAGGCCACAAATGGCCACTTACCTTGCCCATGGTGTCCAGTGCGTTATACTCCTCTACCTGACAGAAGGCTCCCAAGATGGTGTTCTCCCCCACTGAGGGCTTGGCCCACGTGGCAGCCAGATAATAGGCCAGGCTCCAACTCATGAAGACAGCAGAAGACACAACAGGAGACGCTCATGGGAGCTGCCAGGATGCCCCAGCGCAGCACCAGACAATCGATGCTGGACGCAGCAGCTGCTTTAGCCCAATGACCGGATACAGGGCCACACTCACGCAGTTCGGCGAGGCGCCCAGCTCCCGGTCCTTCCTCTCCAAGCTGTAACAGCCACAAAGCTGGCAAGTTCCCGTCATTTGGCGTCTGCAAAGCCTCCATAGCATCAGGCCTGTAGAGCACGTGGAAGGTTCTCTATGGATCCCTGCAGACGGGTAAAAGAGAGCCCTGGAGCCCTCCGTGGCTTTTTCAGGCTTTTAATGACCTTCCTACTCCATTTATAGTGAGGCAACCAGGTACAGGGCAGGCAGAGGGTCTGGGGATCGGGGGGCCAGAGGCTGGCAGGCCTCCTGTCCCCCGTGAATCTTTACACCCTGGGCTCTCTGGAATCGTCGCCTGGTTTCTTCCTCTTGTAGCTGTTCTGCCGCTCTCTGCCCCACAGGCCTCTGAAGCACCTTACATCTGGGCTTCCAGGCTCAGGTGCGCCCACTCCCGCTCGCCCACCCCACACCCAGGTGTCCACCATCAGGCATGCGCGCCCGAGCCCACGCTCCCAAGGGCCTCCTGGCTCAAGGCCGCAGGCCAGAGCCACTGAGGTCAGCAGCGCAAAAGCCTGAGCAATCTTCCTTTACCCTACCTACAGCCTCCGAACTTTTCTTCCGCAGTTTGGCTCCTGGAAGCCTCTCCACAGCCTTCAGGGGACTCACCAGCCTTCTGGAGGAGTGTTTGGTGGGCGCAGAAATGGTTCACCCTGGGATCACTAAAGATCTAAAACTGCTGAAATCCCAAAGGCTGACTCCCTCCCGGGAGGCCGCTGCTGCAGTGCCTGAGGATTCTTATCAGTGTCTCCACCCCCAGAGACTTTCTTAGCACTCATTGCTCATTCATTTCACCTGGGGCTATCATCCTCACCAGCAACCCCATGGGAGGGCTCCACCTGGAATAGTCTTTGGCTTCAGCCCCTGTTACAGTTTACTATGGACAGTAATTGGATATTTGGGATATTTAGTATAAACAGCAAATATGCTCAGTCTGCTGAGAATCTCTTTGATAACATTTACGTTCTGGGTCCAAAGGAGTGTTATATTATTTCAGGGCACCAGTCATTTTTAGGGCCATAGAGTTTAAAATATTGTTTATTTTTGGTTTGGTTTTGTCTGACTCTTTTTTTAGTGCCTCTATATTCCACATTTAAGTGAAACCACCCTGTGTTTGTCTTTCTCCTTTTGACTTACTTCTTTTAGCATTTTCGCCTCCTGTTTCATCCATTCTGTCACAAATTGCAAGCATTAATTTATCTTTAGAATTAAGGCTACCAGAATAGGAAAGTGTGAGAACAAACTGGGGGTAGAGTGCCCAGTGGTCTACTGTTGGGCTATGAGTGCTGTGGTGGTTGGTACGGTGTGGTGACACACATCTGAAGACGTGGATAAATTATTCTGGGATCCAGCACACAAACAAGACATGTTAAAGCCTTTTGAAGTTATTACTTTCCCTGAACCCATCTCAATTTTTTATCTCTATTAAAGAAGGAAAAGTTTTTAATTTTTTGATCCTAAAGATCTGAAACTAAGTGGTGTTCTAATTTGCTGAAATATACTGAAATATCTTTGCCTTCCAGTAAGATCACATACCTTCTCAAAACATTTCCCCAAAAATGGGGGTCTCTGGGCAAGCTTCTGTTGTTTAGGATGAAATAAACTATTGTTTAAGATGTTACCTTTCCCAGCACAGAACTCTGGATGCTGACAAACACCTGCACCCCCACCAGGAAGTGATATAATCCCCTGGAAATGCCTAACTATAGCAATTGCCCACCAATATTATTCATAGATATTGATAGACCCCAGTAAAGGTAACCACTTACACTGAGTAACATTGTGAATCTGAAATCATGACATGCCATTCTGCTTAAAATATATCCAGGTAATGATTTCACTTACTTTCAGATTATGCAAATGATTTAATTATATCTGTGTTCAATAAACTTCATAGACATTGGTCTGTTATTTGAAGGAAAACAAGTAGAGATGCCAAAGTTTTGCACAAGAAGAACTACTATTAGGTGTTTACTAAGCCTGGGGGTCAAGTCTCAGTGCTATCATCACTGCTGCCTGAGTTCAATCCCCAGCCAGGGAGCTAACCCACATATGGTACAACAGACCTCTCCTGTCTTGCCTGCTGCTCCCCTCAGCAGTGTATTTCAGGAGATCCACATGTCCTGCTCCCCACTCTGTCTCTGGTGAATTCTCTCACCCCTGTACTTCTGGCCTATACCCCAGATCTTGTATGCATAAATAAATATTTAAGAAGAACATTTGAAAATGAAATCTATCTTACAATATGATGGGCCACCATAATAGTAAAGTACATAAACAATCGTGTCTATTCAAGTCCATGTTCTAGTATGGACTGTGATACCTACAGAAATGCCACCATGATTGAGTTTTAATTTTACATTTGTTTTAATATTATGTTAAGAATGACTAGCCCTGATAAATTCCTTGAGAATTATCAAAGAGCTAGCACAATCAATGAAATAGTCTGAATCGCAGTGAAAACATAAAGCAAACCTGTGTTTTCAGAAATACAAGTTTAGAAAGTGAACAGTAATGACTCTACATAGATAAATAAATTTAATAAACAGGCAAATCATATAACTTTCACAGAAAAATTAGTGCCATCTTCACAAATTCATTAACAAAAATCATATAATGATAGACCCCCAGGCACATCTATGTAATTGTTATCCAAGGGGCGGTGAGAACTACATAAACAATTGCTAGGACTAGGTGAGCTTAAAAACAGGATTTGTAGTATACAAGAAACATATTTCACATGTACTGAATGTGATTTTCCTCACTACGATCACTAACACTTCTTTATTCTCTTGCCCAATCTTACCTCCTGCCCACAGTCAGTGAAAACTATTTATTGATGTTTATTTCTCATGGAGCAGTGTTTAACCTATGTATCATGCCCTGAATGTTGGCCTCACCATTTTATTGACTGACAAAATGATGTTTATCTTAACCAACAAGTCAACTTGCAGGAAAGATTGTTACCATTTTATGACCTTGCTGATAATTGTACTGTTTTTATTTTTCTCCATTAATTGAGATGTGATGTGGATTATAAGTAGTAGGAAGAATCTTTTTAATGAAACATTTATAAGAAAAATAGATTAAGTAGCAAAATGTACTGTAAAAAGAGGATACAAATACATTCCTAACTGCGATGTTCTTGAAGAAAAAGAGTCATAGGAATTTATCCTTCATGATCTACCTGGTAGTAAAATTTATCTTAGAAGTAAAGCTATCATTATTTGCAGATGACATGATAATATATATAGAAGCCCTAAAGACTCCAATAAAAAACTAATTGAAACAATAAATCAGTATAACATAGTGACAGGTTACAAAATCCATTTACAAAATCAATTATGTTCCTATATTTCCAAAAAAAAATATGCTGGAAGAGAAGAAATTTAGAAAACAATCCCTGTTTAAAATTGTATTAAAAAGAGGATGTGTCTGGGTGTCTATCATTATATGATTTTTGTTAATGAATTTGTGAAGATGGCACTAATTTTTCTGTGAAAGTTGTATGATTTGCCTGTCTATTAAATTTGTTTATCTATGTAGAGTCATTACTAGTCACTTTCTAAACTTGTATTTCTTTAGTTTACCTAAGAGTAAACTAAAGAAGTAAAGACATGTACAATGCAAATGATTAGTCATTGTGAAAAGAAATAAAAGGCACAAATAAATAGAAATATATTTTCTGCTCATGGATTGGAAGTATTAACATTGCTAAAAAGGCCATCTTATCCAAAGCAATATACATATTCAATGAAATTCCTACTCAAGTTTCAAATGCATTATTGAAAGAAAGAGAATAAACATTAGGGTAATTCACAGGAAACTACAAAAGGTCCTGAAAATACAGAGATCATGACAAAAAAGAGGAAGAACAGTATTATCACATGCCCAGGCTTTAAACTATACTGCCAAACTTTAATAACCAAATCAGTATGTTACTGGAACAAAACCAGACAATTTGAATAGACTTAAGAGGTCAGAAATAACCTATGCTTATATGGACAGTTAATCTATACAACGGGGCCAAGGGTATAAGAAAAGGGGTAAAGAAAGTCTTTTCAGTAAATTGTGTTGAGAAAACTGAACAATCAAAACAATGAAACTAGAGCACTATCTCACACCACACACAAAAATTAACTCAAAAGGACTCACTGGGTAGAAAAACTGGAAGGGTAGGAATGTCAGGAAGCTATATATTTTGTTATCTGTCGCTGTCTACAAGTTTCAAACATCTACTTAATACTTTGATCATTTCTATAGTTTAATAATTACAGACAATAATTTTACATGGCAATAAATTCTATAAACAGTCATCGAATAAGGGACTCTAAAATCCTCTGGGACATGTTAAGTAATAGAGAATTTATTGTCATTGCAGAGGTCTGGCATTGGAGAATAACATATAATCTGAACCTTGGAAATATTTCTGACCTTTGATTTAGTAGCTTGGCTCTAATTGAAGTCTATTAACAAGGAAGTTATTAAAGATGGTAACTGATTAGTGATATTCATTAAAGTACTGTTTCAAGTGGAGAGTGTTTGAAAACACCCTAAATACATAAAACTGAAATTAAACATGCTATATTTATGTAGGGAAATATGATGCAGTCATTTATATTTTCAGAAATGCTTAATTACATAGGAGGGGGTTCAAAATAATCACACTACAAAGAGTATAAAATACTATTTTACTTTCAGTCACTATGGAGATAATATTAGTTACTACTGATGAACAAACAATACTTATGGTCTTACTTTATTTTACAATAACATTCAGAGAAAAAAAGCAGAATTTTTAAAATTTTCTACCAAAGTAAATCTAAAGCAATATTCAAAATTTTCCTATAGAGTTCAATTTCTTTCACTTTATACTTTCTAATACTTTCACAAATCTGTGCCTAGGTTTCCTACATCCTTAATAAAATTCAGATGATAAACTAAAATCAATATTCTAATTATAGTTTAGGCAGTGTCATATAGCGGAAGGAGTAATTAACACCACTCATGTGTCATATTTTTATTAACCCACATTAGTATCAGGTTTTTTAATTACACATCACACTGCTGAGTCATTCTTAGTGTCTTGCTTATTTGGTTTCTGCGCTGTTTTCACAAACAGGTATTTCTCCACCCTTTCACCAACACTGCCTTTCACCTGTCCCACCTGTGCCAACTTTCACTTGTACTGTTCACTTCATTTAGTTAGTAGGTCACCTTTAAAATCAATTCCTAACTTCAAGTTTTGAGAATATCACTCAATTTAGTAACAGAAAAAAATGTGGTGCATGTGTCCACTTCTTTACCTAAATCAGTGTTTCTTAAAAAGCAGTTCTAACATCACTGCTTCATAATCATTTTGTGCTCATTCAAAAGTAGATATATAGGCTGTGTGCCCAGAGTACTGAATCAGATTTTATGGGAGCAGATGCCTGAAATATACATTCTTTAACAATATTGCTAGGATGTCTGGGCACGCACAGATTCAAAAGCCATGGAAAGTCTCGGTGTAAAACAAATTTCGCATATGCCATGTATCCGTTAAGGTTGATAGACACTTTCAGAAGTGGCTAGCTTCTCTTTCCCCACATGTCTGCTCTTTCAATGGTTAGAAGGATGAGCCTGGAAGTTCACGCCTACCGCAAGTTCTGGAAGGAATTTTTTTTAACCCAGTCTTAGCCTACTCATAACCAAGTGACAGATTTAAGAAGCAGACTCCATATAGGTCATATTTTTAAAAGTCTATTTCAAAAGTTCTGTATGTGTGTGTATAACCTTTTGAAATGCACACACAAACACACACACATACTATAGTTCCATGTATGAAATTACCAAAAAGAAGAAAGAAAACACTTAGGGGTGGAGAAGACCAATGGTTGTCACATTAAAAGAGAAAAAAAATTAAGAAAAAATAATGACAGAGGGTATGACTGAAATTAAAAAATGTAAGAGTAGTTAGGGATAATTATTCTGATTCTTCTGATAATTACAAACACACACATCTATGTATTTTTAAACATGTAGTGCTATACAATTTTACTATATGTTGATTTAAAAAAAACCCTTAAAATCTGGTTTAATAGAGAATTTCTTAGGGAAATCTTCCATTCTTTTAGATGGCCCAGATTTTATCCTTGGATAAAGTTTTTCAGACAGTTTTAGATCTATATTATATTTTTCTGTACCTATATAAATTCCTTACATTAAATTATGCTTGGAGGTTGCCATATAAGCTTACATTGAAGGTGAATAAAAAAGAGGCAGCAAAAATTCATTGTAATGTTCTTAAAAGGGTATTTAATATTAGTAATGGTTATTTTTTATTTTAAAAATGTTATTTAGCATCGAGTTAATTCTTTGCAGGACCATAAGTGCACAGAGTTAAAGAATTGGAAAGATGGAGTATTAACCCAGGAATTGCAGTTTTTTATCAGGTTTGACTTCTTAATAAGGGAATTCTTCTACCATTTGTCTTTCATGTCCATTTTTGAAATGTCATTTGGTGACTCGAGAATAAACCAGAGTGTGAAATATGACTCACTAACAAAATTCACCTTTCTTGAGCTTTTATAGCTGAAGAAGTTTAAAATGTCGTTCTCATCTTCCTTCATGTAGTCAGTAAGAAACACTCAAGAGAATAGCCTTTTCTTAACCTGCTATGTGAACTAAATACCATCTTAATACCAGTGAGATTAATTTTAATTCATAATTTTGTCCTGTTGTTAATAAGATTCAAGAAATTAATCATATAAACAAAAAGCATATTGTAAACAAAATATGATGCACATAGAAGGGATGTAAATTTTAAAATAGCTTCTGTGTGCTAGTTCCTCTAGTTGGCATTGTTGATTTTTTAAAAGATTTAGTTTTATTTATTTATTTATGCATACAAGAACTGGGGTATAGTCCAGAGGTATAGGAGGTGAGAGGATTCACCAGAGCCAGAGTGGGGAGCAGAACAAGTGGATCTACTGAAATATACTGCTAAGGGGAGCAGCAGGCAAGACAGGAGAGATCTGCTGCACCATGTGGATTATCTCCCTGGCCCAGGATGGAACTCACGTTGCAATGACTTGTGTTAGCTAAATAATGCTGAGCCTTTATCCCCTTGTGCCACCAGAGAGGCCCCGGTATTGTTAATATTGAGCCAGAACTGGAAAGAATATCTACAATGGAATATTATACCTCTATAAAAAAAGATGAAATCTTGCTGTTTTCAACCACATGAATAGAACTGCATAATTAAGCCTAACTGAAGGGGAGGGGAGGGAGCAAAGGGAAGAGGGGGCACTTTAGACCATCGTGCAGGATTATGGGTGCAAAATGGTAGATGTTGTGTGGTAATATACATCTGAAAAGTTGTGAATCTGTACACCTAAATTATATACAGTGTTGTAAACCAACGTTATCTCAATAAAATAATATATAATTTTTTGAAAAGATGGATTCATAGCACACAAAAATAATGATAGGTAAAAATCCTTCATTGAGTCACATCACACATGAGAGATTAGAGAGGTGAAGGCTAATTTTAAACTCCTAACTCCTTATTTAAGACTATAATATGAATTATTTTAATAAATAGAATACTTAGAATATCAAAGTACTGTCATCAAAGTACAAAAGGTAATAGGAAAAGATATCCACAAAGAATGAATCAAGAATAAAGACTAAAAATGGAAATCATATTTATCAGCTAAATTAATCATATAATAGGAGTCCCTGAAAATAAACTGGACTAGAACTTAAGGAGAAACATGAGAATCAAACACACTGAGAAAATTTTAAATAAGTCAATCTTCTATCAAGATAAATGAAGACTTCATAGTTCATGATCACTCAACTTTTCACAGTTCAATATGTCAAGAATCTGAAGTTAACATTTTATCTCCTGGATAGATGTCAATAAAACACAGCTTCAGATTTGGTTCATGAGAACATAGATCTAGTACAGTTCACATGGTCAAGGGTTGATTAGTAAAGCTCTGATGTCCACTATCTTCTAAACTCAAGTGGTCAGAAGTCAAGATGCTCATATCTAAAGCCAAAGTTCACTGGGGAGATGGTGCTGCCATAGCCACAGCCAACACTGTACCCCAAAGGATAGCTGCAGCCACACCAGTAGATTCCTGGGTAGATGCCCTTATTGAGGGAACCAAGAACATTTTGTTAGAAATTGAGTGTTTAGTAGCAAAGATCACATTTCTTGAGAATGATTTGCTTCGTCTGTCCAAAGTCTTTTATATACCACCACCAGAGGGTGTGGCAACAAACAGACCCCTTGTTCCTTGGCGTCTTCATTGCTCTTAAAATGGTTTGCGGTTGACTGACTGCCTGGTGTCCCTTTAATGAGTTTAGTCTCTATAAAGAGAAGCTAGTGAAGAGACATCAAAGTCTTTGGTAAAAGCAGATTCCCAATTTAATCATTAAATTTGGGCTTCCAAGCAACCAGAAACTTACTGTATCATCAAAAATTGCTTGAGAGATTATAGATATATCCTGGACATACAAAAGGGATTGTTAATAGTATCTAAATCATGAGGTTAAATGCACCCAAAGAGACTTTGCTCAAGAAATTTTTTGATCGATGATAGACCCGAGCACCGGTGTTCTCAAAACGAATGCATACTTGCGTATCGTAGTCTATGAGACCCAGAAATATTTATTTTTCATTAAGAATATAGCTCACAGGGCCTCCCTGGTGGTGCAGTGGGTTGAGCACCACACTGTGAAGCTGTCCACAGGTTTTGCAGCACGGGTTCAATTCCCAGCCAGCCAGGGAGCAACCCACATGGCATCACAGACCTCTCCTGTCTTGCCCGCTGCTCCCCTCAGTAGTGTCTTTGGTCCATCTGCCTGTTCTGCTCCCTGCTCTGTCTCTGGTGAATTATCTCACCCTCCCACACCTCTGACCTGTACCCCAGTTCTTGTATAAATAAATAAATCTTTAAAAAATATATAGCTCACAATTTGATTGAATTTTTTATTTAATGATCACTTTAATGATTGCAAAAGCAATCATTATATTTTTTACTTAATTCCTTAAAATACCCCATTGTTCAGAAAAATATAAGAGAACATGGTACAGAGCTTGGTATTTATTTTGGAAAGGATAGTGAAAAAATGTATTTGAATTTTATTTAACCCTGTACTGATCATGTTTAAATCTACCATTGTATAGAGATTTAAGTCACATAATTTTGCTGATGCTGTATCTAATATTAGGTGGAAGTACAAAGTGACTTTAAAAATTAAGAGGGCATGCATGTATTTCTTTACTTCCTTCAGCACTGTATATAAAATGTCCAAAATATATCTAAACCTTGCATGAACTTGCTTATATTTCTGCTGTTATCACTTATTATAGAATAACTTGGTCCATAAGTAATATTAGGAGAGGGTGGGTGAAATCTATGTGCTGTTTATTTGACTTTTGACAGTACCACCATCTACTGGTTCTCAGTTGCAAAGTTGTAAAGAAGAGGTAACTACTTTGTCTAATGTACGAGACTTTGTGAAGCTGAATAATAATGTGGATGAACATATAGTAAAATCAGAAGGTACAAAATACAAATGTATATTAAAATCATTGTTTCCTTTTGTTCATTACAAATTTAACTCTTAAATGTTGTTAACTAAAGCTATTCATATTAATTTGATGAGTCAATTCATTACATGTTCTAGATCAGTATTTCACAGATGAAGTATGCCCTGACTATAGGTTTGGGGGAAGCAGAAGGGGTTGACTTGAGAATTGCCCTTTAACAAATTCTGAGTTGATTCTGACGTTGCTGGCCCAGTGACATTGAGAAACATAGCTCTAGAGATGAGATCAAATTAAAAAGAATTGTAGGATAGAGAAATATCAGTTTTTAGCCACACATTAATATATTCAATTAATTTTCAATTGAATTTCAAATTGAGCTAGTCTGTGAATTATACTTAAATATAGACAGTCATTCTGTATTATTTGGATTCCAAAGTAAATTAGCTTGATTTTTTTAATTAGGCTTTGGATATTTATATGTAAATCAAATTAACTTGTACATCACCAAATCCCCATTACAGTTAGTCAAGATTTTAACCTTAACATCTTTTGGGAATGGGCAAAAACCAAGCGTTCCCTGTACAAGATTGCAAGTATTTGTTTTTATTGCACAATGTAACTGAAAATATGAGCACCATAAACATTTTTAAACCAAAAGACAGCTATTCAAGCCACATGCCACATTTCCTATGTCAATTCAGGTAAGTTTCGGGCATAAAACAGAGTGTCCTCAAGATAAAAAAGCCACTGACAAACTTATTAGAGCATAACATCTTTCAAATAAGAATCACAAGCCTAAGTAATGAACCTCTGGAAAATTTCAAAGCCTTACAGGCTAACGGTAGTACACCTTGAAGTGAATCTTATCCAGGTTATACAGAAACCATATATGATCACACAGCACTCTGGGACAAAAAGAAGGGTTGAATCAGGGGCCTCCCTGGTGGCACAAAGGGTTAAGTCTCAGCACTTTGAAGCTATTGCCAGCCACTGCAGCCAGCCACTGCAGCCTGAGTTTGATCCCGACCAGGGATCTGACCCACATGGTGCAGCAGACCTCTCCTGTCTCCCCGCTGCTCCCCTCAGCAGTGTATTTCAGTCAATCTGTTCTACCAGACACACATACCTGTGGCCTACATCCCAGCTCTTACATGCATAAATAAATAAATATTTAAAAAAAAAAAGGTAGAATCAGACTGGAAACAAAATAATAAACTTTCCCAGAAGTGCCAAGATCTCAGACATGCAGCTGTATCAGTGGACTCCAGTATATTTTAGAGCCAAGTGGTCGGAAAGGTCTATGGCCAGCTTGTAAGTAAGAGGATGTTGTCATATGTTCGGTGAGTACTATAGCCCAGGGAATAACTAAAACGTCCCCAGTAGCCATTTGGATCTAAGTTGTCAGAGAAGATGTCATAATGCAATGCCCAGAGATAAGGATTTGATCAAGCAGTATATAAATGGCATCCTTCATCCCATGTCACTCTTCAATAACCTCAGTGGACTCTGATAAAAAAATATGTATCTACCACCTTCATTGTTTAAGTCAAGAGAACTAATATTCTCATTGATCTCCTAGACCTCATTGAAAAAATAATAGATCCTTATTATTCTTGAAAGAGGGTTGAGCTTGATTAACTGCCAACATCATAGAAGGATTCTTCTTTATGGGTTTTGTCCCTCTAATGAGAAGTTACTGCCATGTCTTCAAAGTCTTGGGTTAAACCAGACTCTAAATTTAATGCTCCAATTATGAGACTTCTCAACAACAGAAACCATGCTGGTTGCAACACCTAACCATGTTTTTAGTCCACAGGAATTTACTGAATGTCTTCATGCTTTTTAAAGCTCTAGCCCAAGATTTGTGGTATAGATTTTAAAGAGCTGTGCATCTAAAAAATTCCTTCACACTATAAGCAAAGGCAACAAGAAAACTGACAGTCAAGACAACATGTGCAACTAAATGCCATAATTATAAAATGCTGCATGGATGCAGTGGAGCAGGAATTACAATGGGAATTTGTATATATATAAAATAGCACCAGTGAATTAAATCTAAGGTTTGATGGTGGCACCAGGGGGAGCACTCAGGTGAAAAAGAAAGCTTCTCTTCATATTAAGAATTACAAAAACAAAGTTTGAAAGGAGACAAGGAGACACTGAGAGTTTTATTTAAAATTATTAATGACACATTAAAGACTGCAAGGCAGAATTTACTTGAGGGGAGTTACCACATATTTTGTAACAGTAGAGAGAGGTTGGGCTCAACTCCAGTGGAAGGAAAAGGAGGAATTTATAGCCCAGAAGCAGGGTGGGAGTCACTGGTAGAAAATTACTAAGAATATGCCAGGGGGCAGGGTGGTTTCAGGCTAAACCAATCTAACAGGATTCTTCGTGAAGGAAGTTGGGAGTGACCAGACATCACCTAGAAGACAGCAGAAGCTGAGGACCTGGCAGATACACAGAGCAGGAGGTTCTTATTTAACTGAGTTAGCAGGTTGCTTGCCACAATTGCTCAGTGCAGAGACAAACACAGAAAATCCAAAGTCAGAGTGAGTCTCATTGACCAGGGGTGTCAGCGAGCCAGAAGTAGAGTTTAATCAGTGGAAAAATCTTTGTCACGTGAACCCTTATGATAAGTCTCTTTCCCTTCCCTTTACTTCCTTCCTCACTGGCCTATCTTCAGACTGTGCAACTTTGTTTGGCTCACATATCTCACATCACTCTAAGGCAGAACATCAGATCACTTCTGACATTTATGAAGAGCTGTACTCTAAAACTCTGACGGAGTTGAATGGATGTCACTGAGAGATTTGGAAGAAGTGAAATGCCTTTGTGATGTTATTGCTTCATCCCCTCAGCAACTGCTGACCAGAGTATCCACTGTCTACAACCCCACCTCAGGATGATGTTTCTGGACTCAGAACCCACAAATTCATCAAATCTCTTTTGGGTGTCACCAAAAAAAATGTCATTTTCAGGTTTGATTACGTGACTTTCAAAGAATCTCATTGTCATGATTAGGGATCCTTTATTTTAATTTAAAAAAAAAACAGTTAACATCCTGTCTTTTCATTCATGATATAGTCATTGGATTTCAAGATGAACCCAAAGCTGTGCTTAATTTTTGGGACACAGCAGTGAATAAGCCAGTTCAGTTCCCTTCCTGGAGCACACAGTTTCAGTTATGTGAGGTGCAAATGGAATTGACCCTGGTGAGTGAGTAGGAGGCAGGCAGCACAGTTTAAGCACCAAACACACCCAGAGACTCTTCTCTGCCTTCTCCACCTGTGATCATGGTCATGCCATTAGAAATTTCTAAATTCTGATTTCCTACTGTGTACAATAAAGGTAATAGAACTTGGAATAAAACCAACTTTATGTGGTGTGAAGAGAAATAAAGATCTACTGCAAGCTCAGAAACACAGTAAATATAATTTATTTTTGACTACTTTTATGATTGAAATGCCTGAAAAATCACACTAAAATAAGCTCAAAATGATGGTCTCATATAAAATCTTAAATAAAGGTCTGTCAGATGATTTTCAGTATCACATGTGATCAATGGGATGAAAACATACATTTACCAAACATCTAGATCAAAAGTAATTCTATTCTGGAGATGTACACAGGCTGGTTTGTTGGTTGGTATGGTTGGTGTGGTTGGTTGGTTGGTGTGGTAGGTTGGTTGGCTGGTTGGTTGGTGTGGTTGGTTGGTGTGGTTGGTTGGTGTGGTTGGTTGGTTGGTGTGGTTGGTTGGTTGGTGTGGTTGGCTGGTTTGTATGGTTGGTTGGTTGGTTGGCTGATTTTAAGTATGACTCACTTGCACATTTGTCATCATAAAACCTTGAATTGAACATGTCCACAGGGCAGCAACTATCACATTTTGAATGGCTCTGAGAAAGGCTACCCTTGGGCTGAAAGAGAATTGTGGAAAGTCAAAAATCACACCCACATAGGATGAAGCATTTCCAGGTCCTGTTGTGCTTCTTATGCTTTATTGGTAAAGAGCAAGCAAATCTTTTTTTAACTAAGAAAAAAGTTTCACTTAGGAAAAATGTATCAGATTCCAGCATAATCCATTGACTCTTCATTGTTTTATACTTAGGTTAATCTAGTATCTTTAGAAAGTGAAGATGAGGTACTTGAAAATTTTCCCAAAGCATTCATGTAGCTGAATGCTTTCTTTTCAGGTCTTGAAGCCAAGGCCACTGGGAGTTTTTGAAAAGATAGCTCATTGTGGTTGTGAGATTCTCTGTGCTGAGAAGGTGCTTCCCTGGTCTCTCTTCTTGCTTAGAAACTACTCATAAATCTACCTGTGAGTTGACCCACCCTTAGCAAGATCCACAGATAGAAGACTATCCTGTGATCCTTGAAGAAATAAGAGACTTGAGAAGCAAAAGAGATGAAAATACAAAGGGGAAATGGGAGGGAGCAATGTTCCTATGCCCAAGAATGATATGAATACGGTGTAGCATTCTCCTACGTGTAATGGACTTGCTATATCGCTCTGTCATTTTCAAATTCTGGAATGTCATCATTTCATGGCCAACACCTGTGTTGCACAAACTCTCTGGTCACATAAGAAATAACATTTGAGAATATCTTTCAGCCAACCTTATGAGAGAGGCAGGATTTTAGATCATGTCTAAATAATCTTTAGAGAATATTTGGGAAATACTTAGCAGGATATCACATAAGAGATTTCTGTCAGAGTTAGTCTTGACAAGTTCCTTGGCACATTAAACCTCTCCTGTAAACCAAGTGTGTAAATATCAATCAGCATTCACATGTTCATCTAAGGCTGATGATGAATGATTGCTTCTGAATCATCGAGGATTTGAGATGCCTCATGATTTAGAGGCTTGTGAGGTGGACAGAAAATCTGAAACCAGGTGCTAGACATTAGTGAAACACACAAGAGGACATTTTTGATACAAACCATGTGAAAATGTTAAAAATACATTTTAAAAGAAATTTGCAGCATTCAAAATTCCTTCTTTATGGAGATAAGTTGGTTATGGAAACAAATCACAAGTCATTAAAACTGGAAATAACACTTTACTCTGGAGTCAAGTGACGGTTACACAATGTGGTTCTGTGAGTGCAACACTTAGTCACAGACTCATAATTCAAGAAATCCTTCAGAACGTTATATAGTCTTGTCTTTCCTCAGGAAGAATTACTCCAAAACATCCTTCAATATAGGAAAAATCTCTCCCCTCCATGACGTGTTCCTCCCTCTCTCCCTTTCTCTCTACCCCCCTTTTCTCCTCCCACCTCTTCCCTTCTCATCTTCTCTCTCCCTTGCAGCTCTTTCTTGTGCTTCCTCTGGAAGCTTCTTTTGTAAATAAAATGCCCTTAATATTCAAACCACCTTTCTAAGCTCCACAAGAGCAATTCAGCAGGGAAGTCTTAATACACAGTCTATTTTTTTAGGTAATTAATTGAAATAAAAAAATAATAAGAAAAACAATACCTTTCTTCATGTGTGTTGTTCTGAGGTAAATCCACATCATAGAATGCACAGAAAGCAGGTGCCCGGTCCACAAATGTTTTTAATAACAATATAAAATGTTAACAAATGGATATTGGATTTCATGGGAGTGCAAACATCTGTTCAAAATACTGATTTCACTTTCTTTGACTATATACACAGAAGAGGGTTTGCTGAATTGTGTGGTATTTCTAGTCTTTTTTTTTTTTGAAGAATTTTTAATTTATTGAAGAAACTTCTTACGTTTTTCATAGTGGCTAGCCAATTTACATTCTACTAGCAGTGCACAAGTTTCCCTTTTCTCTACTGCCTCACCAACCGTTGTTATTTCTTGTTATATATAAAACTATATATGTGTGTATACATATGTATGTAGATATATGATAGCCAATTTAACGATGTGAGGTAATATTTCGTCATGATTTTGATTTGCATTTTTTGATGATTAGTGATGTTGAGCAGCACATCATATAGTTGAAAGAAAGGTCATCATGTGACATGATGGATCTGTCAATTAGCCACATTCATTGCACAGTGTACACACATATCAAAGCATCCTTTTGTTTTTTTTAAATAATAAATTTTATTTTTGTATTCCCCATACAATTGCAGCCCCCCCATTCTGACCCCAATCCCTCCCCTCCCGCCCCCGCCCCCCCAAAAGTGTCTCTGGTTCATAGTTCTTTGTTGATTTTGATTTTCACTTTCTTATAGTTATTCATTTTCCTGGTCCCTTATTTAAGTTTTCTAGATTCCTGCTATGAGTGAGACCATCCGGTATTTTTCTTTTTCTTTCTGGCTTATTTCGCTGAGCATGATCCCTTCCAGCGCCATCCATGTTGCTGCAAATGGCATGTGTTTATCTTTTTTGAATGCTGAGTAATATTCCATGGTGTATATGGACCACATCTTCTTGATCCAGTCATCTATTTTTGGGAATTTGGGTTGTTTCCAAAGCTTAGCTATTGTAAACAGTGCTGCTATAAACATAGGGGTGCAGGTGGAAACAAGTGTTGGAGATGATGTGGAGAGAAGGGAATTTTTATTCACTATTGGTGGGATAGTAAATTGGTGCAACCATTATGGAAAGTAGTATGGAGAGTCTTCAAAAAATTAAAAATAGAAATTCCATATGATCTAGTTGTCTTGTTTGGGGTATTTATGCAAAAATTACAATACCACTAATTCAATGAACTATATGAACCCCCATATTTATGCAGCATTATTTACAACAGCAAAGTTCTGGGGAAAATCTTTGTTGTTTTAGTACCCCTTGACACAAATAAAAATTACATGTATTTGAGACACACAATGTAATATAGTCAGCTATAAAAAATGAAGATGGGATACTGAAGTTTGCAAAAACATAGGTGGACCTAGAGAGTATTATGCTCAGTGATATGTTCAATGAAGGAAAACAAACAACCTGACTTCACTCATATGCAGTATGTAGAAAAAACAGATGGATGAACTAAATAAAACAAAAATAAACTGTAGACTATGAGAACAATTAATAATAGCCAGAAGGGAAGATGGAGCAAAGTGAGTAAAGCAGGCAATAGGGGGGATTTGAATGGTGATGGATAGAATTAGACTTTTAGTTGTAAACTTAATACAGTAAATAAACATGTTGGTTTTTAATACCACATACCACAAACTTATGCAAAGTTATGATACAATGATACTTCTGAAAAATCTTCTCATACATCTCAAATACATATAATTTTTATTTGTCAATTATACTCCAATTAAGCTAAAGACAACATTCAGACCCCTGAACCTCACCAGATATACCAAGTTAGCATTCTTGGGGTATGGTCCAAGAATTATCTTTTTTAACCAGCTACCCAGGTGATTGTCCTGTTCAGCCCAATTTCAGAAACAATGAATCAGATGCTCTCTGAGGTCTCTGCAAATATACATTTTGTATGACTCAGTCACCATACTAGAATAATCAAATAGATAATTTGAATCTGACCCTCTAATCCCTGAAAAATCTCTCTTTCGTTTTCCTGTTCTACCCTGCATGTTTGATAAATTACAGTTCTCAACATGAATTAACAGGTGACTACTAGAAAGTTACAAGCTGGAGATTTTATTAGCTATAACAATAGTTGGCTGGAGAAGAATCTACTTTAGATCCTTTAAAAAGATATCTTCTGAATTTTTTAAAAAGATATCTTTTGAATGAAATATGGTGGAGAAAATACTTTCTTCTGGAATGATCTCTCTGATAGCCTTTACATTTTTAGCTACGCAATGAATCATGTGCAATATAACCACTTGCAAATATTCCAAAAAAGAGCAGGGTTAAGCCAAATCCTGCTGACACCAAGGATATTTCTATTCTACATAAAATGTTTTCAACAGGATTGAGACATTTTTGACTCAGCTAGTAAAGGAGTATCATTCTCTTCTCTAAAGGCGTACAGAGAAAGGCTGATATATCTTCAGAAAAACATCTTCCTTATCGTTACCTTTGATTTTACAGGTATGTAGAAATGTACTCATGTCTTTTAAGAGTGAAACTAACTACTGGGAATTGATTCTACAAAGATGTAAGAAGCTTTCCATGAGTGTTAACTTGGTGATTTCATATGGGAGATTTGTACCTTCTCTAAAAAATGCTCAGCTCCTAAAATGTGTCTCTACCTCTTCTATCACTTGGTGTTCCAGAATCCTGGCATTTTGTTCTACAATTAATCAATCATTGGGCCTTGGGAGCGGGACCCCAGTGGGTTTCATTTGCCTGATATGGATATAACTGAAAAGATTCCTAGATATTAGATTTTCTAGAGGAGAGACCAAAATAGTCAGGTCAGGAGAGACAGGGAACAATGAACGGCGCTTTGGCTGGAGGGCTGGAATACGGATGCCAGCTCAGGGAAGTTTGTGGTAGACACTTTTCTTCATCACCACCAGCCCCTCCCTTAATGGTTTACCACACAAGATCAGGGATTATTTGCTTTCTCGCTGCTTCCAACACTCACATTAAAAAAATAAATGCACTTCCCTCCCCACTCAATGCAATAAAATATGCACTCAACCCATCCAGGAAAGAAAAAGGCACTCGGATGAAAACAGTGGGTTAGCTAAGGCAAGTTTATTGAGTATTCAGAAGACACTGCTACATCTTCTCCACTACAAGCGTCAAGAGCATGGTGAACATTTCAAGAGAGGCAATAGGTTTGGAAGCCAAGTTTCTGAAAACGTCGCAACAAACATCCTCCAGGGACAGTGACTGGAGATGTCTTCTGCTCATTCATTTTCATCCCTCGGGATCCTGGTACTAGATTTGAAAAGCAGCGTCTAGGAGGTGGGTGAAGAAACAAAGACAAAAGGAGTCACCAAGGAAGGGGCTGGCAAGGAGGCTCCAAGCCCTGGGAAAGAAGGTTCCACGCCTCGGGAACTTCTGCACATCAGTAGAGAGCATAGGGCCAGTATCTCCTGTAGCCGAAAGACCCGCAGCCATTGTAGCCATAGCCAAAGCCATAACCCACTGGGGTGTAGGTGCTGCCATAACCACAGCCCACACTGTACCCCAGGGGGTAGCCATAGCTGCCCCAGTAGCATCCTGGGAAGACAGCCCCGGAGAAGTTGTTGTAGTACATGGTGTCAGGAGTGGAAGGTGAGGGTGCAGGGGATGGTTTCCTCAGTGTGATGGTTTCCCAGTCTCCGAACCTTCTTTATATACCCTCACCCAGAGGTGTGGTTAAAAAAAAAAAAAAAAAAAACAAGGGCCTCATTTTCATTCTTCACACTAATTTGCATCACAAAGTGCCCATTAAATTGTTTTTCTTAAGATGTCTTTACAGTTGCTTAATATGTCTTTAGAGTTGCTTAAGATGGCTTTAGAGTTGCATAAGAAAGCACTCCTGTGAGAGACTGCAGAGATGAGATGCCTTCAAACAGATGATGTCCCTTCACTAAAAAAAGTATTGCAGTGACTTCAAAGTTCGCGGTCCCAAGTGTCCCAGATACAATTCTCCCTCAGCAGCATACAATTCTTCCTGTAGACTACCAAGTAGTTCGAGATTGTTAACTGTTAGAGTCCTCTTGCTCTTTGAATTTCCCCAACACACAGCAGGAATTCAATAAATATGTATTGAATAAATTAATAAATGAAATAACAAAAGCATAGTGACTGCCTGTGTCAAAATGGAGGTACTTTTTAGTATTCAGTTGATGAAATAATTCTCTCTCTCTCTTTTTTTTTTTTTCATTTTCTTTCTTCTCTCCCTTCTAGGTGACATTTGTTTACAATACTGTACATGATTCAGAGATATAAAAGCACAGCTGGTTTTTCTAATCTGCAAGCCAAATGTGATAGGACACATAGGAAGACACTTTTCTTTCTCTCTATCTAAGCCTGCCCTGTTTAGAAAACTGCTTTAAAATTTTTATCTTAATCATAGTCTCCATGGCTGTTTCTAAATCACAGCCTGAATGAATAATCTTTTTTTATGATTTATTTATTTATGCATAAAAGAACTGGGGTACAAGCCAGAAGTGTGGGGGTGAGAGGATTCACCAGGGACAGAGTGGGGAGCAGAACAGGTGGATCTACTGAAATACACTGCTGAGCAGGCGAGACAGGAGAGGTCTGCGCGCCATGTGGGTTATCTCCCTGGCCGGCTGCAGGATCGAACTGGTGCTGCAGAGGCTGTGGATAGCTCCATAGTGTTGTGCTTAACCCCCTGGGCCATCAGGGAGGCCCTAAATGAATAATCTTGTAATTGAGAAAAATAAATAAAAAGGTGTTTGTTGCTCGGTCCCAGAAATGAATTGACAAACAAATATGATTTGTTTCCTGACATACTTTTTTAAAGTAAATATTGAAAATAATAAGGTAAAAACAAAAATGATTGGGAAATTTTATGCAAATATGTACCATCATTAGATCTAATAGAACCAGATTATCTGGGGCCTCCCTGGTGGTGCAGGGGTAAAAGACAGTGATATCAAGCTATCACCAGCCATTGAAACACGAGTTCAATCCCAGCCAGTCAGGGTGCAACCCACACTGTGCAGCAGATCCCTCCTGTTTCCCCTGCTTCTCCCCTCAGCAGTGTATTTCATTAGTTCTGCCTATTCTGCTCCCCACTCTCTCTGGTGGGTCCCTTTACCCCCCACACCCCTGGCTTACACCCCAGTTCTTGTATGCATAAATAAATAAATCTTTAAAAAAAAACGGATTATCTGACAAATGTGATGTTCTTGTGAAGGGTCAGGTAACAATATTAAATCAACATGATTTCACAACAAATGATCATGCATCCCAGGATAAGAAAAGAAAATCATTATTCCTCTCAAAGCAGAAATTTAGTTCTCAAACATCTATGAAAGGAGGGATGAGAATGATCAAAATTATCTTAGATTATGCAAGACCTAATTAATTATTCCCACATATGTGCACTGAAACTACCCAGAATGGCATTCAGTAGAAAACGTACAGAAAACATAGTATAAGAAGACATGTGGGCCCAGAAATATAAAGGCACAGAGCTAGCAGGGTCATTCTAAGCTATAAAATAAATAGATGTTACTTAATAGCCCCCCAAATATTTTAGATCCCCAAGGTAGCCTTCCTTCCTTTTCCCAGCAGCTAGAATCTAAATTTCTGACAGTACATAGAAGTCACAGACTGAAGCCAAAGACAAGGTCAGACATGGAGAAACACACAAACCTTGCCAGCATTCTGACCACTAATTGGTTAATGGTAGCAGAGGTATTTTTGAAAAGTTAAGTGTTGTTCCACCATCCTTCTTTATGAACACAACTCCTGACCGCTGAGGGTGATTCAGCATTTAAACTGCAAACACTTCATGTGATTTATAGGCAAAGAAGGCTAGGGAATTAAAATTAGCATCATTCCCAAAATATAAAGATAGTTAACTCCCTAAAAATCGTAACATGATTTACATTATATTTCTATTGTCATCATATCATTCTGCTCCTTCCAGATAAAAAGGGGTAATGTTTGGAATAAAGGAAAATTGAAGCAGAAGTAGTATTGTACTTTTGCTACTGGAAAGGAAAGGAAAAAAAAAAAGATCTGAATTAATGCCAAAATTTAATCATGAGGCTCTGTTTAAGGGAGTTCCCCTCCCACTTGCCATATCTGATATGACTTTGCCCTCCAGCAAAACACTCAGTTCTCTGAGTAGCAACGCTGGATAAAAGTTAAAATATAGCAACTATAGGGAACATTCTGAATTTTTTCAGCATTCTACAGAAAAATCCTAATGTGAGAAAATTGTAAGGAAACATATTAGTTATCAACCAGGCATTTAAAAACAAACTTAATAGGCAGCTTAATCTACTGGGCTTATGAAAGCTTTATTCTAAGAAAGGTTTATCAAAGATCTGGGTTTATAGAGCCCAGAGTGTATACAATGTTAAGAACCCTCTTCACAAAAAAGAATATAACATAAGAATATAAAATTAAGTAGAAAAGTAATCAATCAATAAAATGTGAAAAGAAATCACCAAAAATACCAAAGAAGAAATACACAAAAATTAAGGATTAATCAAAATCACCAATACTGCAAAATTCTGAATAAAATATTTTTACTGCTAACTAGCTTCTGGCTACAACATTTCAAACTGTTTTCTTCTCTAAGGCTCATCCTGTCCAGGCTAGGGGGCAAATCTGTACTGGAGACATGCCAGGTGGTCCTGCAGCTTCATGTCACAAATTCTGGGTGAATTGAGGGTGGCTAAGTCCACAGAAAGTCCACACCCCCCACCTCCACCATCCAACTGAAAGAGACCTCCAACTCAACTTCTCCTTAGCCTAGCCCAAAAATGCCTCTGGCATTTCCCTGGCCCCCCAACTTGCAGGGAAAAGGGCAGCAGGTACAACCAACTGCAGATCAAATGTCTGACTTGTTCAAGTTTCTCCAAAAAATTAAGTTCATGTGACATGGAGGATTAATAAAGAAAAAATAATGTATTTTCACATATGAAATGACGTAGTATTGGACTAATCATTGCCAGATATTTATTGGTTTGGATAAAGTTCATGACCCTTTTCTCTTTTAATAACAATCCTAGGATTTCATTTCATAAATAATTTTATTTCTCCTTTCATATTTCTTGATTTCAAATAAGGTCTGACCTGAATGAGAACAAAGGAAAGTCTTGCTTCTGACTTTCGACAGAAGAACAAGAAATTTATTGTGTTCAGATTTTAGATATGGAGTCAATTCTAGAATGCACAATAAAACTGTCCTTGTCTTACAAGCTTCAAATACAAAGTTTCCAGCTTCAAAATATTGCAATTCATTAGAAATGAAAGAGAAATTACACAGTAATGCTTTGTTTTTATCATTTTTTATTGATATTGTGTCTATCAGTGTATAACACTGGATATGATTTATGGGTACAGGTTTACACCTCATCAGATTATGTTACCACCCTACACCCCCACAAAGGCACCCAGAGTTCTCCACCCTAGTCCATTCGGACCAATGGACTTGCTCCTCAACTGCCATCCCCTCTCTGGTAGCCTCAATTATGCAGTCACATTTGTTGGTTTTGTTTTGTTAGTTTTTGTCTGTTCCTTTGCTTTGTTTTTCATATTACACCTATAAGTAAAAATTATCCAAGTTCTCCTGACTTGTTTCCTTAACATAATCTTCTCCAGTCTTCCATTTTCATCCATGTTCTCAGGCAAATGGCAAGAGTTCATCTTTTTTGGTTGTTGAGTAATATTCCAGCTTGTGTGTGGGGGGGGTGTGTGTGTGTAGATAGACAGATAGAGATGACATTTTCTTAATTCATTCCTCTGTCATTGGGCACTGAGGTTGTTGCTATAACTTTAATATTGTAAATAAGGCTACAATGAAAACAGGAGTGCACACACTCCTTCAAATTAATGTTTTTGTATTATTCAGCAAGATACCTAGGAATGGAAATGTGGACTCACATGGTAGATCCATTTTTAATATTTTGACAAGTCTCCATAATGTTTTCCACATATATCAATGTTTTCTCTATAATGCAAAAATTATTTTCATTATTCTTTTCCAAAATTTATTCTCATCAATATTCTTGTACCACTATGATCTTCTGGGCATTTTATTAGCTGCTAAGATTTGAAAGATGAATGAGATGATAATTAAATGGAAAATGATAAATAGTGAAAATACACTGTTATAAAATCTATGCTACAATTCCATATATCCTCAGGAGATCTTTGGGGTGATAAAGAATGTGAACAAGTCTGTGGAAGTAGAGAAATGTCATAAAAAAAACTTATGAAAGAGATAAGTAAGTACTTGAGCCAGACTATTTCACTGATATGCATTGACATACTGGATTTGGGGAATATTCCAGAAAGAGGAGGCGGCCAAAAAAGTTTCAAACCTCACAAGTGGTAAACAGTAATGTACCATCTAGTAATCCCAGATAACTTGCTGTGGCCACTGCCTCATATGGAACAGAAGAATGAATGCAAGATGGACATGGAGAGTTAGTCTGGGCATATGTGACTGACCATAATCTCATCTGAACACAAAGGGGCCATGCATACCTTAAGCTGGGGAAGCTTGGTTGACTGTGTTTGTTAAAGATCATTCCTCTGATGGTGGATAAGATGAATTAGAATTGGGAAGTCCTGGAAGTCTGAAGACCAAGTTTAAAATCATATCCATTAAGAATGCTTTGGCTGCAAGAAACAATATCCCCAGACACAAGTTGTTTAAACAAAAGGAATTTCTCTTTCATAAATAATGGGAAATGAGAATCTTCCTCAGCCAATTCCAGAGTTAGTTCAGGGCTGGATAATATTAATGTTCAGAGCTGACTCAACTGTGAATGGCCATCTTCTCCTGAAGGCCGCAGTAAGTAAGGGCTCACAGTCTTACACATCAACACCTCAGAAACAGGAAGAGCCAAGAGGGCTTCACCTCATATCACACCCTTTCCTTGTCCATCTAGAAAAATCATTTCACTTTTGCCTCCCAACTACTTTCCTTCAGTGAACTGAATCACATCCCACAGTTGGGCTACAAGGAAACCTGGGAAAGTGTCCATCTGGCATTTTCTCTTTTTAAAAAAAATTATTTTATTTTATATATTTTACATCATTTCTCATTTTTGTACAATGGATGCTTTTCATCATGGTTATAGTCCCCACGAAATTCCCACCACCCAATTACACGTGAGCTATCACCATGGTCCTTTGTCCTCTTCTTACCTCTGTTTTTTGTTTTTTGTTTTTTTTGATCCTACTCCCTCCCTCTCCCCCCACAGAATGTCTCTGGTTTATAGTGGCCTATTGATTTTGATTTTTACTTTATTATAGTTACTTTTTTTTCCTGACCCCTTATTTGGATCCTCTATGGAAAGCTGTGTGGAGGTTCCTCAATCTGCTAAAAATGGAGCTTTCATATGATCCAGCAATTCCACTCCTAGGTATCTACCCAAAGGACACAGAAACATTAATTCCAAAAAGCACTTGTACCCCTATATTAATTGCAGCGCTATTTACAATAAGTAAGCTATGGAAACATCTGGCATTTTCTACCTGTGTCATGAGAAGCAAACTCAGGCAAAAAAGAGGGGGAAATGGATAGCCATTGCACTGATCACCAATAGTGGCATGGGAAAGCCACAGGGGTAACTAAGTTGGCAGTATTAACAAAAGGGCAAATCTAAGAATTTGTAGGGAGGTCAACTTACAAGTGTGAGTTAACATTGTCTATGGGAAACATCACCAATATCCCCACAGGGAATTCTGCTCCAAGATAGCCATGGAAGACATTGTGGGCAGGAATGTCAAAGGTCAGTGCTTCCCGATCTTTTCCCCATTGGATCACACAAAGTACATTACACATCTTTATGACAAGTGACATAATCTAAGAAGACCCTCTTAGAGGAGACAGCCATCCCGGGAGCTCAGGCACCCCAGAATCTGTGCCAATCAGCTGGTGACTCTCAGCCACAACACTGTGAGTCAGTGTTGAGGTCCCCAATTGGGAAGTTCTGCCAGATACTTGGGACAATTATCAGGCAGAGACAACATCTAATCACTGCTACAGGAAGCATATAAAGAAAAGCTCCGTGTTTTCCGAATGTGAAGTTATCTATGGAAGATGCTTGTTTAGCTCCTTGATTTAAAGTCCTCTAAATTATCATCTTTCAGCTATTACTGACTCATAGTCAGAAACTGTGACCTCAAAATATGACTTCTCTTCCATTAATTTACTAATGTCAATGCAAAATTTAATTATTGTTGCTTAGGGACTCCTATTCAGAAATTGCATCTGCTTTTTGATGAAATTAAGATTTATACCAACACCATAAGATGATACCATCTGAATACCAAGGACTGATGCTCAGGAGTCCCTTGGCAATCCACTCACCCCTACATTTGCAAATCCAATCTGTCACAAAATATTGTCAATTTTACCTTCCCACAGTCTCTTGATTTCATTAATTTCTGTTAATCTCCACTTCACTACCTCTGTTTGTAACTGTTTCCTAACAGTACAAATTACCATCAACCTGGTGACTGAGAACAATGCAAAATTATTATCTTACCATTCTGGTGACCAGAAGCCCCAAATCAAGGTGTCCTGGCTTGTCACACCCAATGGATCTGAGGGGCAAGTCCACTCTCAGGCCTCTTTCAACCCAGAGGTAGCCTGCTTTCTTTAACCTGTGCCAATGTTCTTTTGTCATTCTCTTCCTCCTGTCCCCACATCGCTCTGTACTGACTTTGAGCCTCCAGCCTTCCTTTTGTAATGACCCCGTGATTGGATTGAGTCCCCTGGTTAAGCTGGGGTGCTCTCTGGTCAAGAACCCTAATCCTCTTGCTAGATCCTTTTTACCATGTCAGGTAATACATTCACACAGCTTGCAGGGATTCAAGAGGGGACAACTTTGGGGGCCCATTATTCAGACCGCCACACTATCTAATTCAAGCTACTGGTTTATGTAACTACATAAACTACAGTAACCTTGAAAGCAAGTATCATTTCTCCCCTTCTGCTTCCTCAAACCAAAGTGCTTACAAAATGTAGATCTGGTAATGACAGATACACACACAATATTGCAATAGTTTTTCATTGATTTTAGGATTTTTTTTAATCTTTAAACTGGCCTAAAAAAAAAAATTCCAACTCAGTCTGCTTAAGATTCAATGATTTGTCTTCTTGTTTTTCAAACATATCATGCCCGTTCTCACTCTCAAGCTTTGGTACTACCTGTTGTGCACGGAATTCTCTTGCCTGGTCTCTCCTCATCAGTTGCCACCAAGCTTCAGAGTCTAGCTCTATTAGTTCCTTTCCATCATTAACCCTTCTCCAACTAAGCCAAGGTGCAACCATAGTATCAAAGCAGGACTCCACCTCCCTCACATCTGTAATACTTTTCAGAGTTGACTTTCAACATTGATTGATCTTAACATTGCCTCACTAACATGGTGATTTAATTGGCTTTGATTCCTGGATGTCTCACTATTGGACATATTATTATAGGTTTTATAAATATCAGTTCAATGAATGTTTTAAAACTAATCTAAAAATATTATTTGCAATTCCAATATAAGAATATTCTAAATATTCTAACTTTGCTACTCACATGCTATGAGAATTTAAGCAAATAACTTTTCTGGACCCCCAAATCATTCCATTGTAAAATGAGGTGAATAGACTTCCTAAAACACCATATTAACTGTTGTATGACTGTCTTGTTGGAATTTGGTCAAAGAAGGTATAAGTAGAGAGAGTGCCTTTGCTTGCTGCTTTACCTAACCCTGCTAAGACAAACTCCCTCCTTCCAATAACAGTGCTGTGATTGAAGAATATGTCAATACCTCTACAAGACATTTGCCTGCAGTTATTTCAAAAGTTTTATCTGTGCAAGAATCTTCCATAATATTTGTTGCAGCAACAAGCACTAGGCATGTTCACTTCCATTTAGGCATATAGGTAAGGAGAGTCCTGGAGCCCTCAGTGGATATTTCAAGTTTTAATGCTCTCAAGGAGCCAGACACACAGGCACACCAGGCAGGGAGGCTGGCTTGCAAGGAGGCAGGCACAGGACAGGCGGAGGTTGCAGGGGGTGGGTGGATGATGGGAGGCAGGGAGGCAAGCAGGTAACCATGCCTCCCAGTCCCCCGACCAATTTTTCTCTGAGTGATGCCACCCTTATAGCCCCAGCCTCTAGGCTCAGGTGTGTACACTTACGCATGCCCGCACCTATACTCCAGGTGTCCACAATCAGGCATGTGCACCCCACATCCTCACTCCCACACACCTCCTGCAGTAGCACAATCAAGGTGATAGCCACAGGTGATAGCCACAGAGGCTAGTGGCACAAAAAGTCTAATTACTCCATTTACCCTACAATATTTGTATAAAAATGTATATTTCCAAGGTCCAAAGAATCCTATAGATTCTGATTCCTTTGGTGTGGCTGGGGGTCAAGGAACCTGCATTTTTAAAAAGTAACCCAGTGGTGCTTTGGCCACCACTTGAGAAAAGCTATGGAAAATGTGGTCCTCCTTCACAAAACACCCAACTTGACATGGGATGCGTGGAAAATGAAGAAGAAAAAGACACCTTCTTAACAGACTTCATAACTGGAGTTGATGTGACTTATTCTTGCAACTTTGCTCCCCAAAGGACGTTTCTTGATGCCTGGAGATTATTTTGTCTCTCCTGGTTGGAAAAAGTTACTGCTTGGCATCTAATGGGTGGAGACCAGGGCTGCTGCCTGACATAGTGCGATGCACAGGAAAGCCCCCCACAACAAAGAACTAGGCATCCCCACATGTCCATAGGGCCAAAGTCAACAAGCTGCTCAGAGTGAAGGTCAGGTGCCATCAAGTATGATGAGCGGGCAACTTACCCAGGAAGGTCACTTGACAGCGCCCAGGCTGGCTGACCAAGTCCCTAACTTGAGACACCATTTCAGTGTCTTGCTATCTCAGCACTTTGGAGGCTAAACCACATTGTGAGGCTATGCGGCTAATTATCAGTACAGCGCAAACACCTCATTAATGCAACCAGCTCTCTGAAGAAGAACCCGTGTGGTTTCTTAAGAAACAACATGACGCCGCAGTACCGGCTGGATGCATAACAGGCTCACAGGCCATGGCCCGGAAAGCCTCAAGTGTTTCACAACCAGCTGAAAAATGTAATTCCAACGAAGGGATGATTTTTGCCCAAAGCTTTCTCACTGGTGGTATGTGAAGGTCATGGTTAGTGTCCACCCTCCATTGTAGGTGATGCGAAATGAAACAGCAGAGGTCCTCTCTGGTCACACAAATGGGGTAATCGAAGCTGAAATTGGAAATAATTATAAACTTTTAGCACAGCACTAACCTGCAAACTGAGTTAGTCAAAAGGACAAGAAGGTCTCTTGTGCTACCTCATTGCTAAGACAGACTCTGGCTAGAAACCTGACACTTGAACTTAATTACTGACTGGTTGACTTTTGGAAGCCCCAAGGTCATGGCCTCCTTTCTAGTGACCTTGAAAATAATGTTTCCTGTTGTTGCCCAACAACAAATGATGGAAAGCAAGATCATCATCTCATATATCATCATTCTTTAAAGTCTGCTGGAGTGGGGGGGATGGAAATACATAAATAAATCTATTTCATTTTAAAAATTAGGACCTGAAATCCAAAGCTTTCTTTATTTGAAAATTTACGTATGTTCATCAGGAAAGTTGAAAATTCCCAAGTTGCAACTAAGTGCATTGGATAGAGAAGCTGCAAATTGGAGAAAATGATTTGTACTTGCAAAGCAGCAGGGAGGATGATTAGGAAGGGAAGAAAAAAGTGCAGAACTACAGAGCAATGTAGTGCAAACATTATTGTCAAAGAGAACATCAGGAGCCTGAGAGGCAAGTCACTGGGGAAGAATTGGTGACTGAGAAGTAACGGGGTATTTTTAGAGATATACTGGACACACACACTCAGAAGTTTAATAGAAAAGTCTAAGGGTCTCTGCTTGACAAGCATTAGAAACAAGAAATAATTTGCTCCATCTGTTAGAAAATTCTCCTGCTACAATGTTTGTTTTTTTCCTGAAATAGCTTAGGAAAAACCTAAAGTCATTTTTCTATAAATAGTAAAAATAAATAAAATTCTAAGAAAATTAATTTTTTAAAAACTTTCTTTTTAAAAAAGAAAGTTAAAAAACCTTTCTTTTTGCTGAAAATGTTAGTACTATTTCATCAACACTTTGAAATCTGGGTCAGGAACATGTAGTATATATGTACACCGTGGAATACTACTCAACTGTTAAAAAGACAAACTTTTGCCATTTGAGACAACATGGATAGAACTGGAAGGGGTGATGCTAAGGGAAATAAGTCAGAAGGATAAGGACGAATATCTCTATGTGGAACATAGAGAAACAAAACAAGGATCAGTTAAAACCGAACCAATAACATTCCCTAAAAATCTGACTATAGAATTGAAGCTACTAGGGAAGGGAAGGGAAAGGGGGAGAGGGAAGAACAAAGTGGCCAGGGGGTCCAGTAGGCTATGGTGGAGGACCATGGGTGGAGGATTTGGGTGATGGGTGTAGTGTGGTAACAAAACCTAAAGGGGGAGATCTGATGCCTCTAATACATAATCAAAATTGTAAATCAACACTACCCTGATTAAAAAAGAAAATTAAATCAATAGAGGACCTCAGACCAGTTAGAATAGTGATTATTTACAGGCTAAGAAACTACAAGTGTTGGTGAGGATATAGAGGTGTGTGAGTGTACACCAACCTCATGCACTTTGGGTGGGAATGTAAACTGGTACAGTTTTGGAACTACATGGAAAACAGTCTGAAGATAACTCAAAAATCTAATAGAACAACATATGACCTAGTAATCCCACTTGAGGATATTTAGCCCAAGAATATCTAAACACTAATCTGAAAGGATACACACACTATGCCTGTGTTCAGCCAGTCCCATAACAGAGCCCCTGCACAGCTTCTCAGTAGATCAAATCTGAATCATAACAATGGTCGTGACAGCAGATGATAGAATAGACATGAACACAGAGAGCAATGGTTGCCCAGCAGTGAGCACACTGCTCAGCCATCCTTTAGTTTCAAAATACCAGTCTTCCCATAAGGGATCTAGGGTTCCTGAGAGAAGTCGCTGACCCCATGATTAGAGTAGAAAAGGACAAGATGAGCCTGAAATACCTTGTTGAGCCAAAAAGTAAGGAAATGATCAACTAACAATGGGGCCATTTCTAAAGGACATCAGAGCCAGCAAGACAGTGAGCCTATGTGCCAACTGGGACATGAGCAGCAAAATGAATAATAACATAAAAGGATTACAACATATTGAATGAAAAAAAAAAGAGTCCATGAGCCCATGTGGATATAAATATTGTTACAAATATATAAGCAAACAAAAAATAAATGGAAGGTTATTTTTTATAGTTCACTGCCAAGTCATGTATGTAGAAGGATTTCTGAAGTCAGAAAATTGTGAACAGATCCTAAATTGAGTGTATGAAAGTGTGATAAGGAAGAGTTTGTCTACACTGTCAAAGTATTAATACAGAAATTAGTTGTTAATTACAAAAGGGAAAATAGCAACTTTGCAGGGAAGAAACTCAAAGGACACTTCTTTCATCAAATGGTAAAGTGTACACCAACCAAAATGCGTAAGTCAACCGAATGTGCCCCTAGATAAAATTCACAGAGAAGAACACAACATCGCTTCCGTGCCTTTTGAACCCAAGATGCATGCTAGGAGGCAAATCACAAAGAAAGTCAGAAAAACCCAAATCATAAAACAATCTCTAAAATAATTGACCTGCATCCTTCAAATTTGGTCAAAATAATTGACCAAATCCTTCAAATTGACTTTATTGGAAAAAGTCAATACAGACAAAGAAAGGCTAAGGAACTAGTCCAGATTAAAGGAGACAAGATATACACATGATAATGGTTGGGGTGATGGCCAGGGGCAAAAGCAACTGCAAGGGACATTATCAGAAAAATTGAATAATTGAGAGCATGCAGTGTAGATTAGATACTAGTTTCCGATTGGTGTTAAATTTCCTAATTTTCATAATTATACCCTCCCTGCTCTTAGGACAAGTGAGTATGATACCTGCAATAGATCCTGAATTGAATTTGAAACTATGTGTTATTTATTTATATATACATACATAGTAAGACATATATATTATATATAATGATAAAGTAGATAAGACAAAATGTAAACATTCATCTGGTTATGCCAGACTTCTTTGCACTGTTATGGAAACTTTTCTATAAATTTGAAATTATGCCAAAATTTAAAAATTAGTTAAAATCAAAAATAGCTTGGCCTCCCTGGTGGCGCAAGGGTTTAAGATGCTACGTATGAAGCAATCCGCAGCCTCTGCAGCACGAGTTCGATACCCGGCCAGGGAGATACCAGCATGGCGCAGACATCTCCTGTCTCACCTGCTGCTCCCCTCAGCAGTGTATTTCAGTCCATCTGCTTGTTCTGTCCCCCCCTTCTGACTCTGGTGAATCCTCCAACCCCCCAATACCTCTGGCCTGTAACCCAGCACTTGTATGCATAAATAAATAAAATCTTTTTAAAAAATCAAAAATAGCTTTAGAACAGAAAGTACCTGTGAGCCCTGATAACAGAATCTAGATTCTCACAGCTGTTGGAGATGCAAAATCACCCCTTCTGTGCCTGATGCCCTGGCAACGCCCGGTAAACAGGCCAGTCGGCCTTGCGCTGGAGCTGTGCAGTGCATTCCCATTTCACAGACATGCTTATGCATGTACCCAGCTTCCCGCCTATGAAATCTACAACACTGTTTATACTATGTACATATGGACAAGGGGAAGAAATAGCCACAAGTGATGTTATTAGGACAATTGACAAAACCTGAAGATGCACTGTAGATAATAGTATTGTATCAGTGCCTAACTTATTAAAAAAAAAAAAAAACAGAAATTTACTGCATGACTGCTGAAATCCTTAAGATGAACTGGATGCTTCAACAGCGGCCCTCTTGGGTTTAGGTGTTGTTCCTTCAAGGAATCCATGCCTGAATCTGTGTTATACAATTTTTAGGTGCCTCATTTGACCAGTCCTGGCGGTATTTTGTCTTTTAGCCTTGGCACTCCATTTAAACTTTCTCTTCTGCTTGGCAGGATGGTCACACTTGCCGCAGGTCTAACTTCTTAATTTTAATAATTACATTGTTCTGTTCTTAGGTAAATGATGGGGGGGTAGACAGATACATGTGTGTGTGTGTGTGTGTGTGCTATTTTGAGTCCTTGGAAGAAATCGAGTAAAGAATATCTATCAGCGGATAATGATTTATGGCACACTAATTGGCATAAAATGAAAGGTTTGACTCTTCTGGGCAAGGATTGTGTTTTATTTCTCTCTGTCCCCAAATCCTGGGACAATGCTTGGTGCTGTAGCTACTTAGTGAGTGTTAAATATCTCTTGAAAACAGATTCTCAGGTGAGAATCTTGTTTCTTGAAATCCTCGAGAATCCTGAGAGTCTTGGGTGACTTTATTTCCCCCCAAATCCTTGACACAGTAAGCAGAGCCCAGCAATGCTTCATGCCCACAGGAGTGGACTTTACATTGGACTATACAATGCTTTGCTCACATTGCACATAAAGCAGAGGTTTGACATGTCGAGTCAATGAACAATTACTGGATATCTTCTCAGAGATGGGCAGGGGTGCAATAAATAATTGATGTGTGAATTAAAGAGCCTTAATTCAAACAGTATTTTTGCTTTGATCAAACATTTCTCAGTAAGCAAGACAAGAAGCATTTCATAAGTGCAGCCCACTTATCATTTTTTATGTCAAGCATCATTCCAGGAATGTTTTATTTTTAATAGTTACTTGTACAATCAGAGGTCAAAAAGGTAGGAAAAATAAAACTGTCTACCAAAAGGGGGAAAATACTATTTAATTATAGCTGTCAGTTTGCCTTCATGTACACAAACCTTAGGAATTCCTAAATATAGAGGTTCATAACTTAAGTCCTTTTAGTTGAAATTCTTCCAACAGCCTGTAAGGTTCAAATATCTCTAGAGCTGAGTTCAGGAGGAAAAGGAAATGAATCAAAATGGAAGTATGTCACAAATGAAAGGAGGAAATAAATGTTTAGCATGCAACAGCTGAGAAGTGTTCCTGTTTATAATTAGCATAGAGAAATACTCATGTTTATGGTATACATGCATTGAATTTTGGTCATTTTCCAGAAATTTATAAATACTGAAATCTCGACATAAAGGGACAAAATGGTGAGGCATCTTCCCCTCCTAGTGTAAAGTCTCAAGTCAGACTGAAACATGGCTGAAGTCAGGCATTGTAGGTTGAAACCGGCGGATGGGTTCAAAAGCAGAAAAACCCAGTAAAATAAAGAATCAGAACAAAAAAATGTGCAGAAGGAAACAGATTTATTAAGAGACGGTGAAACCTCTCACTACCCAACCCAACTTGGAACAGGTGGATGTTGATGGAGAATTTCACGCCACAAGAGCAGAACAACTATAGGGAAGCATATTTGCCTCCCTGCTCCAATTGTTCATTGGAGAAATCCACCTTGCTGCCTCGGGCTGCGGCTGAGTCTCAGTTCAGCATTCGATGCCTGGGTGATTGTTCAGTGCAGACTAGGCTCTCAGCCGGCAGTCAGCAAGAGAGGGAAGATGAATCTCCCGGGCACATCTGGAAGCAGAAAGACAGTCTATGCTCTTCAGGCTGTTCTGCGCACAAAGAAGTGAGGGAGAGTTCTGGAGTAACTTGGGGCTTGGGGTCCATTAGTAGGTGCTGTAGCCAAAGCCAGAGCCGGAGCCCCATGGCCTGTAAAAGCTGCCGCCGTAGCCACAGCCCAGGTTGCCGAAGTTGCTGCCCCCAAAGCTGTATCCCAGGGAGTTGTAGCCATTGCAGCCGCAGCCATAGTTCAGGGGAGAGCCCAGGGGCACCACGCAGTTCAGGGGGGTGGCTCTGAAGGTCCTATGGAAGTTGGTTCCATAGCAAGGATAGCCTGGGAAGTAGTTTCCACAGCAAAAGAAGCGAGTCATTGTGGCAGGAGTGGAGAAAGATGTGGATAGAGGGTGAAGAGCAAGGTACCCAAGTGTGAATGAAGGTCTCTGTCTGCCTAGGGCTTTTTATACCTCCAGCAGGTGGGCATGACACCCTGATCTAGACATTCTCACAATAATTTGCATAAATAATTCTATCAGTAGCTAATAAAATGTACACAAAGGAACCCACAGACTCATTGCCCATGTTTTTTGTTGGCTTTCTGTTTGCATAGGAATGTTCGGTGCCTTCAAAGCTCCTGCCCATCCTTGACACATATTTGAATCCTTTTCAACAGTGTCCCAGCATTTACCTTCTGTTCTAATTGCATCATGTGAGTCTCTAAATCCTCTGATTATAAATTTGCCCTAAATGACCTTGCCACACTTAAAAAGCTTTGGCAACAATGTAAACACTCCTATAATTTCTTGAAATTCCATCCATCTTTCAAAAACATTGGTTTATCAACTGTTTAATGGGTACAGGGTTTCTCTTGGGATGAAAGGAATGATTTGGAACCGAGGGTGGTGGCTGCAAAACATTGTGACTGAATTAACCACCACTAAATTATTTGCTTTCGAAAGGTTCATTTTAGGATATGCATTTCCACCTCAATGAGATGTTATCTTCAATTTTTAAAGCATTGTTGTACAAATCCATCTAAACATGTCTTTTTACAAAGGCTGCAGGGACACCAAATAATAGGATGGCTGTGGATAACCCAGTAATAATTCTTATGCATTTCATTTACGAGCATCTGCCTTGTTAATCCATTCTTATTTTTCCATCTTGAGCACTGCCAAGTTACCTTGTTGTGGAGTTGCCATACTGAAGCTAGGTGGAATGAAGCCTGGTTTCAAAGTCATGTTCTGCCATGCTTGGTTCTTATTGACTCCTAGTAAAACAAGCCCAGGTGCTGCGACCTATTACGAAACACCGGTTACATTTAAGGGGATAGCCCTCCCTTCTGCTCCCGCTGGTGCCTGTGTGGCTGTTTTTTCATTGTGAGAGTAAACCAGAGGAATTTGAGCTCAGCCAAGCTCAGTCAATTTCAATTCAAATGTTTAGGAAATAATCTGTTTTAGATGTGAATTAAAAAAATCTGAATTCTCTGAAAGCAAAAAAAGAAGACATTGATACCCGCACTTTTGTATGTTTTCTTTCCCCTTAATCAGCAATCATGGAGCCCAACAGGCAGAACTAATTATTCCAGTTAGATATCTCTGTATTAAGATTCTGTCTCTCTCGGGCTCTCTGACAGAAGAGCTTCCTACAGATTATTCTACATAAATGGATAAAGCTTCCCTGATTCAATAAACTGATTACATTTTGTGAGAGTTTATAGTTGAAAAGAATCAAAAGAGAGAGCCCCAAATTCAATTTTAACAAAAGGAATGTTTTTAACAAAAGGAATGTTTTTAACAAAAGGAATGAACTAAAATGAGGTGGCTGTGTCCTCAGGGGTGCACATTATATAAAATCCATGTTAATGAATCCAGAAGATTCAAAAATATGTGATTAAGAGATGGCTAAGGTGACTAAGAATAAAGTGAAAAATTTAGCTACTGATTGTGTAGACCTTCAAGCCTGCAATTTGAATTTAGTGCCACCGGGTGGCAGTGGTATTGTGGCCCGACCATTCTCTTATGTAAGCAGGCAGAAGAATCCACTGAAAAACGTGTTTGAAATTCAGATTTCCGGGAATCGACTCTCTCACTACTGCCATGCAATTCTGGAAACTTCTATTTTTAATGAGTATCTCAGATAATTTTCATGACTACATCATCCAGATAAATTCCGGGCCAGTCTTTCATACGATTTCAAGGAACTGGTCTTTGCTTCGCTGTATGAAATGGCCTTCAGCTGTTTCTCTCTCATTGCTAAGTGTTTAGGAAAAATACCTAAGATTCCTCACATAGTCTGGTTCCTGTCTAAGAACTCTTCCTCACTTCCCGCTGCTCAACCTCTCCTCTGATCCAGCCACTGTGGTCTCCTTCTTCCATGTCTGTCTCCCTCATCAGATACCCTCAGCATAGGCACCTGATCCGTCTTGTTTGTTCCTGACTATTACATAGTGGGAACTCAGTAAATATTTCTAAATCTCTTCAGTGAATGAATGAACGAATGAATGATTGTCGGGGCGCGCCATCAAAGATGACAATGATTTCAACAGGTAGAGAAAGGCAAAGGTAATTAGGAAGAAGGACATTCATGGGCAAACGTAGCAGACCTGTGTCTGGGGACTGGTGAGCTGATCCATTTGGGCCCAGCCCATATGTGGGGAAGTAAAGGGGAACTTCCTGGTAAGTGAATGTTGTAGCTCCAGAAAGGATGGCTTTCCATGCAGCGTAGAGATAAAGAGCAGTTATGAAGGGATTTAATTAAGGAAATGATGTGACTAGAATGGACTTACTGTGAATGATGGATTGTAAGGGAGATGTATGGAGGGAGGGGGATCTATTAGTATTCTACTAGAATTGTGAATTCAAAAAATAAAGAAGAACCTGAGGTAAGCTGGTGGCAATAAAAATAGGGGAAAAAATGACATATTTGAGTGACATCATGGAGGGAAAATGACCGGGACTTAGCAATGCATGAAGTCATCAGTCATTGAGGAAAGAAAAGGAATCCAAGGACTTACTCCTGGGAAAAGGTGCTTCTGTTTACAAAGGGACACCCGGAGAGGGATTTTAATTTGAGAAGTCAATTTTGTCAAGGAGATTATAAGTAAACATTTGGAAATAAAAAAAAAAAACAGCTTTGACTTGAAAAGGTAAATAATTGGGGCTTCATTTGCCTTAAGATAAATACATCAAACAATGTTGGTGGATAAGATTCGCCAGATAAAAGACTAACAACAGAACGTTGGGTCCACGCACTTTAAGGAGAATGAAGAACAAGAGAAGTCAGCGTTGGCACTCAACACGGGTCAGAGGGTGGCAGGCAGTGAGTTCAGTGAAATTAACAGTCATCACGCAGGTGGACATGTTCCAGAGCAGAAGCACCAGCAGAACTTGATGTCGTGAGAGAGTCCAGAAAAATGAGGATCGAGACGCCTCCCTGAATCTGGCAAACAATGATGAGTCTGAGGGGGAGAACTCGGTATAAGGAAGGGGAAAATCTATGCTGTAAGTGATTAACAGTTGCAAAACTGATCTTTAAAAATAACTAAAAATAACAGTCTTCTACAGATAATTATCCAACTATATTTCTGATCTCTATTTCTAACTATATCTACACCTCGATCTACCTCGACAGTGGATAGAGACACAGATCAGGAACTACTGTTTGATCCTTCTGCCTTTGAGCTATCTTTCCTCACAATTTTCTCCCTCTCCCTGCTTACATCATATATATATCATATACGTGTATATATTAATTATAGATGTACACACACATTAAGCAATCCTGCATAGTAGAGCCGGAGGAAACACTAATCCAACTCTCTCTTCATTTTATTCATGAGTGAGACGTCAGTAACGAAGTGAACTAGCCAATCTCATATTACCAATGTTGACTCAAGCCTAAAATTAAGCAGCTTTGAGCCCTGGGTTCATTATAGACTTGAATGTAACTAATTGCTCAGGAAAAAAAAAAAAGACTCCTTTTCTGCTCTTCAATTTCTGTGGTGGACAGACCCCAGGCAAACCACTGCCCCTGCCTCTTGTTATCACACCCTTGAGAGCTCCTTCTCCTGAGTGTGACTTGCTCGTCATGACTAGACTCTGGTGGCAGTGACAGGATGTCACTTCTGTGGCTCTACTCCACAAGCCTACAGCATCTGTCTTACTCAGGACACTGGCCATGCGGGGTCTGCTAAATCAAGTTCCACCTTGTGGAGACCACTGGCAGGAAACAGTCACATGCAGCCAGGAACACACAAAAGAATCTGGAGCCCTTAGCCCAATAGGCTACAAGGAGTCAGATCCACCAACACCTATGTCAACTTAGAAATGGGTCCTTCCCCAGCTGAGCCTTGGGATAAGACTGCACCCCGGATGACACCATCATTTCTGCTTTCATGTGAAAGACCCTAAAACAAAAAAAAAACACAGCAAAGCTGTGCCCAGAATCCTGCTCTACAGCAGCCAGGTAACAGCTGACTGCTCTTTCAGTTCACTAAGTTTGTAGTGATGTTGCTACACAGCGAGAGAAAATTAATACAATACACACACACACACACACACACACACACTCAGATCCAATCCGTCACAGATCCAATGATAGTCTCCAACATTTATCACAAATCTCTTCACATTGCTCCATCTCCACTGTCACCAGCTGACATCGTCTCTTAGCTCTCTGTCATGGCCTCAGACACGGGGTGAACTGTTATCTGCAGCAACAGGAAGAAGGGGTTCAGAGCTGCTAACCCACTTGCTCCTTTTTAACTGTCCTCCTCACACTGCACCGGACTATCTATCACTGCTGCACCCTGGTTTCAGCTGCCCTGCATCCTCTCTGCTTTCTGGATTTAAGAATTCCATGTTTCTTTTCTTCTCTATGATTTTTTTATTACTCAGGTTTGTTATAATGTGTTCTTCTTAAAAAAGAAACTATCTTTTCCATCATTTCCAGGAGCTGGAGGAAGAATAGGAGGTAGGTGCCAGTGTTTAGGTTGTCATTTGATACAATACCTTTTCTAGAACAATTTTCACTATATTGTGCTATCTCCCCAAAAATCCATTTATAGACATTTTTTTCCTGGAACTATATCCTGGCAGGAACTTTTTATAATGTTTCTTGTAAGTACTATGCAGCCACTGCAAATTATATTTATGGGGAATTTTTAATGGCATTGCCAAATGCTCACACTATAATAAGTATTAAGACAGTACAAAAACCACATATTGAGTCTTTGGACTCCTTGAGGCAAAATTGTAAGTCATACTAATAATTAGCTATACCCACAAGAAAATAGAAAATGGGCCTGAGAACAGACTTTTGGGAACCTTCAAAGACTGAGAGAGACAAAAAATGAGAGAGAATGAAAGAGAGCCTGGTGGGCTTCCTGGAGGAGGACACAAATGAGTTGATTTTTTTTTTTTAAGATTTATTTATTTTGCATAAGAAGAGCTGGGGTGCAGGCCAGAGGTGCAGGGGTTGGGGGAGGATTCACCAGAGACAGAGCGGGGAGCAGAACAGGCAGATCTACTGAAATACACTGCAGAGGGGAGCAGCGGGCGAGACAGGAGAGGTCTGCTGCACCATGTGGGTAGCTCCCTGGCTGGGGATCGAACTCATGCCACAGTGGCTGGGGATAGCTTGATAGTGCTGAGACTTTAACACCTGCACCACCAGGGAGGCCCAAATGAATTAATTCTTAAAAAGGAACAGAAAGGAGCCAAGGGAAGCAAGGGAGGAAGTGGAGATGAGTAAATCTCTTCAGGTTTTAAGATTTGAGCCACGCTCTCCCATACAGAAGACCATTAATATGCACATTAATGTATTCAAAATAAGCATTTTAATTCACTGATAAACTAGTGCTAATTAACTAATTAATACACTCGAAAAATGAGTCTACATAAAGCAATAATGCAGCATTTTTATAGTCGCCGAACATGCAATGCCAAATTTGGGACCTTCTTAGCAGCCTTGTCCTGAAGTCTGCTGCCCTCTGCAGACAGACAGTATCACAGTCAGGCTCAGAGAAGCGGGCGTCCGGAACAGTCCTGTGGGTGTGTCCATCCGTGAGTCATCTGGCTGAACCACCCCACTCTGCCCTGGCTAATGTAGACAAGGGCCATTGGAATGCTACCAGGAAATGTAGCTCCAAAACAACAATCCATAATCCTCATTAAATACCCTTAATTTGACTCAGCTACGTTTCTGAGACTCTATTCCACCTGTCAAAGCATAATTGCGCTGGAACAATTATCCTGATTGTTGCCCTTAGCTATTGCTTCTCCCTGGTATTGCTCCTTTCCTGGAACTATTATCCTGATGTAGCCTCTGGCTTTGCCTTCTTCCTGTTTTTCTCCATTCTTTCATTTTATCAGCAAGGAACAGGTTTGGGCCTTAGGTGGAAAATGAGACATGCTTGTTGACTCAAGTTAGTCCAAGAATATCTGTTCTCCCAGTTTCCCAAAGAAACATACTGACTTTTAAAAGAAACCAGCTATCAGGGCTACTAAATGTCATAAAACATTGGGTCCCAGGGTTCCCTTGCAGTGAATGGGCTTGTGTTTCTATGTGTTCTTTTATATGCAAATGAATGGGACACCTGCAGTGAACAACAGCTATATCTAAACAGAAGTTTTCCTGCACCAGGCTTGATCCTCTCTATAGGAAAACTGAATTTAGAGTCAGAAAAATTTGGAGATAACTTCAAAACCAGCAGTGAACAAGTAAAGATGTACTCTAAAGAATCACTAAAATATTTTTCAGCCCCAACCAGAGAGGGGTGGAGATGAGCAGGGGGGAGGAGAGGTTGGAGAGGCGACTGGGGAAGGAAGGTAGAAGGATGGAGAGCAAGAAGGAGACCTGGAGGAGGCACATGGAGCAGAGAGACATGTGAAGAAGCTGTGCTTGCTTCTTGGTCCTGGCCTGGTTGACACAGATGTGGGTGAGAGTCCCTGGGGAGGTTAACAATGGCAGCTTTTATCTTGATTTTGACTTTGCTCCTTCTGTCCCAGACGTGCTGGGCCTCTTCTGTCCCTTTCCTCTGGGTCCCTGCCCGGAGGTGCCTGTGGCAGGTTTTGGGGCCTCAGTGGCCCTGCTTTGGACCAACCCTGTTTGTCAGGACATTTACCCACAAGGGGATGGGTAACTCTGGGTACTTGATTTGGGGTCTATTTCATCTATTCCTTCTCTTCTCTTTATCTCATACTAATTGTATTAAAGACCTTTCCATTAGGGGCCTCCCTGGGGGCTCAGGGGTCAAAGACAGCACTATCAAGCTACCACCAGCCACTGCAGCCTGAGTTCGATCCCCCGCCCCGGAGGTGACCCACATGGTGCAGCAGACCTCTCCTGTCTCCCCGCTGCTCCCCTCAGCAGTGTATTTAAATAGATCCATCTGTTCTGCTCCCCACTCTCTCTCTCTGGTGAATCCTCTGGCCTACACCCCAACTTTTGTATGCATAAATAAATTTTTTAATGATTTATTTATTTATTTTATACAAGAACTGGGGTACAGGCCAGATGCACAGGAGGGTGAGAGGATTCACTAGAGACAGAGTGGGGAACAGAACAGGCAGACTGACTGAAATACACTGCTGAGGGGAGCAGTGGGCGAGACAGGAGAGGTCTGCCGCGCCATGTGGGACCCTCATTGGCCGGCCTGCCGGGATTGAACCCGCGCTACAGAGGCTGCGGACATTTCACAGCATGGAGCTCAACCACCTGTGCCACCCGGGGAGGCCCAAGAAATAAATCTTTTAAAAAAGACCTTTCCATTAAAGGTCTTATACACTAGTTTTGTCTTGATGTGGCGGATGGTACAACTTATTTAGAATGGGCAGGTTTGGGGGATTCCAGGTGCCCCTCTCCCTGCCCTGTAACAATAACATACATCTGAAGAGGTGTGACCCGATTCCCCTAAACCATGTACAGTATTGTAAACCAATGCTAACTCGGAAAAAAGTTACAAAAAATTAATCAAATAAAATGTCAAATAAATGAGCAATGATCACTTTGGACAAAAGAAAGTAAACTCATTGGTTTGGGAAGAGAGTGGAGTCGGTGGGAGTCAGATTGGAGAATGAAGATTTACAAACCTAGTTTGGAGAAGCTGTGGTAATGGCTGTCATGATAATAACCACAATAAACATTAAAATATGACTTCTATAAGGCGGAGAAGAAACACAAACAGTGAGTCTGGATATGAGCACTAAAAACGCTTTTTGTTTGAAATAACACTAATAGTTGAATTCGTGAACCCACTGAGGAAAAAGTATTACCATCAAGCTCAGAGAACCAAGTTGCCTTCTGAGGTCTAACAGAGAATTCTCCTCGCCAATAAAACCATATTTATTTTTACTAGTCCCAGGCAATTCGCCACACTGTTTTTTAGACATAAGTTATTTTCATCTTTTCTGAGCACTCTCTTATGGCACAGCAAGAACTAGAACTCTCCCTGTGCACAGAGTCTGAGCATTGGATTAATCTTTTAAAACTTTTCAAAGAGTATCTAAAATACAGATTACTCCCTTAAGCCAGGAAGTGGAAGCTCCTATTTTATTGGCTAGGAAGAAAAATGTCAAAAAAAGAAAGCTCAAATTGTCTTCAGAAGTCAAGATGAAGGCCTGGATTTTGGAACATGTGAAAATTAAACTTTTCCTCAGGACACAAATACTTCCTTTGTGTTGGAAGCATCAGTAGAGTCCCATTGACCTAAGAAGGACTGTTAGATTAGATATTGTGACATTATAATTAGCCCTAATAACAAGACTTATGATCAAAGAAGTGAAAGTCCTTAAATTTAAATTGGAAATATCAAGAAAAACGTCATCATTGTTCTCTTTAAAAAATTATAGATCTCCTGGCTCAGTCTACTGAATATCTACAGACAACTTGTTAACAACGAGGCCCCCTAGTGTCCACATTGTGTGTTCATAGCACTATTTTGTATCAAACAGAAGGAGCTCTTTAGGGAAATAGCAGATTCCAGGTCTGGAGCCAGAAATGTAGAAAATGAGCCAGTGGAGAGGGGAAAAAGGGGGGAAAGGGAGGAGCAAAGGAGGGGAAGAGATAGGAGGGGGCGGGAGGAAATGAGAGATAAGAGGAGGGGGGCTGCAGGAGGGTGGGGGAGGGCAGTAGGGGAGAAAAGAAAGAAAAATTAATGAAAGGCACATCCTCAATCCAATCTAACCAACCTCTAAATAGGGGCATCTCCTCCTTAGCACCATTAGTCTTGGGGCTGGTCAGCCTTGCTGTGCAGGCTGGCCTGGGCCCTGTAGGGTGTTCCTAGAGCTGCATTCCAGCCTCTAGCTGTTACAGGGCAACCCGCTCTAAAACGGGTTCCCTGACTGTGGGTCCTCACCCACATTCTTAAAAAGGACTTACACTGCAGGCACACACTAAAAGTTAACAAAAGCTTATTTACAAGGGAAGGGGAATGAGAAAATGTACAACTCACGGAGAAAAGAGGGCGATAAATTCTTAAGTTCCACCAACCTGGAATCCCAAGTGACCCACCGAAACCAAACCTGCCTGGCCAAGAGCATGAACCAAGTGAAGCCCCAACCCTCCTAAGATGGCTGGTTTTATTTACAAACAGAGAAAATGGCTGCTTAACTCTACCCTTAGGTCCTCGCAACTACAAATCATGGGATTTGTAGATCCCAGTGTCTTGATGGAGCAGGGGTGGCATCCACAAAGCTTGTACGGAATTCGCTCAGGATATCTTTTCCCCCTAACATACCTACAAGATGCTGGTCACACACCCTATAAATCTGTCTCTAGACATTGCCTAATTGCCCATAGGGGCAACGTCATCCCATCAGAGCCCCCACTTTAGATCTAACCAGCAACCCAGAGTGAAGACAGAATACACAGGAACACAGGAGGCACATCTGCAGTTGCCACCACAACTCGCGGTCAGCGACAGCCTCTGACCGGCTAGTGGACAGAGTCAGGACTCTGCTTCCTCAGCCTGTCCTGTCCCAAATGCCTCAGTGAGTGTTACTTAAGAAGCATGAAATGCGATAAAGTGCAAGTCATTCATTTGGTAAATGCAGATAATTGGTAGGGATGCAAGGAAAGGCGTCAGTAATAGAACACTATTAAGCCACCTGGGGAACAATGCAGAACACAAACCCCAATCTGCGCTCTCAGAGAGCGGAGGAAGCTGAGATTGTTACACTCCAGCTTCCACCTATCACTGTTGATGGACCACACCCGCCATTTTCCTTCCTTGATGCCTCCAGAGCCTGGTACACCAGCTCCCTAACACCCCTCCTTCCAAGGGAAGGCACCCAGGCACCCAGGTACAGACATTACTGGCTGGCAAGCTGCTGGGGAGTGAGGGGTACAGGGGTACATCTGCTATTTAAATAAAATATCACTAAGGTTTGTTTTAAAATAGTTTTAGATATTGTGAAAAATTTAATAAATTGTATGAACAGCCAAATAAAACTTGCATTAACACCTGGCAGAGAGGGTGTCATAAACTTGACAATGGCCTGGGATCTCCAGGAGGGAGGATTTGCTTATATAAGCCAGCACTGTCCTTCGGTGCATTGTTGATTAATCAAATATTTGGAAGATAAACCTATTTTATATATGAAGAAACTGAGCCCCAGAGAGCCAGCTGCCTTAGGTCAGAGACCAGGAAGATGGGTCAGGCCTGGACCCATCTTTACCTGTTTGATGCTGGGTTGGGGGTGGGAACGCGACCTTTGACCCTTGGGACTCCAGGGATTGGACAGGCCTTCGTGAAGGCTCACTGGCTGGAGGGTGAGAGGCCAGCCTCTTTCTGCCTGAACCGCCTCTGCCCAGCCTTGCTGGACAAGTAGGCAAGGAAGGCCTGTGCTGGGCTGTAAGAGCATCCCCTGTGCCAGACCTAGCCTCTGGGCCTGGGAACACAGTCATGCCACCTCTGGTCTGGACTGGGGCACAGGCGACTGGCCCCTCTGCCTCCTGAAGGATAGAGAGAGTGACTGCAGGGTCTGACAGAGACTCAGAACTGAAGACCCCCAGGACCCGTGTCTGAGTCGTCTGTGTTGTCTGTGGCCTCCACCAAGTCAGGCCCAAAACAAAGACTTAGGAATGTTGCAGCAGAGGGTCCGCGAGCCAAAGGAGGTCTGTTCCCTGTACAACTGTCCTGTGCCTCCCCACCTGAAGGAGCCCTCAACCACCTCCAGAGCTTGAATAACTGGCCAGGGAGCCAGAGAAGGGAAGATGGAACAGGCCACAGTGACAGGAGAACAGTCAGCAACTCAAGCTGCTCCCCAACAGGGCTGCTCCTGGGGGTCTCCACTCTTAGGTCCTTCTCCCCCAGTGCTGGCCCCTGAGCAGAGGCTCCTACTCCATGTGTTTGCCGAAAACACAGAAATTCTTTATTTCCTTTCAAGAGAGAAAACAAACAGACACCTCTGATAATTTCAGACAAGCTTATCCTTGGTCACTTGATATTAAAAAAAGAGAATTTCTGGATAAAGATAAGCTGGACACTTTAAGAAGTATGTATGGGGGCCTCCCCTGGTGGCACAGGCAGTTGAGTGCAGCGCTGTGAAGCTGTACGCAGCCTCTGCAGAGCGGGTTCAATTCCCGGCCAGGGAGAAACCCACATGGCGCGGCAGACCTCTCCTGTCTCGCCCTCTGCTCCCCTCAGCAGTGTATTTCAGTAGATCTGCGTGTTCTGTTCCCTGCTCTGTCTCTGGTGAATCCTCTCACCTTCCTGCACATCTGGCCTGTACCCCGATTCTTGTATGCATGAATAAATAAATCTTTAAAAAAAAAAGTATGTGTGCAGATGAATGGGGCCTGGGACTGGGAGTCAGACTCCAAAAGCTCTGTCCTTGTTGCAGGGAGGAAAGAATTCAATGTGGAGACCAGAGTTAGGCAGAAAAGAAAGAGACTCATTGACAGGAAAGCTCTCTAGTCAGAGAGGGGTCCGGACCTGGTAGCCGCTGAAAGGCAGGAAGCAGGGGTTTAAAAGCTTTATTCAAAAATGGGGTGGTGACTGTGTGTGGTTTTTGGTGGGCAGAGCTCCAGGCAGGTCCCTCTGTGGATGGTTTTGGCTCTTTGCCATCAGTTGGCTCTGGTGCCTCCTTGACCGGGTGATACCTGGTTTGGGGAAGGCAAACAGTGCTAATCTTGGTCCGCACAGGTGAGCTCCTTGGCGGGCAACCTGAGGAATTTCCTGTTTTGCAGGGCGAGGGCCCTGGGGCCTAACTGCCGACCTTCCCAGCTTGCTTCCTCCTTCACTGCTAATGCTCGAAGGCCACCATTCACTAAACAGAGAACTAGGAAACAGCCAGTTTGGAAAATGCTGTTGTAGAGAACACTGAGACTAAGCAAGAAGTGAAGTGAATCAAGGAAGTAGGTGGTTATATCCTTGATCATGGTCTCAAAGTCATCAGAACCCACTGTACCCAGCAAGGGCCCTAGAACTTAGTAAAAACTAAGTGTAGGGTAAGTAAATGATATCAGGCTTTTCTGCCCTCCCGCCATTAGGATAATGACAGAAACCTGTGGTCCCGAATGCAGGCCTGATGGCGGGCACCTGGAATAGGGGGTGGGCATATGGAGATGGAATTCACCTGGGCTAAGGCTGAGCTTATTCACCGGCATCACAGGGACACCAGAAGAAGCAGAGAAGCAAAAGCAGAAGCATGAGAGCAGCAGAGGCCATGAGAAAACACCGGAGAGCCCAGATAGAGTGAAGACTTGCTGGCAGGCCTCCCAGCACCCCCAGCACCCCTGCCTGCTGTGTACCTGGTAAATCCCAATAAAAGCCTGCAAAAGTCACCCAGGGCTCCAGGGCTCTCCTTCTTTAACTGTCTGCTCGGATCATAGAGAACCTGCACTGTGCCCATTCCCACCTCTACACTAAGGCACCCCCCTCAGACATTACCAGTGGGCTCATGATTCAACCTGGGTCCCAAGAGGAACAGAAGGAAAAGCACAGACTCTGGGTTGGATGAGCATAAATCAAAGTCTTTCTAACTCACACTTCTAGGCACTGTTTGCTCATCTATCATGGGAAAATACTGATGATTAAATTACATGATGGAAATGAAATATATTTCCAAAAAGAATATAATTTGCTGTTGTCAACTACTCATAACTGATGTGAATATCCCTACAACTAAGAGTGAGTTCTGTAATCTGGTGAATAAAATTCCATTTGCATTATATATTTAAACTCCAAGGACTTGAAAAAATGAGTCTTCAAATCGCAAATGAGATTGGCATAACCTAAAAAGTCACTTTCTGATCATTTTTTCACACTTAATTAGCTATAAGTAATCCAAAATAAGAAATCTAAATATTTAAAATCATAAAATGTATTAAGTTTGATCAATGGATAAAATTTTCATAATATTTATAATGCAAATGGTAAAAAAGAAGTAAATAAAATTTTCATTTAGGTAGGCTTTAATAACAGATTCCATAATATAAAGAGTAAATATGTAATGATCTTTAAAGGTTTTGTTATTTCTCTCTCTTAGAATTTATTAGCAGAATAACAATGTACAAAATTTTACTATGCTCTTTCAGATAATAGCTCTAGCACTATGGTGTGTTCTTGAAATTACATTTTATTAGGAAAATTAATAAACATTAATGTAGTACAGAGGACAGTGTTTGAAAGTACATTGTATGCAGAAAGACTCAAGCGACTTAGACTGTTGTGTTAACATTTTAAAAACAAGGAAGAAATGTTACCTCCAAATATTTGAATAGCCATTATAATTGCTCTCAGACAATAAAATTAGAAATAATTGCAGGCAGCTACAAGCAAATAAATCTTACCTGATTCCTGAGACTCGTAAATGCTACTGAAGAGGACGGACAACGCTTGAATGTTGTTAAGGGATTTAAATACTAAATAGAATGGAAAGAGGAGCCTCCCTGGTGGCACAAGGGGTTAAGTCTCAGTACTATCAAACTATCAAGCTATCAGCAGCCACTGCAGCATGAGTTCGATCCCCAGCCAGGGAGCTGACCCACATGGCGCAGCAGATCTCTCCTGTCTCGCCCGCTGCTCCCCTCAGCAGTGTATTTCAGTCGATCCTCCTGTTCTGCTCCCCACTCTGTCTCTGGGGATCCTCTTACCCCCCACACCTTTGGCCTACACCGCAGCTCTTGTATGCATAAATAAAATAAGTAAATCTTAAAAAAAAATGGAATGGAAAGAAAAATGTTATACTACATCATATACAAGGTCCCTCACAATTCAGATTATGATTCTATAACTTTAATATCCCCTAAAGCTCAGTGTAAAACACATGCAATATAGTCAGCTGAAATATGGCAGCAATTTTACATGGTCCTTGTTTGCATTTTTTACTGATGTAGCTCTTAAAGAAGAAATTATACTTCAGAGTCAGCCTTTTAAAAATGAAGTCACAATCTGAGGGGGTGGGGGAAGCAAATATTATCAAAAAAATTTAAATAATAATAAAATAAAATATGCCAAGCAAAAAAAATTCTTTTAAATAAAAATAAAAATGGAGTCAGAAAATATTATCATTTTTGAAAAAGATCGTAAAGTTCACCCACCCACATACACACACACAAACTGTTGAATGTCCTTTTGCAACAGGGTGGTCCCCAGGAAAGGGGGAGGTTCCCTGCCCCACCCAAGGAAGGGTGGAGCTGAGCAGGGAGAGAAGAAGCTGAAGAAGAGACTGAGGAAGGAAGCAGGATGGAGCCAGGAGACCTGGAAGAGGCGCATGGAGCCTAGAGACACGTGAAGAAGCTGCGCTTGTCTTTTGGTCGTGGACTGGGTGACACAGATGTGGGTGAGACCCGTGGGGAGGTGACAATGGCAGTTTTTATCTTGATGTTGATTTTGCTCTTTTCCTTCCGGACTTGTCCGGTTGTTTGTGACCCTTTTTTGTGGGTCCCCACTGGAAGATGCTTTAGACATTTAGCAGGCTTTGGGGCCTTGTTCTGGGCCGATCCCATATGGATGGAGTTTTACCCACGAGGGGACGGGTAACTTTGGGTGCTTCATTTAGAAACTAGACTCTTTGCCTTACCTGTATTGTTTCCTAGTTTTATTAAAGTTCCTTCCCATTAAAGTCTCCTATGTTTTGTGTTGATGCGGCAGATGGCAGAACCCATTTAGAATAGGCAGGTTTGCGGGGTTTGGGCTGCCCCTCTCCCTGTCCTATAACAGATTTTTAACACTTTCATGAGATACATGCAGAGGATCCTTTGTAGAGCTTCCCACATATGGATGGTCACTCATACCCCTTACTAATTAAAAGTAAATGATCCAAGATATAGAAACAACCTAAGTGCTCAAAGGCATATGAGTGGATAAAGAAAATGTGCTAACTATACACGAAGGAATATACTGAGCATAAAAAATGAAAAAGATGAAATTTTGCCATTTGCAACAACATGGAAGAAACTGGATTGGGGGATTAACTAATCAAAATAAGTCAGAAGAAAGACAAATACTGATTGGTGCCCCTTACATGTGCAATATAGAGAAACAGACAAAACTAAACCAAAAAATCTTGAGACATCCGACTGTATAATTGAGGCTCTCAGAGTGGGAGTATGGAAGGTGGGAAAGATATGGGGGCAGAGGGTCCAGTGGTCTGTAGTGGAGGATCTGATGGTGGGAGTGGTGTGTCCACCTACCTCTGAAGAAGTGTGGACCCGTGCTCCTAAAACATATTCAGTGTTGTAAAGCAGTGTGACCTCATTAAAAGTAATACAGATTTTTAAATTTTCATTTTTTAAAAAAGTAAAATGTCCCCTTGAGCTATGACGAAATGCAATGATCCCCTAATCGTCCTGCTTCCTTCAAAACACCAAACCTTCCGTTTCTTGGGAGGGACAAAGGAATAAAACTTCCAGTTCCATTCATTCACTTTGCATATCTTGTTGAGATTGGCACAAATACCAAGATCGGGGGAAATCAATTCCTTCTAAGTTCTGTCTTAGAAAATACAGACATGCTTCTTTTCCATGTGGTCTTCCACCTGCCTCCATGTGAGGTCTGGTAGCTGCCTGGCCCTTAGTTGTGACCATGCCAGAAGTGTTGTTTGGAGGTGGGTAGAGAGAACCATTGAGTCCAGATGTGTCTAGTACATTTTCTCATTTGATTTATAAATAACAAGTATGAATGATATTTTGATTTGAATCACCATCTGTCCACAAACTATGATTATTTTCAAAAATTCCTCTAAATAATGTGGTAAAAGAAAAAGATTTGATTAATCATTTGCTTCCAAAACCTACACAAGTTTTGCCCAAATGATAGGAGTACATCATGGCATATGCAAACGAGGGCACCATTTTGGAGTGAACTGCTTCTTTGGGAAGCAGAAACATTTATGAAACTCAAACTGGGAAAGAGGAAATAGACACAAACTCAATTTAAAAATTGAAACCAAATCCTAATTTGACATACAGTGAATTTTCTTCTTTATAGAACTGGATTATGAAAATCTGGATTATGAAAAGTTACATATGGCAGTAGTTGCCTAAACCTAGGGAGGGAAGTTTATTGGAAATTCGGTATAAATGGATGGGTGAACTATAGCTGGTCTTAGAAGGCTTGTTGAAATCTTACCACAAAACAGTTATTTAACTGCATATGAAAGGAGCATGCAAAAAATGGGAAGACAGGGCCTCCCTGGTGGCACAGCGGTTGAGCACTGGGTTGCGAAGCTGCCTGCAGCCTCTGCAGCATGGTTCGATCACCGGGCGAGGGTCCCACATGGCACGCAGACCTCTCCTGCTGCCCAGACCTCTCCTTCCGCCCGCTGCTCCCCTCAGCAGTGTACTTCGTCAGTCTGCCTGCTCTGCTCCCCACTCTGATTCTGGTGAATTCTCTCACCCTCCCATGCTTCTAACTGTACCCAGTGCTTGTATAAATAAATAAATAAATCTTTAAAAAAAAATGGGAAGACAATATTGTACTCTAGAAGAGAAAACAAAGCATTTTTCAAAAAATTTATTGTAAAAAGAAAAAAAATACTTTCTTTTTATTTTTTTAAATTATGTACCATTGTTTTAATCTTTGTTAATTTTTGATAATATAGGATTTCTCCCCTCAGGTGTGGACCCCAAGGTTCTACCATCACCAGTGTATTCACCAGTGTATTCCATTGAGGAGAAGAAAATTTTAAATGCTGTGGCCTCAATAAAATTCAATAAAAATAAAATAGGATATAAAATATGAAAACAACATGAAAATACAAAATGAGATGTGTAGGAGGTTTTTAAGACACAAGCCAAGCTGAAAAGTTCCCCAAAATATTATAACTATTAAAAAAATGGGATAGTAGAATTTATATTTTATCACTATGCATAAACAGCAGAATTATCAGCAATGAAAAATTGGGTCTTGTGTACTGAAGGATAAACTTGGGAAGTCTTAAAAGAAAATGAAAATAGTGACAATAGTCAGTCTCCGTTTCTGCCTGGAAATGAACAGAACACAAGAGGAGAAATGAAATTAAATAAACTGAATTCTGAAATGCTGTCTTTGATGTTTGTTTTACTTTCAATATTTTTTGAACTAGAAATGTTTGCATTTGTATTAAAAAGTCTAATGTAGTGATGGTAAAAGCAAATGCCTATGAAAGTTATATAAAATCTGAATCATGGTAAATGAAAAACAAAGCTTGGAAAATTGTGGAAAACAGCAGAACACATGCTTTACCTAAATTCTTTCAAAGTTAAAATTTAAAACAAATTTTAAGTGGGCATATTAGCCATACTGGGCCTACTGTCTACCATTTCTTAACCCAGGTCAAAAATTTAGTTTCTCTTATTTTAAATCCCTTTATCTCTCATACAGATCAGAGAGAGACAGAGATGATAGCTAGCTAACTAGCTACATAGATAGATAGATAGATAGATAGATAGATAGATAGATAGATAGATAGAAGATAGGTAATAGAAAGGACACAACAAATATATGTAAACATATATGGGAGATAAGATAGAGGAATTTAAAATAAGAGATAAAATTATATCTCATTATATAATTTTTATATAATGGTAGTATGGTCATATATGTATGTATCTATATAGCTATATATACATATAGCTATATAGATACATACACTGTATAGGAATATCCAGATACACAAATCCAACCATAGTACCATATGTATAGACCTATAAAGTATAGTTAATACACATACAGCCACTCTCAATAGATAGATGATAGATAGATGATAGACAGATTGATATGCACATATTCATATAAAACAATACCTGATTCTAAAAGGACGTGAATATATCAATTCAAAAATGTACATATATTAGACTTCTAAAACACAATTTGAAAACAAGACTGATGCAGAGGGATGAGGCAGCAACTAGAAACCCGATTAAATGGTCCCACTTGAGCACAGAACTGAGCATCAGGCAAGCTGACTTTAACTGGACTTTAGGTTTGAAAACATAGAGACAAAGTCTAAAAAGATGTGTGGAATCCACTCAGAAAGCTCCTTATGTTCTCTCAATTGAGGTTTGTCCAAAAGTAAGACTATGGAAAGAATCCAGAGAAAGTTTAACTCTAAACAAATGAGTGCATCCAATCAAGTGACACCTATTGACACAAAGGAAAAATGAATTAACTAAGTGATAAACCCCAGATACAAAACAAGCTCTATTTAAAGTGAATGACCTTGAAGTTCCCTTTGTCCAGAGACTGTTGAAGGGGCTAAGGATCTGCAGACCCAAGAGAAAACGTGGTTCGCTGACCTCATGCTGTCAAACCCACTGACCATAAAATTTGCAGTGAAGAGTTGGCAGAAAGAGAAGAATAGAAACTCTCTAAAGCAAAATCACCAGTAATTCTGCTTTGTAGTCAACCAAATTGTTAACTGGAAGGAAAAAAACATTTATTTTAGGTGCATTTTTGGGAAATGTCAGCCTTAGCATTCTGATACAAAAACTTAGGTCTGACAAATAAATCTGACCCATAAGGAAAGATATGTCACGGCTCCTTTTGATCTCCTGAGCCTCCTACACAATCTACAGCTGTCTCTATTCCTTGCCATGATAGTCTGGGACAGGACCCATCTTCTGCAAATCCAGCCCATGCCCAGTCAGGACAGAGAAAGCCCCAGAACGCACATGTTCTCTAAAATCCTGAAATGTCACAGAGCCTGAGCAAATGGCCATGGGAACTATTAGAACTGACATTTAAAAAAATCAAAAAAAAAAAAACCAGGAAAATGAATAACTATAAGAAAATGAAAATCAAAATCAACAAAAAACTATGAACCAGAGACACTTTTAGGGGGGCAGGGGCGGGAGGGGAGGGATTGGGGTCAGAATGGGGGGGCTGCAACTGTATGGGGAATATAACAATAAAATTTATTATTAAAAAAAAAGACAAAAAAAAATAAATAAAAAGGAAAAAAAAATAAAAAAAAATAAAAAAATCAAATGGACAGAAATAAATTGTAAATCACTGTTCACTAGAGTAATTTTGGTGGATCAAATATATTCTTATTCATCAATTTCTATGAGCACGTATTTATTTCCTTCATTTAAGTCTTCCCTTATCACTAAGAATGTCAAATTAACAAATTACTACAACATGTGGTAACATGACTCCAGGTTACACATATTTCTAAAATCTACAAAGACCAGATATCACAAAGCATTCTACAAAAATAAACACTGTACATACAGGGTTGAGTGTTTGGTTTCTGGGGCCAGATTGCTTTTGTGTTGGAGACAAATCAGGTGCATTCTAGTGTCACTGAAATTGCCACCCCACCCCCAGGGTAAGGAGAGACCAAAGGAAGAGACAAGTCACTCCAGGTGGGAGGTAGTAGTTTTAATGAACAGGAATATTTAAGAGGCTTTGTCTAGGGTGGGTTCAGGATGTCACTGCTGCTCACCAAATCTCATAGTTTCATGGGGGCTTTAAGTGTGTCCAATCATGTATGCAGTCCAGATAGCCTACAACAAGATGCTCATAACACAACCTCTAAGGGGGCATCCTTGTACAGCTTCCAGGAAGGCCCATCCCCTGGAGGGGGTGAGAAATTTCTGCCCAAGTTCAGCTTGAGGTCAAGTAGGCCATCATGTTCTCTTGACTGCCTTCCCCATCACTGTGTTGGGCACACATTAAAACATTGACAAAGGACTAAAGTAGATTTCACTCCAAAGAAGCTATGCAAATGTTTAACAAAAGTTGGTAAAATTTGAAGGAGGAAATGCAAATCAAAGCCACAATGAGAGAATAACTTTCACCCACAGGAGGGTCAAGCTCAGTAAAATGGAGCTGTTCCGACAGTGCTCTGAAGGGCACAGCTACTGCTGATGAGAAAATATATTATTGAACAAATGAATATAATAAAGATTCCAGCAGAACTTCCAGCCCAGGTGCAATGAACACTCCAATGCAGGCATAATTAACAAGTTTGCTTACTTACAGCTCCTTCCCTTTCAAGATTCATAGCCAGGGCCTCAGCACTCTTATCTACAAGGTCAGGCAGCCAACCAGCTGGTCTCTCTCTCCAAGGCCATTCCCTAATGGCTGCATCTTTCTCCCCTTAATTTATTCCCCTTGTCTGGGGACTTTGCCGCAAATGGTTGTGCCTGCTGAAAAAACGATGCTATCAGTGTAACAGATACGGAGGCAGTTGTGTATAAAAGGAACCCTTGGTCTTTAAACTGGTGCTCAGACCTTATGGAGCTCCCCAGGTCTGGGACCTCATGCATGAGTAATAAAGCTTCTCCTGACCTCAACATTCCTGAAGTACCGCTTGTTCTTCCTCTGCCTGGGGAAAAGGCTAGAATTTACTTCTACAACACTGCCACCCTCACATCCCATCCAGGGAAGCCCCGAAAACTCAACTCATCTATGTTTAGAGAGAGATTTTAGAATGGAATTAAGGTTAAGTGAGATCATAAAGGTGAGGACTTAATCCAAATAGTTATTTCCTTATAGGTCTCACAAAAAGAGAAAGATGTTCTCTCTCTGTTTCTCTCTCCCTCCCCCCCACCCTCTCAGCACCACCCTGTTCTCTGTCTCTTGCTCTTCCGCCTCTCCACCACGTGAACAGATAGCAAGAACTTGCCACCTGCAAATCTTCCAGCCAGGAAAAACATAGTCAAGGAGCCTAACCATGCTGACCTCAAGCCTGCAAAACTGTGAGAGAATTGCTTCTATTATTAAAAAAAAAAAAAAATAGACTCACAGTGTGCTAACTTGTCTCAACAAAATAACTACATAGTCTTAATAAAGTAAAAATGGCTATTGATTAGTCAAATAATAGTTAGATAGCAAAATAGGAAGAACAATTTTCTGGGGAGTAATTGGGGAGTGGGCTATGTAAGGGAGTTAAATAGTCACCCATCACATAGCAGCCTACTATATTATTAATTAAGGATAAGGCAATAATTACTAAAGAAACAATCTAAAATAATGTAAGGTGGCCATGTCTGGGGAACAATACTGAAGAAAAGTAACAAAAGAAATATAAATTTTGCTTTATATCAAAAGTCACCCTGTCCTATTTAATTGTTTAATTTGCATGTTTTAATTAGACTAAAAATTTTAATGATTTTTAAATGCTCATTATCATATATTAATGTTAGTTAAATATCAGGAAGAAATATAGAAAAGACTAATTTGTTATATTATTGAAGATTAAGAGTCTCCAAACACACAAATAAACATCCATAACTTTAAGAATTAAATTTGTTACAAATGTGGAATCATAAATCAGTCAGAAAAGGATGGTATTATTCAATTAACTGGGACTGAGGCAACTGGGTAACATTTGAAGAGAATAAACCCTATTATAGATCAATTTGAAGTTAGATAAAATAAATTCAAGCTATCATCTTGCACAGCATTTCTTAAATATTTCAACGATATCTGAGATGTCTCTGTAAAGCTCCACAGAATAAATAAATACCCCTAAAAAAATTTTAATAAGTCAAATTATCAAAAATAGAAAAAAATAACAACTTAAAACATTTTTATGTATAAAATAAATTGAAAAATCATAAGTAACATTAGCCTTAACTACTCAAGATTTTTAACTGCTATGCATAAAAGAAATCATTTTATTTAAAAAAGCAAAACACAAAGTTGGAGAAATATTTGCAGCATGGTTTAACATGCGATATATTTGTAAAAGTTCGTAACTATCCAAAGTGGATAAAATCAAATATCCCAGTAGGGAACCATGGCAGGAAATGATTCGTGGGAAATGAAAACATGAGTCTTATCACTGTACCGGTAGTTCTTCAGACCCTCAGCCCTACAAGGAACATTCCAGGAAAGGTGAGGATTAACTTTTTAAGGAGATTACAACAGGTCTGGCATTGAAAACTGTATCTCTTGATGAATATTTTGTTTGTGCAGCAAAAAGACATACCACTGGGCCTCCCCGGTGGCGCAGCGGTTGAGCTCTGGGCTGCGAAGTTGCCCACAGCCTCTAAAGCGCCGATTCGATCCCCGGCTGCTCCCCGGCCACCGGAGGAGGGTCCCACATGGCGCGCAGACCTCTCCTGCCACCCGCTGCTCCCCTCAGCAGTGTATTTCGTCAGTCTGCCTGCTCTGCTCTCCCCTCTGGCTCTGGTGAATTCTCTCACCCTCCCGCGCTTCTGACTGTACCCAGTACTTGTATGTATAAATAAATAAATAAATAAATAGATAGATAGATAAATAAATAAATAAATAAATAAATCTTAAAAAAAAAAACATACTACTGCTAACAGTGTAATTTAAGAAAGGGATTCCCCATGTTCCCCGCCCCACCCAATGAAAGGTGTTGCTGAGGTTGGAGGGGAAGCTGAAAAGACAACAGGAGGACTTGGGAGGAATCCTGGAGGAGGCACATGAAACATATATGAAGATGCTGTGATTGCTTCTTGGGCTTTGGGCTTGCACCAGGGATTAGGGAGCTATGGAAGGAGACACAAGCAAGAGACGCTGGTGAGAGGCTCACAGAGCGGCTGGCAGTGGCAGCCCTTATGTTGACTTATAATTTGGTTTTGCTTCTTTCCTTCCAGACTTACCTGGCCCCTTCTGCCCCTTCCCTATGGGTCCCCACCAGAAGGTGCCTTAGACTTGGGGCAGGCTTTCGGGCCTCAGTGGCCATGTTTTGGGCCACCCCTGTTTGGCTGGGCATTTACCCACAAGGGGATGAGTAACTCTGGGTGCTTGATTTGGGAAACTATTTTAACTATATTCTTTCTCTTTTCTTCTTTCCATTGTACAACTAATTCTATTAAAGTTCTTTTCTATTGAGGATCTGTCATAAGGGGCAGATGGCACAACCTATTTAGAGTATGCAAGGTTTGGGGGTCTAGCACTATTACTTTAGGTAACCCTATTACTTTATTACTTTCAAGTATTTAGCAATTATTTAATTTAAATGTAAATAGCTAGAGGGTTGTAGGGTAAAGAAAATATCAGGCTTTTCTGCCCTTCTGCCATCAGGATAGATGATGGATCCTTGTCCTGAATGCATGCCTGATGGCGGGCACCTGGAATAGGGTGTGGGCATAGGTAGATGGGATTCAGCTGAGCTAAGACTGTGCTTTTTTTTTTTATTGAATATATATATGTATGTATATATATTTTTTAATTAATAAATTTTATTTTTATATTCCCCATACAATTGCAATCCCCCCATTCTGACCCCAATCCCTCCCCTCCCGCCCCCCACCCCCAAAAAGTGTCTCTGGTTCATAGTTTTTGTTGATTTTGATTTTCACTTTCTTATAGTTATTCATTTTCCTGGTCCCTTATTTAAGTATTCTAGATTTTTTTTTTTAAGGGCGGCGTCACGGGGACGCCAGCAGCAGCAGCAGCAGCAGCAGCAGCAGCAGCAGAACCTGAAGGAGAAGCCAAAGCAGAAGCAGAGAACGCCAGAGAGCCCAGATAGAGTGAAGACTTGCTGGGGGCTGGGAGGTCTGCCAGCCTCCCAGTCCCCCAGCCAGCACCCCTGCCTGCCATATGCCTGGTGAACCCCAAATAAAAAACCTGCAAAACTACTGAGGACTCTGACTCCTCCTTTACCCGGTCTGCATGGGATCAGAAAACCTGCACCATGTCCAAGTCCTGCCCTTACAATTGGCGTAAGTCGGCAGGATCCATGCAGATGGGTATTGGAGCCCTCCGAAGACCTGGAGGGACTAAGGAGAACAGACTGTTTGCCTGTGATGACGCTGGAGGCGCCATGGCGGCACAGAAGTTGGATACGGTCCGGAGCTGTGGGACGAGACCTCGCATGGAGGAGACGCCCGAGAGGACCAGCCAACAACACCGGAAAGGACCAGCCAATGACCCCTGAGGCAGCAGGCCGTTGCTGAAGCAGGGAGAGGCCAATGGACTGATAGACTGATGAACTGATGATCTTGGACTGACAATCCCGCCAGAAGGCGGAGGACCTTGGCAGGTTATGTTTTTTTTTTTTTGAGAATCTGGGGGTGGCCAGTGGGCCTTGATGGCCAAAAGCAGCCTGTGCATGCCCAGCAGCCAGGTGGAGGAGAAAAGCCAACTAAGAAGGCAAAAGCTGGTGCTGATGCTAAGTTGAGAAGCCCTGAGTGGCTGTTAAGCAGCCTGGGTATGCTGAAGAACTGTGAGTCTCGTAAAATCACCTGTGGGTGATGCCCTGCTCATTCTTGAGTGAGGGTGAGGAGCTGAGGAACCTGTCCTTGGGGGACGGGTTGGGAATGTGGCTTGGGGTGGAGCCCAAGCCGAATGCAGAGTTTGGATCCCTGATCCATGTGCTTGTGCAGTGGGTTGGCTTGAGTGCAGGGGTCTGTGAGTCGCATGGGTGGCTATGAAGGCCTAGTGTTGGAGTGACTACAGACAGAAACCCTGAGGGTTGGCGATTACCCCCAACAGAATAAAATTGCCAATCCCAGAGCTAGTGCATCCTGGGGGTGGATGCTGTGTGTGCCTTGTAGCCGAGACTACAGCCAGAGAAGGCCAGGAAGCCTGAGGGTTCCTGGTGTGATATAGTAGATGCCGTGAGTGATTCCCCTCCCTCGTATGAGCAGTGCCTTCAGCAGCAGATTTGGTGGCTCATCTGCTGGTACCAATAATTGTCTTTTGCACTTGGTTGGTGCCCTGCCTGGACTTATTTGTGTTCTGTTGTATTTTGTTATATTGTATTTTGTTATATTTGATGTATTTGCTTTTGTGGGCCATGGCTGCATTGTTTGTTTGCTTAGAAAATTGTATATATATGTATAGACTGTATGACAGAAAACCCTGAGGGGGTGGACTGTAGGGTAAAGAAAATGTCAGGCTTTTCTGCCCTTCTGCCATCAGGATAGATGATGGATCCTTGTCCTGAATGCATGCCTGATGGCGGGCACCTGGAATAGGGTGTGGGCATAGGTAGATGGGATTCAGCTGAGCTAAGACTGTGCTTTTAAGGGCGGCATCACGGGGATGCCAGCAGCAGCAGCAGTAGCAGCAGCAGCAGCAGCAGCAGAAGAAGAACCTGAAGGAGAAGCCAAAGCAGAAGCAGAGAACGCCAGAGAGCCCAGATAGAGTGAGGACTTGCTGGGGGCTGGGAGTCCTGCCAGCCTCCCAGCCCCCCAGCCAGCACCCCTGCCTGCCATATGCCTGGTGAACCCCAAATAAAAAACCTGCAAAACTACTGAGGACTCTGACTCCTCCTTTACCCGGTCTGCATGGGATCAGAAAACCTGCGCTGTGGCCATTCCTGACTTTACAAGGGTAAAGAACAAAATGGTAGCATCTAGATCCTCCACTCCAAAGACCTAGGGGAAGACACAAGATGAATAAGCTGTTGTATATTTTCACTCTTTTATGGAAGAAAATGTTAAGTTTGATGAAGCTCAGTAAATGTAACCTTGCATGTTAAGGAAAACCACAAGGTTCTCTTGAGTCCTATTGCCAAATTAGCTCTACCTTGGGAAACTGACAGAAAAACACAAGTTTCTGAAACAGCAAAGGATGAGCTCAAATCTGGATTGCAAATAAAAAGTATGGCACTGCATACGCAGGTCCTAGAATTTGGAGGTACTCCACGTAAATAAGTAAAATAATCATACATCATCACCTCTGTCTGGAAAAACCCAGAAGAGCTTTGTAAATAGGACAATATTGTGAATAATTTGGTGGTTTGTTGCTATAATTGTACTCCATAGCATTTAATGCTACCAAAGAGAAACAAAACCACAAGCGAGGTGGGGCATAGATAGGAAGGAGAGGCTGTAGCCGCCGCTGCAGGGTGTGAGCTCTCATGAGTGTCTGTGAGGTTGAGCCCACTGACCTAATGTAGCTTGATGTTATCCCAATGGAAGTTCAAAGTCAAGGTTTGGCTTTTCATCTGTATCCAGATAAAAGATCATTTTTTGAATATAAAAGCGGTACTTTTTCTAATAATTAAGTTTCTAAGCCATCATGCTCTTAAAATGGTTTTCATTATAAAATTAAATGTAGTTCCATTTTGCCAAATATGTGTTAAAAATGAGAAAATTCCTTTTCTGTTTCTGAGTTGTAAAAGGTAATTCAATTTTTGGACAGAAAGTCAAGCAATGCTAATTCTTTATGTGGGACGTAGCTATGGTTGAAAAACAACTAAATTGTAGGGGCTAAATGTAAAACTCTTTAAGGGAAGTAGTTGCAATTTGCTTATTTAATTGGCTCATTCTCAATGTTATCTTCTCAGCTATTGCATTTTGCACACAATGCAATTACACACATTGTCTAGATGTAATCTAGCCCCCCAAAATCAGATAGGAGTGGCAAGGAAATGTAAAAGGTTAAATGGTGGCCTCAAAAACATATGTTCAAGCTCTAAACCTAAGTATTCATAACTGTGACATTATTTGAAAATAAAGTCTTTGCAGACATAATTAAGGATCTTGAGACAGATAATCCTGGAATTGGAGTGGACCCTAAATCAGATATTCTCATAAGAGACAGAAAAGGAAAAGACACAGAGACACAAAGAAATAGGAAGCTGGAGACAGAGATCGAAGCGATGCTTCCACAAGCTAAGGGAAAACAGGAGCCTCGAGGAGCTGGAAGAGGCAGGAAGATTCTTTCAAGTGAATATCGCTGGGCTGACACTTTGATCTCAGACTTCTGGCCCCGACAGTTGTGAAGGAATATATTTCTGTTATTTTAAGCTCTTCAGGTATTGTATAGTTATAACTGCCTTAGAAAACTAATACAGGAGGCTTCATGAAAACATAACCTTCATTTCTGATTTTATCTGGTTGTATTTTCATTTTTTACTTTGTTTGGCTAAAGGTTTTTCCATTTTATTTGTCTTTTTGAATCACCAGCTCTTGGTTTTATTGACCTTTTGTATTATCTTTTTGATCTCTGTTTCATTGATTTCTGCTCTAATTTCTATTATTTCCTTCTTTCTACTGACTCACAGTGATTTTTTCTTCTTCTTTTTTAGTTTCCATAGGTATAACGTTACCTTTCTTACTTGTGTTTCAACAGCTTGATGAATTTAATAAATGACTAGTAACTAATACAATTTGATGATGAGGTCACAATGATGCAGTATGAATATCAACTAATAATTATAAAGAGAGGTTATAATTAGGGGAACCTGTTAATCAGCTACTTTAACAGTTATGGATGAAAAAAAAGTTATGGATGAGATAACAGGAGTCAAGATCAAGGTGTTGTCAGTGCAGGTACACAAAGGTGCCTACACACTTTAAAGAAAATGTATCATGGCCACCCACATCTTGTCATATTTTCTTAAATTTTTTCCCATCTGGGATTTTATATAAATATTAATTGCATTCATGCCCACTAAAGTATACTATGCTTTTCCCTACTTATCCATTTAACATAAAATTCTAGGCAAAAAGATTAACAACACCCAGTATCATATTTGCATCAGGTAGGATTTAGCCTATATGAAATCTAACAGAAAGATTCTAGAATTTGGGCCTCCCTGGTGGCCTAGGGGTTAAGTCTCAGTGTTATCACCTCTATGGCCTGAGTTCATCCCCAGCCAGGGAGCTGACCCACAAGTGGCACAGCAGACCTCTCCTGTCTCACCTGATGCCCCCCTCAGCAGTGTATCTCAGTGGATCCCCTATTCTGCTCCCCACTCTGTCTCTGGTGAATCCTCTTACCCCCCACCTCTTAACTATACCCCGGTTCTCCTACACAAAAATAAAAATAAGGGCGTCCCCTGGTGGCACAGGTAGTTGAGCGCCGCCTGGGGAAGCTGTCTGCAGCTTCTGCAGCGCTGGTTCTATCCTGGCCTGCCGGCAAGGGCCCCATATGGCGCGGCAGACCTCTCTTGTCTTGCCCTCTGCTCCCCTCAGCAGTGTATTTTGTCAGTCTGCCTGTTCTGTTCCTCGCTCTGTCTCTGGTGAATCCTCTCACCCTCCTGTGAATCTGGCCTGTACCCCAGTTCTTGTATAAAAAAATAAATCTTAAAAAAATAAATAAACAAAATAAAAATAAATAAAATTTTTAAAAGGTTATAGAATTAAATTGGTCAATCACCTCAATATATTATACTTACATGAGCACAGATAAAATATATACACTGAAAGACACTATAAGAAACTGTCATTGGAGGGAGAAGGCAGGAGAGGTTAGAATAAGACTGAATGAACCCTGAAATCTGAAAAACCTACATTCTTGTCTTATACAATAATTCTTTCAAATATTAAGACTGAATACACTTACCACAACAAAATAGCTAATAGAGAAAGCCACATTTTAAGAAGAATTCTCCATGTCAAATTGGGCGTACATACCCTAAAGCAAATCTTTACGGAGTGTCCTTCAAGGTATTCTAGGAGGTAAAACAAAGGCTGGGAGACTTCCTGAGTTATTCCACTAGAAAGCCACAATGTCTGTTATCATATAAAAGCTCAGATAAAATCTACAGTAAAATCTACAGACTTTCATTCACAAAATGGCTTTTAAATTTATTTCACCTGGAATTTTTTTGAAGGGAGAAAAGAAACAGGAATCATCTGTTTTTATTAATTCACAGCACTAGAGCTCCTTAGAATATTGTCTAAACATGCCGAGTCAACATGCCTTCTGTGGGATAGCTATTTTGAGCATTAAAAAGGAAAAGTTTTCCTTTAAGCAAACGGCAGGTGCTTTATATGAAACAATTGAAATAAATAGCAAGAGTGTTATCATATCAACTGAACTGGAGTCATCACTTTTCTCAAAAACAGTATAAAAATATGCACAGTAACTAAGGAAGCTAAAAAATGAAAAGGGAAAATGCTGATATTTTAAGAAATATTCAAGAAAATAGTTTCATATTTCACAATTATGAAAATGATGTTTGGAATGAATATCAACTGGATTCCTGGCACTGAAACACAAAAAATTAGAAGAAACAATATTGTAGAAATCTAGATTTCAAAATATAAAACAAGAAGATGATGAAAATCAAGGTCTACTTGCCAGCTCTTCAGTAGCAAACTCTTCAATTAGTTTTAGTAGCAAGTTTCACAGCCAGTCGATGCAACTACTGGCCATGGGCTCTGACCATAATTTGTAAATCCAAAACTATAAACCCCAGAAATCAAGCTACCACACACAAAATCAAAGTGTTGGGAAGAGAATCCCAACAGTAATGAGAATGGAAGACGCTGCGTCTGCATAGTCTCACCCAACCAGCTACTTCTCTCTTAACTGGACCTTGCGAACTAGACCTTCTCTCTTAACTGGACTCATCTACTCTTTAAAACCCAGTTCAATTTATTTTCATCTGAAAACCCTCCCATGGGTCTCCACCCCACAGCAAAATTGATCCTACTAATTCTGTAAATCCACAGCCCTTCATACAGGCTTCCCCATTATGGCTCTTACTTTGTGCTAACTGGCGATTTGTTTATCTGCTTCCCACTGCATTAGAATCTTTGTAAGAGAGACTGTCCAATTACTAGCAGAGGCTCAATAAATATCAGTCACATAAATGAGCGAGTAACTGAACAAATGGTTTAAACTCAAAGACAGTCCAGTGTCCCCTAATTTTAAATGCATAGATGACACCCCAGAGTACCCGACAGCCTCCTTTTCAGTGTCTCTTGAGGCCCTCTTATGCATTTCTTCCCATAGTGATATGCAAAGTTAGAGGATAAAATGAGAAAATAAAGCCATCAAATAAGAAATAAAGAAAGGAAAGGAGTAGGAGGAGAATCTAATCATAATTCTAAACCATCAATTTCCCTCTCATGACCTTGAAGAAAACAGTCAGCAGCTTTGAAAAATCACTCACTTGATAAGTTCCGCACAGAAATAAGTTCTTTAGGGGGAAAAAAGAGTCAGAAAACTGTTCTGAAATGCCAAAGGTTTTTGGTTGTTTTGCAATGGCATTTATTTGGTATTCGAATGTCACATCTCACTTTGAAAGGCCCAAACTACCCATCAAGATATTACACAGCTCAGTAAGCACCATGCACTCATAAATGTAGTTTGCCTTTTCAATTACACGGCACCAGAGATATGGGCAGCCTCCAAGAATTTCATGGAGAGTCACTCAAATAAAACATGGCCTAGACATGTTAATTTAGCAGCACATATGGAAGGATGGAGGTTGGCAGCCTTAACTATGAATCAAAGAAGAATTTGATCAGCCAGCCTGCCTGACCCTTCATATTACAAAACGTAGAAGATGAAAAAAAATGTAATGTTCCATCAAAATTTTGCTGTACTGACTCCTGTGCAAGACATGTGGATGTTTCTATTTTTCTACTTAAGATTCACGTAAATGTCTTGGTTGTCTTCCCCTTGTCTTCCAATAGAGAAAGTGTGAATCCATCTGTGAACTGGTTTCTCTGAGTCATCCAACGCTGCTCTTCATCAGCGTTTTCCAACATTCATTTCATAAAATAATCATCCCACTAGCAGCTCTGAGATAAAAGGGTTTCATGGTGTGTGTGTGTGTGTGTGTGTGTGTGTGTGTGTGTGTGTGTGTGTGTGTGTGAGAGAGAGAGAGAGAGAGAGAGAGAGAGAGAGAGAGATGGGAATGGTCTCTCTAGCAGAGATTTACATATGTAGTAGCAGTGTTAAAAATATGAGGACTAAATAAACAAATCATGCTAAATTAATTGCATCTGAACTTCTCAAACATTTGTCTTACAGAACCCTTCTTTCCATTTTGAAATTAATACAACATCCAACAAAGATGACTGCAGAATTTTACAGATAAAATACAGGATTCAGTTTCATTTGAATTTCAGGTAAATAACAGATTTATAGTATAATCGTGTCCCAAAACCTTCCTCAAGTGGGACATACGCATACTGAAAAAAATTTTATAAGAAGCCCAAGACTAGCAGTAGTGAGAGTTGGACACAGCTGAGGATGGAGAATGGCAGTGATTGTGTCCTGAGATGATAAAAGAATAAACAAAAGTAGGAAGTAGGAGGCAGTAGAATCTTCCCCTGGAACAGCCCACCAGTTGGCAGAGGCTGAGGCTAAGTTGTATGCCAGTTTAGCCTCACTGCACCATCCTATGCCCTGAGTGCTGCTGGAGTCCTGTCAAACGGGGCAGGACAGACTCCAGGAGGAATTGGTCGGGCCTTTGGTTAGATGGCCAGCTAAAGTCTTAAGAGTGAAGAACAGTTTTCCAGTGCATCCTGCATATGGTTGCCAGATTTAACAAAAAACAAAATTATTAAAGTATATATAAGTCTACATGTATATATACACACATGTATATGTGACTCCCATTTACATTGAATTTTGGATAATCTACAAGCCATTGTAGATTATTGCTGAATGGAAAATAGTAGGATGCCCTTGTTGAAGATTATAGAATCTAACAGTTGCAACATTGTTAAGAAACTCTTCTGCTTGCAGCTTAACTCAAATGAGAATGAATAAAGAACCACAAAATCTAGAGTGTTCCCTGCATATTTATGTAAAAAAAACCCTCTCAATTGGAAGCCATTTAGTGGGCCCAACACTGACTATGTTTACTGGATAAGGGACTCACTCTCTTTCTCTTTCCTCATTCATTAAGTGAGGGAGTGGTATAAATTAGTCACTCTGTCTTGTTCAGCACTAACATCCTACAAAAGGCGCTGTTACACCATGGAAATAGGGGCCAGAGTAGAAAAGTAGATAATTTAGGATGACATTGTGTGGCTTATGCTTCTTACTAGAGGCAAATGTATTTCATTTATAAATCTGTTGACTGATGAATTCTCATTTTATTTCAAGATTTGATTTGATTTGATTTCAAGAAATTCCTAAATTATCCCTGAGCCTTATAATCATTACCAAAATGACCTCCTCTGAGGTAATTACTGATGATTTACATGTCGATTTTTGTATAGAAGGCTATTCCTTGGGGTTATTGCAACAATGTGCATGGAACAGGAGGGGATTATGTTAAATGGATCAAGTCAGAAGAAGAAAGACAAACACCGGGTGTCTCTAGGTATTTTCCACTCACAGGTGGAAGAAAGGGAAACAAAATAGAGTCAGACAACACCAAACCACAACAAATCCTAGAAATCTGGCTGTAACTGAGGCTACCAGAGCAGGAGGGTTTAGAGGAAAGGGAGGTAGAAACGCAATGGACTGCAGTTGAGGACTGTGGGTGCCTTGGTGGAGGGTACGGTGTTGTGACATACACCTGAAGAGGTGGGAGCCTCTATTTCTCAGCCATACACAGTGTATGCACAAGTGCTACCTCAATTTTTAAAAATTATTTTTTAATTAATTAAATAATGCTGCCTAAGAATCAATCCTTAAATGCTATAAGTAATCCCTGAATGTATTAGATTAGTGCCCAAATGGATCCCTCCCCACATGCCCTATTACCTAAAGCGGAACCCCTGTGATGAACAGATGGAAGGGAAATTTTAATTCAGGTTCAGCGCCCCTTGCAGGGTGCCCACTTAGAGTCAGACTTCTACATGACGCTCTTTCATTCTTTCAACCACATTATGAGGTGTCACAGACACAGGCTCCTGCTCACCAAGCCTATTTTCTTTTCCTCCTTCATGGGCATCTAGAACATAGGACCCAATCCCTTGCACTTGAATATGGCCACATGCCTGGAAACTTGCTAGTGGAATGTGAGAAGTGACGAGTGCTGACTCAAAACCCCACACATGTAATCCCATATCATTATCCTCTGTGGTCACATTGGAAGCCACTTGTTGAAACTAGAAGGGGGACAAAGTTAGAAAGTATTTTTGTCTCTAAATCATTGCTGAGAGAAGAGCTACCCACAACTCAGGACGCCTTTTCAAGACTGGATCTGAGGTCCTGTGGTGGTGAGGGAATGAGATGATGCCCTTTGTCTTTTACAGTGATGAACATGACCTTAGTCAATCTTGAAGTTGCATCTTACACATGAAGGAATAGAAAGACTTGGAAAGATCAAACAATGCAACTTCCTGTTGAAGTGGTAGAACTGAATCCAACACCCGAACTAATTCCACATCCCCTGAACTTGCCAAAAGCAAGGTTGCTCTCTCCCAACCTTTCTGATTTTAGAAGAGCTTTATATATTCCTTCAGGCCATTTGCAGGTTCTCAATCTTTTCAAAAGAAATATGTTCCAAACTTTTTCCAGAATTATATGCAGAGATAAGAGAAAAGCCCATGAATTAGTATCTTGGCAAGAGCAACCACAGAGATTAAGTTCTTCTTTCATTTTAATCAAATCGATTTGAAAATGAATGCAAACCTTAATCCCAAGATTTATAGCTGGGACTCTTGTCCAAGGAGTAAGTTTTAAGGTAAGATCAGTTCATTTTCTAGTTAGTTTTATTTCCATATTTCATCATTTACCATGGGCAAAAAAGATGCACAGATTACCGAATGCATTACTTTTTCATAGGATTTCTAGTCTCTCAGCAAATTTTCCTCTTTTATACATGTCTAGTTGCATGAATGTCACAGTAAAAAGATGTAGGAACATAGATCACACCTGAGCTCACCAAGTCTGCCAGCGCAACAGAAGAATTCTGGGAAAATACATACCTTGTGACCCCTTGTGCCTGTCCCTCTCCCCTCCCTCTTAGTCTCAGCACCCTCAGGATCTTTATTGATGTCCACTAGTTTCCAAAAGCGTTAGTTGCTGAATTGTCTGCTGTGATTTTGCCTGATATTTGAAAAAGTGTTCATTAGGATTTATCTCGCATCTATTGCTTTCAATAGATTTTAAGATAAATGTGATGGTGAATTTGATGTGCCAGCTTGGCTGGGCCATGGTGCCTGTGTGGTCAACCATTATTCTGGATGTTTCCATGAGGGTGTTTTGGATGAAATTAACATTTAAATCAGTGAACTTTGAACAAAACAGATTGCCCTCCCTACTGTGGGTGGGCACTACCCAATCAGTTGAAGACATAAATAGAACAAAGACTGATTTCCTATATACAAAAGGGAATTCTACCAGTAGACAGCTTTCAGACTTGAACTACAGCATCAGCATTTCCTCAGTCTCTCTCTCTCTCTCTCTCTCTCTCTCTCTCTCTCTCTCTCCCTCTCTCCCCCCCCCCCTCTCTCTTCTAACTCTAGAAGAATAAGAAAGATGAATATGCTAGTCCCATCCAGAGAGAACATAGGAACAATAAGTTCACTTAGGAGATATTTACAATGCTGTAGTATGAAGCAATAAATGCCTATGGTCAAAAGAATATTTCAGTATAGTTAAACAGTCTTTGCTACCATTTTGCAGTGGATCTGTTTCTAAAATAACCTGCATTTGTGTTTAATGGAGGGAAAAGATGATTTAGGGGCTAGATTTCAGAGCTAAAATGAAAAAGGCACTTTTTATGAAGGAATTTCAACAGTAGACTATTTTATGGCAGTAAAAATATGGCAATGAAACCTACACATCTTCCACCCTTCATACACCCAATTCTTGCTCAAGAGTAAGCATCTGTCCTTCTTACAGGTTTTAGTACTGTCATTAGTACAATTCTTATATATTATCATCCCATCCCAAATTAACAACTACATGACAACCAATTTGAGTTTTGAAAATTTCTTTGACTTTTATTATAAGACATCTTTCTGGAGATGTCTATCAGGCAGTTAAAATATAGGAAAGCCTTCACAAGGCTAAGATCAGAAATCAGACCATTTGACCTTCTCTGGAGGCAGAGGGCAGTGCTGCAGGGTTGTCAGGAACAGCATCACAACACGTCAGCCTGTCTTTCTTACCACCCAAACAATCAATGCATACCCTGAGCCTCGCGAGCTTTGTGCCTCCCAGATTTCCAATCAAGTATCCTGGAGGCAGGTTATCTATTCAGCTTTCATCATGGTTGTATTATAAATAAGCACCAGAAAGAAAAAAAGGGTAGAAAAATTTATCCTTTTCAGAGAATTTATGTGATATAGCACCATAGTAAGTACTTAAAAGTGTTTTTCAGGGAAAAGCAAAGCACTGAGACAACCTAAGGGAAAAATATCAAAGGTCTAGAGAACTGCCCTGTATGACATCTACATAAGTTACTGCATCTCATAAACTATGAGCTTGAGAGGGTAGGAGTCTCAGCAGCCTTGTATTTTCACCATAGAACCAGCAGATAGGATCGAAACTGCAACATTTGAACTACTCTAATGTTTGTTTGCTGAAGAGAGAGAGAGGGAGGGCAAGGCTTGGGTTTGATCTGAATAGGATAATATCCAAGAGACAATAGCCAAGAAACTTCTCGATGTCTAAAATTCTATTTTAAGTTATCTTCCTCACTAGAATACAAATGTTCCCTACCATCATGAACTTAAAGTGAAATCTGTTAGACACACAAATGCCTTGTGTGAGTGGACTTTTGTGGCAGTCAGAGAAAAAAGTGATGCTAAGATGCCTGAATCCTTTCATCGGAAAAGAACCAGACTATAGAATAGGAAGAAGAGCCATAAAATGAACTAATTCTTGTAAAGCATAAGTGCAGAGAAGAGGAAAGAAAACAGTAAGTCACCTTCCCCCAAACTCTCAGAATCTCGGGAGTTACTATGAGCAGCCAGGGCAACCAAAGAGAGAAAGATGAAAAATACCAGGTCACTTTGGTGTCAGATGATAGAGGGTCTCAGCTCAAGGTACATACTATCTCAGTTTATTTCTGAATACAGGGGCATAAGATTCTATCACCACCTGCAGTTGACAAATGAGCTAAAGTTTAGGGAGCCTAACAAAGCTGCAGCCAGGTGGCAGAACCAGGATTTGAACCAAAGACCCTTAAGCTGCCTCCTCACAGGTGGAGGATATTGTAACTGCAAGCATTTTGAGGACCCAGGACAAGGAGAGAGAAATAATAACTGCCCTGTCTTATAAAAGGACACCTTGGAAACATTACCATGTGCTATGAAATAAGGCAAAGAATCACCAAAACTTCCTAAGTTCAAGAACAAATAAAATAGCTCTAATAGCAAAATAGATGATTCCCCAAACAGAAATAAAGCCAGGGAAATAGACCAGCAGGATAGCTGCAAGTTCCTTAAATGTTCACACTACCAAGTTCAGTAGCCCCGGCAAAAATTTATGCACATCAGTCCATAAAACCTATGTTATTATACATGACTAATACATAATTCTTATGTGTTAGAGGTGATTAACCCTCTAAAGAAAAAGGAGGCATGTCTGTCTTTATAATTTTATACTGACATGTAGGAAGCTGAGTAGAAACAAACAAAAGAAAAACATAATTTTAAAACCCTAAAAATATGAATTTTCCATATCATCCATGCATTGACCAATATGAGCAATAGCTCTGAGGGTTCCCTTGATGAATTGTGTTTTAGAATAAACCAGAGCATTTCTGAAAACCAAAGTAACACTTTTCAGAAAGCGAGGCAGGGAGCTCATGTAAAATAGAAATCATGTCTTGCTCTAATAAGATTTTACTCTGAGTCATAGATGCCAACATGTCTTTGATTAGAGGGCTCTTTAATTCTAAGAATAGAGTTGACATTAGGAAACATTGAAAATATCCCATCCATCTTGAAATCATCTCTATTTGTTGCCTCTCTGAATAAAACACAAGTGAAATAAGAAACCCATTTTGCACTGACAACGAAAATCAAAGGTCTGACTTCCCACCAGGCTCTGCGCTCTTACTGCGGCCTAAGGTACCCGCTGCTCATATGTCTCCACTCTCCCTAAAATCTCTTCTGTTTCTCCTTGAGCCCGCACTGTAAAGGAAATATGAAGATGCTTTTCTGGACATAACAGAAGATAAACCAAGCCAACCAGTGGCCAGCTCTCACTCTCTAAAAAAAATTTTGAAAAATGGCTAAAGGAGTTAGCACATCGACCACCCGGTCAGGAGGTTGCTTCAGCAGTAGTGGGCTCCAATGGGAGCAAGCACAAAATGAGGCTTCATATTAACATAAGCAACATGTCTTTGAAGCTTGTTTTTAAGTCTCTCCTCCCTGATTTACTAAGACACAGAGATTCCATCTATTCAGAGCTGGGGTTCTGCAACCATGGATCTCAGGACCAGGAAACTCGCTTCCCAACTTTCCCCATACTCCCTCCATCCTGTCTGATCTTGGAGGCACCTGTTGCAACGTTTTCCGCTGTGATCTTCTAAGTAAAACTCAGACCCTAACTGACTCCTTTGCCCCTGTTCTCTGCAATTCTCCCAGCTACCTGTTTTCACAGCTAAGTTTTCTTTTTTCCTAAATGGGAAGTATTCGGTGGGCCCATAAAAAGTGGAGGGACTACAGAGACCAAGTCTCTCTACTTCACTGCATGTCCAAAGACTCTTTGACCAAATAAAACAGAAACTCTCCCTTTGCCTGTCAAGCAGCCTCACCGGACCACCTACTCAGTGCTTCAAGAAGAAAAATCAGACCCTGGTCAGCAAAGGGTGATTCCCAGACAGCAAAAAATAAATTACTCTATCGAGACACATATTTGCAATGCCAAGGAATGCAAGTTTATTGAGAAATACAGAGCAAGACAAGCTCCCATTTTCAGAGGCACCGAAGCAGAAGCCAGGAGATAAAACAGCAAGATCAAAACACGCCAAAGCCATTAGAAACTGGGGCACAGGCGGTAAATTGACTGGAAACATACAGAGGCGTGTGCGCCACCAGTGGTCAGTCTTTCAAATCAGCTTGGTGCCGCCAGAAGCATCTTAAAGATGGCCCGAGGCAGCCTGTGCAGGGCGAGCAGCCAGCCATCAGGCAGTTGAATAGCGGTCAGCGATGAAGAGCTTTTTGGGGGGCAGGCAACTTGCTGGAAGATCCTGGAAATACAGCTGGCAGGTCATGGAGTCTTGATTCCCTCACTGGCTCCTACACATTCAGCAAGTTCTTCGGCAGCTCGACATGCTGGATCGCTGGTACATCCTGGAGACCCCGCAGGTTGGTTGACAGCCAGAGGAGATCACAGGTCGGCACACAGAGGAGATTCCGCCCATTGACTGACAGCCAGAGGAGACTCCTCCCAGTGATTGACAGCCAGAGGAGACTCCCCCCACTGGCCGGCAGACAGTAGAGATGCCTCCCATTGGTTGGCACTGATTAGAGATGCCACCCGGGGACTGACAACCACTAGAGACGAAGGTGATTGGCCGGCTGTAGGAAGTTGAGCAAGGATTGGAGACACAGGTGGTTTGTCTAGTGTAGGTCACCTGGCCAGGGCTGGGGGCGCAAGCAGTTGGCGAGTAACACGTTGGCTGGCAAGAGCTGGGCTCACAGCTGGTCTCCTCACAGTGTTCCAGGAGCCAGGAGCCCGTCTGGAAGGAACTGGGCAGATAGATGCCACTCAGGCCCTCGGCATCCTGAGTAGACGTGGTGGCCACGGTGGTCACTGGAACAGTGCAGCGTCCTCCTGACCTGGAAGAGTAGTTCCTTGTGGAGCAGTTGTAGGACATGGTGTAGACAGAGCAGAGGGTGGCTGGCTGAAGTTGGCTCCTGGATGTGAATGTCACTTCTGGCTCCTGAGCTTTTATATATATCCTTGCTGGTGGGTGGGGAGCTCGCCCTGGTCTTCCTGGCTTCTTTGCCTCAGATCAGCTTGCCCTTGAACATCTTGTGAATCTACAGGTTAATTGTATCTTGAGAAGCCTTCACCCTCATAAAGAAAGTTTAGTAGTTTGGTCAGTAAATCACAAGGCTTCTGTCCTGTAGTTAGTCCCAGAATTAAGAAGGTTGATGGACAGCTTCAAAGCTATTGGTCATCCCATCATCCCAGCCCACAGGACGTACCTTATTCATCTTGCTTGACACCATGAGTGATACCAGCCGTGCTAACCTTCTGCCGTCACATACTCTCTCCCCTCTGACCAGGACTAATGACAAACCCAACAAACTCTAGTTGGTTTGTTGTTGGCACTTAATATGCTTTAAACATAACTTAATCAGCCACTCTTCATACATAACGGAGTTTCTCGTGGCCGGGGAACCTCCCTGAATATGCTTCAAGATGATGATGACAAAACCTCTCAGGGAAAAGGACACAGGATGTCTATTCTGAGTATGAACTGGCTCAAAAATTAAGCAAGTGACCAGAGGAAGGTTCGAATTTGGTGGGACTCCCCCTTTTATGTTCAAACCACAAACAGATTAGAAAAAAAATGCAGTAGGGCCGCATGTGTAGCCAAGTCCCCTCCTAATAATTGGATGAGCCTTATCCCTAAAATGGTTCATCTATTAACAAGGGATAAGAATAACTCAGAAGATTTATATATGCCAGTGGAACAGGATTTAGTTAATTTTTTAAATTATCATGGTGTTCATCTTTCTCCCAAGATGCCCTATATAGTCAAAATATATTTACTTTCACACAAATACTTTTAGGTAGGATGCGTTTCTCTTATGGACAAACTAAAGGTTCTTCAAAGTCATGGCTCCCATCAGATAAAAAGGAAAGAAAACAAAGGAGGAAGCAAGCCATAATCAATATTTGGCAATGAGTGGAGTGTGAACAGTGTGCAATAATATTTAATTACTCTTTTTATTGTTGGAGAAACCTTGTAAGAACAGCTTCTCATTTATTCTATTCCACTACAATATAGTCAATTCTAAACACCAAAATGACTGATTCTATTGTTCTCCTTGTACACAGTCAAGTCAACCGTTTCAACTCTGGCAAAATACATCACTTTAACGTAGCTTAAGTGGTCAGTGCTATTTCTACATCAAAACAACTATAGGATCTGACTCATTTTGTAACCTGGCTCCATGAAGCAGGAGAGAGAATAATAATGGATATACCCATACTTGAGGCTCCAGGTAAACTGCATTTCAAACATTCACAAAGCAAGTAGCTTTATCTTAGAACTCATCAGAGGTCCCTTTGCAAAATGCTTCATTCATCTCCATTCCACTGAAGCCACACGTGGAGCTCGCCACGTCTCTAGTAAGAGGTTAATAACACACCCAAAGAATGTGATGCTGTGCTATGGGCTGTATTATAATTCCCAGGCATCAGGCTGTCTCTCCCTCAGTGACTCGCCGCGTGTTGCACGTATAGGGAGAAATTAACGAGATGACTACTTTCCGCAATGTTTGACTATGCTCTTGCTACCCTGGGAATGTCCCAGTTGGTGTTTGAAGGTCCGAGTCCCTGGCCACTGGGGCTGGTTGCTTGTTTTACAAATGGATGAGTCGTTTACAGGCTTCTACCAGCCATGGATTCATAGGTTGCTGTGGAAAAGCACCAAATCATGGTAAATTATAATCAAGTGACTGAAATATATAAGTAAAATCAGTAGTAAAGTTACCCAGGTTTCCAGTACCCACTGCCCTATTACTGGAATGACAGAGACATTTACAGGTCATGACCCTGTCTTGAGTCCTTTTTTTCCCTGAAAGTTAGAGGTTGCAAATAAAGGAATACTTAAAAAAAGATATCTTCCAGGATATCAACCCCTGGTGGCGCAAGGGGTTAAGACACAACCTATGAAGCTATCTGCAGCCACTGCAGCATTAGTTCGATCCCCGGCGGGCCAGGGAGCAACCCACATGGCACAGCAGACCTCTCCTGCCTCGCCCGCTGCTCCCCTCAGCAGTGTATTTCAGTCAGTCTGCCTGTTCTATTCCCTACTCTGTCTCTGGTGAATCCTCTCACCCCACCACCCCACCCCGCACCTCTGGCCTGTACTCCAGTTCTTCTGTGCATAAATAAATAAATAAATCTGTAAAAAAAATATATCTTCCAGCAGCTTCAGGAAGAAAAGAAATGAAAATAATTTTTGAGCATATGACTCTCTTCCAGGCATTGAACTGGAGGGTTCACCTCCATCACTGCCTTGGGTGCCTCCAATGACCCTAGGGAGTAGGAACCACATCTCATGAAGAAGCTGAAGTTCAGGGAGGCTGAACAGCTGACCAAGGTGATACAGTTTATATTTGACTGAGATTCCAATAAAACAACACTATGAACTGTCAACCTGTGTTGGGGATGTTGAAACATAATGAGGTGCCTTCATTAAAGTTCAACCAAAAAATTATAAAAATGAATCCATCAATTGGTGTTCCACTGATGACACTACAAAGGAGGCAGTCTTCAAATTTCTTCCAGTTTCATCAGTTGATTAACAACAAAAATAAATTTTTAAAAAGTAAGCTATAAGCACTTCTGTCCTGATATTTCATATGTTCTTCCATTCTACATGTTTTGGATAATGTTTACATTATTAGAATGAAATGCAAGATCACTATGAAATGCAAGCAGAACAGAAAGAGAGAGGGTACTGTAACTTGAAGCTACAGTTAGAGATTGTAATTATGTGTAGTAGCAATGCACACAGCTAATTGTTAGAGAATGACAGAGAAGTGAAATGACTTTTCAGCTTTAGGTGGCACGACCTTTCTGGCAGGGGAGGGACAACAAAATGGGATTTACAAATTCTGAAATCCCTTTAAGAAAATATTTCAGAGGCCTCCCTGGTGGTGCAGGGGGTTAAAGTCTCAGCACTATGAAGCTATCTGCAGCCACTGCAGCATGAGCTCAATGCCCAGCCAGGGAGCTGACCCACATGGCTCAGCCATATTAGCAGACCTCTCCTGCTTGCCTGCTGCTACCCTTAGCAGTGTACTTCAGTCAGTCTGCCTGTTCTGCTTCCCATTCTGTCTCTGGTGAATCCTCTGACTGCTCCCCTGCACCTCTGGCCTAAATCCTAGTTCTTGTATGCATAAATAAATAAAAATACATCTTAAAAAATTTTTCAACTGGATGGTGTCACTTACATGTAGAATAGAGAGAAGCCACACAAAGTAGCCAAGCCAAACCTTAAAACCGATGCTTGAAATTTGCAGCAACATGGACAGAGCTGGAAGGGATCATGCTCAGCAAAATAAGCCAGAAAGAAAAAGAAAAATACCGGATGGTCTCACTCATAGCAGGAATCTAGAAAACTTAAATAAGGGAGCAGGAAAATGAATAACTATAAGAAAGTGAAAATCAAAATCAACAAAAAACTATGAACCAGAGACACTTTTTGGGGGGTGGGGGCCGGGAGGGGAGGGATTGGGGTCAGAATGGGGCATTTGCAATTGTATGGGGGAATATAAAAATAAAATTTATTATTTAAAAAAAAACAAAAACGATGCTTGAAAGCTGACCATGGATCTGAGGAATTCAGAGAGGGAAGGGGTGGGGGGAGGGGAGGAGTTGGTAGAAGATTCTGGGTGCTTTGGTGGTGGGAGAGCTATGGTGACCACTCATGAGGGGAGAAATCCCACATGTCAGCATATTAGCAAGAATTCAAAATAATGGTACTTCGTTAAAGCATAAATAACAAATAAAGAGGGTATTTCATAAATAGCTCTCTTCTGGTCACAAATTAAACCAAACCAGCCATTTATTTTAGTAATTAAGTCTAAGGGATCCTCTCAACTTTCTATTAACACCTGCAAAATTGCTTTCTATTAACAACTGCAAAAATGGCAGGTTCTCTAGAAGGTGAATAAGGCTGGTATCTTACACTATCCGATGTAAAGTTTAGAAAGCTATTATGATGGTCACACATTCTGTTTTCAGATGCAAGCATTTAGGCACTTCATTTGGATTCACTGTAAGTTGCAAATGGAAAGAAGCATGCACTGTCAACCAGTGGAGCTGGAAGAAACTACACAATTCTAATTCTACAATGTTGTGAAAGAAAATCAATAAATCATCCTTTCATTGGAATATAAGAAGAAATCATGCCACTCGTAGCTCCCACTGCATAGATATATGCAACGTGAAACCTCGACTCAGCAAAAAGTCTTAGGAAGATTGTTCTCCGTCTACAGAGCGTGAAGTAAGGGGAGGGCTGATGAGAGCCGCTGAGAGGCGCGTAAGGAGCTGCTACCCATTATCCTCATTTCTGATGGGTAATTTGCTCTCGTTTGTACAGAACAATCTAAACCTTACACAATAATTATCACAGACTGAAAATGAGCAATTCTTTCACTCAAAGCTGAATCACAGAGATCACTTACAAGACCGAGCAATGGAGGGTAAAATGAATTCAGCAGGTGTGGGAGGCTGAAGGTTTGATAGGCAGGAAGGATCTTTTTCATCACAAAGTTAGTAATAATGTTGACCAATACCAGCTCGAAAAAACCATTTAGCCTCATCAACAGGAGGAATCATGAACTTGCTGAAAAATTAATAGATACAAAATGAAATTTTGTCACTCTGCACATTTTCAGGATGCTCTACTCTCAAATTGAAGCTATTCATTACTTCTTAAGAAATATAAAAAGGGAATTTAAAAGTTTAAGTGCATAACCTAATGGTTGTTTTAAAAGTTAAATACATCTTGGCTGAGTTGTTCTGCTTTTTTATTTCTGAACTTCATACAGACCTCTGGGTTAAATCTCCAGAATCCTTATTAACCAAGACATCATAAACCCCCAAAGGCTGAGTGATTTGCACCACAAAACAGAACTGCAATTCATTTTCCAAACTCTTTTTAAAAAGCATCAATCATCAGAAGGTTTGAATCTTTGGGGCTGGAGGGAATGGTAGGACAGAAAGTAGAGGTGAAAGAAGCAAGTTGCTACTTTTAGAATTTGAAAATAGCAATCACCAGCTACATGACTTGTATAAAAATAAACCCTCAGAGAATAGTGTCAAGGTTGAGAAATCCTAAATTGAACCACCATTCTCATTCTCTTGATGCCTAATTTCAAAGTCATGTAATTTTTCATGTGTCCCTTCACTGAGGATCAAGATCACAATGCTGTCAACAAAGGTAAATAAAATGCTAAGATGTTTGGCCACAATCCAGCTGTTGCCTGGGAAAGCCTGTGGGAAATGAACTCCAGTCCCTTTCTTTCAAGTAATAAGAGGTGGCCCCATGCATGACCAGAGATGAGGGAGGTGTAAGTATCGAGCCTAAGCGAGAATACCCCAAGTCACTTGGATGTGTTACCTCCCCCTGATCCAGAATTGTTCAGGACCTACTGATACCCAGCACAAAAAGGATGCTAGGAGCCAAGTAGGAGACAGGAGAAGTAGAAGGTAGTTCTTGTCTTAGCATCACAGAGTTCACCTGTGTTTCTGCCCCTTCAACACCACCCTCTTTGACCTGCTGTGTCCATCCAGGGGATTAGGATTGTAACATTAGGTCAGCACCATCTCAGACTATCACAACAGAATTGAGTCCATTTCTCCACCTGACTAATAAGAAAATAAGTCCCAGACAGGGGACAGCTTTGCCAAGCGTACCAGACATTCTTGGACACTAGTTCAAAGTTTCTCGTAGCATCCTCTTTGCACAAGAGTCATCTCAGAGGCGTTACATGCAGACACTGCTCCCTTCACTTTGGGCTCCTCCTACTTCTTGCTTCCTGTCTGAGGTCTCTGCTGATGTCATGGCAAGGGAAGTCCATGCTAATGTACTCCAAACTCGTGTAGATACTGCCTAGAAGTGAGATCATGTTTGAGCAACACGTAAAGCCAACCAAGTGGCAAGAACTCCAGCCTTTAGTCTTCCTGGCACAGTTCTGAAGCTATTTCAGAAAGTTCTGTCGAATTGCACCTGGGTTGCGTGCAATGGTGTTAGATTTGATGACACTTTCTTGTTCAGGCTTCCCAGCTCCTGTTTCATTATCCTGGAAATAAAATTCTTGAACTTCCTCCAGCTCTGCTTGTAGAAAATTGATTTCAAGACACCAGACTCCAAACACTTTCTATTTGAGTTAAGAAAAACAGGGGGTCCTTTAAATCCCCAGTGCAGAACACCTAAAGAGTCATACATATCTCTGTGCATACAATCCTAGGGAAAATCTTATACACAAACTGAGCCCCAAACAAGTAAGATTTAGATTTTTTGAGCCATTTCTGAAATGACCAAATAAGAATATGAGGAAGTCTTGAAACATAGCTATATGGCAGGCATATTTTTAAGTTTCTTCCAGGTAACACTGATCATCTGTTGTTTCCTTAACAGGACAATCCCTAAGAATTGACACCCCAAACACCAAAGGGTTGGAAAACCTCATCATTGTCAGTTCGACATCAGAGTTGTTTTTCAAATTGGACACTTTTTTCCAAAATGAGATGTGCATTAACCATGGAATGCAGGATTATTTTAGGCAGCAGATGGACAAATACTTTTCAGCTTTAATCTTCATGTATTCATTTTTTAATGTATCAATAAAATATGGCAGGTTATCCAAGCATAATTTCATAGTTATCATTACATAGGATGAGGTTTAAACAAGTTTTCTTATTTAAACAGTGAATTGATATAAATAAAATGATTTGTTCAATACTGAGCTATTCACATGAAAGGTGGCAAAATATGTTATGATAATAAAGGCACGGCAGTGATTAAATGGTGTGATGATTTCATAAGACAGTTTAAGAGATATTTGTCTAATTCAAATCATGTCCATTCAGAGAATGTGATTACTTCACACCCCTCACACATACATGTATATACTACCAGAGAGAGCCCTGCTCCTTCTATTACCTGCCAATTACTTTATAATAAGTTACCCTAAAACTTAGAAACGAAAACAACCATCTATTATTCTCATGTATTCTTTGGCTCTGGAATGTGGACAAAGCACAGCAAGGCTGGTTTGTCTCTGCTGTAAGTTGCAAGGCAGCAAAGGGAAGCTGGGGACTGCTTATGGCTCATCCACTCATGTGTTTGGCAACTGATTCTTGCTGCCCACTGGGATATGCATGTGTGACTCTTCATATGACAGGGACAGAGTCTGGTTCCAAGAGTGAAAATCCCAGGCCTCCCTGGTGGCACAACAGGTTTAGACGCAACCTATGCAGCTGCCCGCTGCTACTGTAGCACGAGTTCGATCCCCGACCAGGGAGCTACCCACATGGTGCAGCAGACCTCTCCTGTCTGGCCTGCTGCTCCCCTCAGCAGTGTGTTTCATTCAGTCTGCCTATTACAGACTGAGGTGAGAAGTTTTTCTCGCCTCAGCTCAGCAGTCACACAACATCACTTTCCTCACCCTCTATGTATCAGTGCCTCACAAAGGTCCATGATAGAGGAAAGGTGATGCCGACCCCACTTCTTGGAGGGGAGTCACAAGATTATGGATGAGCATACATGACCAGATATCTTACTTAGGCCATGAAATTAAGATGACTGGATGCCCAAAGTTACCAGGAGTCAGGAACTGGAAATCCCTGAGATGGTTTTAGTACAATCTTAGAAAATCTGAATTTCCTATTGCATAATATTCAAAATGTTCAGAACAGAGGGACATCTCTGAATCTCCCTCTGAATGGGATTCGTACAAGAATTAGTACCAATGGATGTTCAACAACTCCCTCAAACTCTCCAATTTGAAGTCTTTGCCTTGGGATGCCAGTGATTTACCTGCAGGCCCCAAATACAATGGATCTGCCTAAAGACAGTTCTCAGCACTTTCACGTAACTTCAACCACTCAATAGTAATCTTTTCTTTTGGTTTATTTGCCATGAAACACTATAAAACTCCATGATCTGTGGATGGATACAGTGTGCATTGAGGGTCTTCTACAACCAATGTAATGAGGGAGGTGATAGCTCCAAGCATTACTGGAAACTCCGGGGACTCTACCAGTCCAGAAAGTGACAGGCCTCTGAAGACGATGTGACCTTGTATGTTAGATGGAATTGTTTCACAATTTGTTGTGAATTGAAAACTATAGAGCTGGCATTAATATTGAAAGAATATCTGATACCAGTACTAAAGTGAGAAGAGCAAATATTCCCAACTGCAAGACAGTCTGCCATTTTCAACATCAAATTTTTATTTTAAGAGTTGGCTTCCTTGAATGTCTCTTAGTATCGCTGAATTCCATTATTTAGGCCAAGGGCAAAACTGAACACAAATATATTTTATGTTTTAAGAAAACGTATCTTTCCCTGCATGCAACTTAGTCATGGGTCAAGATCACAGCTCAAGATAAAGGGTCAGTCTTCTTATACTAATCATAGAACTTTGCTCAGTCCTTGCTTTTATGGCCATGGTTTTCTTTGATACTGAACTGTGAAGTGAACCTAAAGCCAGCAATTGCTTTTGCTAAATAACAAAAGAACTAAAGTTGATAAAATGACCCTTCAGGAAAGGAATCATCTGGACATGATACTTCATCCCTTAACTTCAGTATTTTTCCTCTATTTATGTCAGCACAGTCACCAATTCCTCTCTCTTTGCCCAGGAACCCACTGTGAGCAAACAACAAAAATGACTTTTGATTCTGAAGCTTTCAGATTTAGATATTATTCTAAGAGAGGTTTAAAAAAAGGTAACATGTTGAAAAAAATTGGGCACAAGAGAAAAATTACTAAAAAAAAAATAGCTAAGTAAAACTAAAAGGAATCATTATTTCCAACATAAAGGATTAAATTGTGCATTATTTGGAAAAAATGGTGCCAAGTTTACCGCTGTTCCAAATCTGGAGCTATAATTTAGAAAAATGAGTCTGGTATTAGAAATTAATAAGAGTCCATCTAAAATGAAATAGATAGAATGGATGAAACATATGGAACATCTTCAGAAATAATCAGGATTTGAGAAGATAGTTTCTAGATGAGTTTTTTTTTTCAGACTAAATTGTCTCCACATCCAATATTCAGGCAAAATCATAATTATCATTAGAGAAATGGCATCCAAGTAGTAGAAATGTGTCAAGGGTAAGGTAATCATTGCCAAAGAGGAGAGACCTGCAGGGCATCTGATGGCCAAGCTAATGTTCTCATTGTCCACTAGGCAAACACAATCTTTCCAGACATAATGAGCATATCATTCGGATCATCCAACTCTTAAACAAGACTCTCAAGTAGATTTCGAGTATCAATTTAGTTTTCCAATTGGCCTAGCCTACTAGAAATAAAATGCACTAAATATCCACCCAAATAAGCTAATCTGATTTCGGTTTTATAACAGTCTCTTTAAAGTTTGGCTCACTTGACTCAGTCCCCAGTGCCTGCTAATCCTGGGCAAACTATCAAAACCAAAAGTCTCAGCAGGGAAAGCTTAGGAGCAGACCCTGATCATCTGGTGTCTCTTACCAAAGTGTAGACACCCGGTCCAATCTGGAGAGATGACCCAGCTCTCAGTGATTAAATCATCTCGACTCAATAGAGGCACAGGCACTCACACACTATTTTCTAATATTCTCTAATGAAGTCCTCCAAATACTTTTAGTAAATAGAATTCTCTCTAAGGGAAGTGACCTAAGGGTTGCAAGAAATTGGACTGACTACATGATATGCAAACTGACTTCCAGTTTTTTAATTGTTCATTATTACCTATGTAGAGATTACACTGCATCAATACAAATTATCTTTACCTTGATCATGGCATTTTCTACTATTGTGCCTTTGAGATATCTCCCTCTGTAGTGATCTATATCACATACCAGGAGCCACCAAAAATTACCCTAGGAGTTAGTGCTGCAACTTCCCAATTGTATAGACATAAATGCTATGTTCAAAGGTCAATTTATGAAGGAAAAAAATTGTAAGCCATGGTGAGCTTCCAGGAAATAATATACTTGCAATTTCAGATTCATGTAAGTTCAGACACACTTTAAATAATTCATCAGAACAATTACTCTTCATTGCAGAGCAGTTCCTCAAATGGATCTCCATTTATCTCGCTCGTTTTTAAATTCCTCGCTCTTCCTAACGCATCGGACTCAAGAAGCCGATCAAAAGTTCCACAGTCTTCCCTGACTGAATTTCCCACTGACTCAGCCTGACCTTAGGCTGCTCGTTGAAACTCCTCAGACCTGTTTCATGGTCATCTGTAAAACAGTGTTCACGGGACCTGCCTCTGCGGGGAGCTGCAAGAACTGAGTTATGGTTTACAAAATGCTTTGTGACTCATACATAAAAGGCATTACAAGAAAGCAATGTGTCATCGAGCATTGCAAACAATTTTCATGCCAATTATTTGAAAGGAAGGAGACCTGAATATTCTCAACTTCCAAAAGATATTAAAGTAGCATGATGTTCTAGAGAATTTTGAAAACTCAGAAGGGCAATTGCTGATTCCAGGGATTTTTTTTTCCCCTCGGAATTGGAAATGTCCTTCACAAATAAGTGCAGGGACACCTTTGTTCACAGCAGCGCCACTCGCGGTAGCCAAGGTGAGGAACGAAGCTAAATGCCCCTGACAGGTGACCAGGGGAAGAAACTGCAGGATGTATCCTCAATACAGTTCCACTCAGCTATTTAAAAAGATGAAATAGTGCATTTTGGGAGCAAAATTGGGTGGATCTTGGGGATGATGCTAAGTGAAATAAGCCAGAAAGTGAAAATCTGTTACCAGATGGTTTCACTCATTTGTGAAATATAGAAACTGAACTGGAAAAACACAACCAAAATAATTCTTAGACACTGTGCAAAATACAGTGATAACCAGAGGGATGGGGCAGGAAGCTGGGAGGATATAGGTACTGGAACTTTGGTGGAAGGTGAGTGAAGCAGACACACCTAGGGAGGTATAAAGTTGTGCTTTCAAAATTGCATAATTGTGTCAATGATTGGAAAGTCAGTGAAACTAGGGGGAATTTACAAAAAGGCAGAAGCAAAGCTGAGGGAGACATAAACTCTTGGTTCTGGGATCTAGCAGCCAAAGTCAGCCACTTTCAAATTACCTTTTGACTCGAGCTCAAGAGAACCATGGATGAAAAGTCTCCTTAGTTTTTAGCCACTTTTCCAAACCTGATGCTCACCTTACAGTTCCCAAAGGTCAAGAACTGGTTTTCTTGTATTAGGGGTAAGCAAATCAACAGTGAGCCCTATTAGGTTTGTTCTTATACTGAATTACATTAACACTTTAAAAACTAAGTTGTATGTTCTACAAAGTGATGGTGAGATGGTTGTGCCAGGCTCTGAATTTCCAGTAGACATCTCAGAAGGAGGCCACAGGGAAAAGTCATTATTCGTGGCTGTAAAGTCACAATGTTTGAAACCTACTAATAATTCCATTTAGCTGTATTGCACCTATTTTTACCTTTAAATTACAACCACACAGGGAAGGAGTAAAGTTGTTCCTATTATAATTTGGTGGATTTCCATATTAAAAAGCCTCCTGGGCACTCTTGGCATTGAAAATATCATAATAATAATGAAAATGATTAACATTCACCCTCTTCCAATTAAGAGAGTGCCTTAACTGCAGTGATCCAGTGGTGAATGTCAGTATCTTGGATGTAATAGAAACAGTGGTAGTAGAAATTAGTAACAAATAAAGAAAAAAATTTTAAAGCAACCACTACAATGGTTAAAAAATAGTAGTTTAAAGCAAGGGCAGCCAACAGACTTATGATAACCAAGGAACATCCCAAGAAATGCTAAAACTTTCAAGTTTCACCAGCTTAGTCAGATTTTCACTACAGAAAATCCAATTATCCCAGTAATTTGTGTAATTTAGATGAAACAAGTAAAAACATTGTCAACATGCTGTCATCCTTTCTGGTGAAAGTTACCTACAAAGCAGGTTCTGTGACAGCTAGTTTTGAGGCCTGGACAAGCATTAACTGCCCTAAACCTCTCTCCTTATTTGGAAGTGGAAATAATAATAGGACCTGCCTTTTAGAATTTGTATGAGGATTCAATAAGGTAACACCTAGGGCATTAGCTAGTCACTAAATAATTATTCTCCAATCCCCTTTCTCTTTTATTTGAAGTCAAGGATTTGAAAGAGATCTGATTTTTCCCATATAAAATTTTCAATTTTTTTAAATTGTAGTAGACTCTGAAATCTGTATCTTATTTAATCCTATATTTATATGCACATAGCTATGTGAGCAAATCTTGGAATTAATGAAATATGGAGCCCTGATGACTTGGAATACTTAACTGTTTCATATTTTTAGATCAGGCAGAGGGCTCAGTATTCCAAATCCTTGAATTCCATATAAGTTATGATTAAAGCACATTTGATTTTTTCATAACCTTTATGACTATAGCCAAGAACAAGATGGTTACTAGTCACCACGGCGATAGGGGTGAAGAGTAGCCTCCTAAATTTTAGAAACTACAGTTCTGAAAGAGGGTGCCTACAGTGTGGGTAATACTTGGTACAAGGATTTTCAAGCTTGTCCAGAGTTTTTCTGCTGAAAGTGGAGAACCAATGAATATCCGCTAGAAGGAAAGACACAACAGACCAGCAGGAGATGCTCTAAAGCAGCCCACAGTCCATGCCATCCTTTTGGAAGACCCATGTTTTGTCTTAATATTGGGTCAGGACCGTTATTATTCTATTGATAGCATCCAGCAGTCAATTCTTTTTAAAGAGCAGTCTTGTTTAGGAAACACTCTAATGAGCTCATGGGGTACATGAGGAGACTGGGAACAGATTGTCAGCAGAAGCCAAGGTAACTGGGAACCCGCTGTACCACCAGCACAGGAGACATTTCTGGGGAGGGTGGAGGGAGCTGTGGGTGACGGGGAGAGGCAAGCCACAGAGTGCAAGTGGGGAGAAACAAACCAGATAATACAACATCGTAAGATGCAGACATCTCACCACAAAAGGTCACAAAAACTTCTCGGAATGTGATATGCCACAGAAATTTCAAGAACTATCTATTTTTCCACTTGAAATTGTCCAAATTGTTCCATAAAATTATCTACTTGTTTCCTTCTCCCCCTTGATATATATGAACGCCTCATACTAATGAGTGTGTGTGTATAAAAATGAACTATATCACATAGATTCCCAAGACAGTTCCTATAAATAGGTATTTAGAGTTTTGGGATGACATAAGAATATATGCCCTAGGAATACACAAGGGTCTAAATAACTTTGGAATTCCATGGGGTCAATATATATTGATCATAGCTTAAGGCCAAACAACTATTTTAATTTCTAATCTACAATCACTAGGGAAACTGAGCTGGTTGGTTGGTTAGTTGCTGGCAATTTCACTGAATTTTTTTTTCTTTTTTTTTTTTGGTGAATTTGTCACCTTGCATCTATGCCCAACTTTTCTATTAAAGCATTTGTTTCTCTTATTTTTTTGTAACAGCTCTTTGCATATTAAGACTACGAGCTCTTTGACATAGCTTTGCAAGGTACTTTTCCTCTTTGCCTGGGTCATTGTATAGTTGATATACATTCATGGTGCGCAGACCTCTCCTGCCACGCCGGTTGCTCCCCTGTTCTGTTCCCCGCTCTGGCTCTGGTGAATTCTCTCACCCTCCCATGCTTCTGACTGTACCCAGTGCTTGTATAAATAAATAAATAAATAAATAAATAAATAAATAAATAAATATTTGAAAAAAATAGTTGATATGCATTTATGAAATTTTTAAATAGGTAATACCTTTGTTATTATGTATTTGGATTTTCTTTTGTTATCTCATTTCACAGTTCTTATTTTAAATTTCCCTGCTGTATTCTGTTTACCATTCACTTGATAAACTATGTTTTGACTTATTTTTTCAACCACATTTTTTTTTCCAACTTAATATGTCAGCACCTTTCAAAATACTTGAAGCCAAGAATTGCAAGTAACTTGTAAGTTCATCAAGAGTAGAAAGATGCATTGTTTGACTAAACAACGAAATCCTACAAAGTCATCCAAGCAAACAAACTAAGCTGTAGCTTAGGGTTACAAATTGCAAAAATAAAAAAAAAAAACTACAAAGTATCAATAATGCATTTATTCTATTTATATAAATTTCAAAAGTCGGCAAAAGCAGAGCATATTGTTTAGGCAACCACACCATGTTATCTGAAAGCAAGGGAAGATCAGATGAGGGGAAATTGGAGGAAGGTGTGGAATCACCACTGGAGGAGAGCAAAGCAGATTTCCAGACATTGAAGGTCTTTCTTCACTTGGGTGGTGCTTACACTGGTGTTCTCTTGATAATTACACGCCACACCTTACACTTCATGGTGTGCACAATTCTGCACAGCATGTTATATTATAACTAGGTGAAAAAAAATCTCACAAGTAACTATAGTGTTTAGATCAGAAATATGTATATTTCTTCTACGTATCGCGACTTGAAAACATTTATAGCTTTACATATACCTCACGCTCACCTCCTACTTCATCTCTGTTAATATAACTTGCTTCATTTTCCTTTTATTTTTATCAGTTCCTATAGCTATTGATGACCTAATCGATTCATTTTACAACTATTACCACAATCATCATTCAGACTCCATTCTATGCCAAATGGTCCTCTAATGCAGTCCATGCTAAATTTGAATTTTTCCTTTCCCTTTCTATCTTTTTATTTCTGATGGCTTAAGATGAGCACATCTTTAGTGGCTTACTTTTAGCCAATTAATATACGAAAATGTACTTCAATTGAATTCTCATGTGAATGAAAAGTCAAAAAATTAGACACAAAAATTTTTTCTTTACTATTCTGAAAGCCTGGATCCATCTCTTTTTGCACTCACCATTCAGAGGAAGACTAAGTCTGAGGTCATTTAATCCCCCACAGTCCTCCCCTGACATCTGCCTGGACCTTCCCATCTATTTCATCCCTTTAAGCCCATCATCTAAATTTGCCAAGAGCTTCCCAACTTGCCATCACATCATGTTCCTTGCATTATGGAAAAATCTTTTCCGTTTTAATCTTCCTAATGCAAATTATAGTCCCTCTCACGTATGGCTGTTATATTTTGGTCCCCTTTTTTAGACTACCTTATTCCACTCACATTCAATTCAACCACATTTCTACATTCTACCTGCTCCCTTTTTACCTGCAGTGTTTTGTGTTACCAGCTCATGCTTCTGTTCCATATTTTCAGCATTTTATTGAAAGCCCTGAGAGCTTTTTGTAATTTGTCCTTTCCTACAGAAATTATTTCTTGCAGAAATAAAAGCTTCTGCACATCCTCCTTCCAGACCTCCGGAACTTTTCTTTGGTAGAACATTGAGTTCAGATGTTGCGCTACATCTATATTTAATGAGGATGGCTTATGCTCTTTGGAATCATTCGTGGACGTCTATCTTTTTCTTAAAATTTCCTTTGCAGACCTTAAGCAGCAAGGTAAGTTTCTACAAATTACATGTGTGGGTAGCTGTTTCAAAGGCTGAGGAAATGGAAAAGATGAAACTCTTTCAGGAGTTCCACTTCACTCTCTAAGGACCAGTCTTTAATCTTTTCTTCTCTTTCATTGAGACATAATATGCAGTTCGTGGAAAATCTTGTCCAATCTGCTTTTCCGGACTGCTGTTTACAATATCAGATAGAAATCTCACCTCCGTAGCTGTGATGTGAATCTTGCATGAACTCTAAAGACAACACTTTCTTCAGCTATCAGTTCACATCCATGATCAAGGCACCAAGTGGACATAGTGGCATTTCTTTAAGCCCCACCATGGCCTGTAGGACTCACTGTCCAGATGACTCCCCACTAGGACATTTCTAACACTGTTAGTCAACGCTGTGCCCTCCCTGCTTTGCTTCATTTTGAAAAAACCTGAATTACAATATTCCTAGCCTTTTAAGAGCACCTTTCTAGAACTCCCAGTAGTGATGCCTGCTTCCTGATGTTTTTATAATTCTCCATTTACTTTTAAGGGAATTAAAGATAGAAGGGGTGCCCTGTGCACATTATCACAGTCATTATTACTAAAGGTTATCATATAAATATCTTTAAGGCAACTAATGAGCTAACAATTCCCAAATCTTCCAAGTGGGTCAGCCCTGCAGAGATAAAAGCAGTGAGAGAGACAGAGAGGACACTGGAGGCGTTCCCACTTGACAAGTCTCAAGTATCGCTTCTGTCATTTTGGGAAACCATCTTGGTCAGTCTGCTTTTAGCTCAATTTTCAGGTGAGTCACCTGGAAAATCCAAGCAACAAAATGTGCCAATTGTAGTGGGAAGCAATGGTGCTTTCCAGAATCTTGTGAAACAAGATGATTTGTGAGCAGAATCACCCAAACAATATTTCTCAGGGTTATTTTAAGCTTTCGCATTCCTTTTCTCCCCAATAACTCTAATCTAATGGGTACATGGAGCTCAACAGGGTTTATTTTAAAAAAAATAAGACAGGCATAAGCCTTATTATCATTATTAAATGAGAACCCCTTCTAGATATACATTTGTACTGAGTTCCATATTCGACTACAAAAGTATCAAAACAAAACTCAACATTTTTCTCAAAGTCAGAAATCCTAAAACAAATGTGATCTGAAGTTCCTTGTAATCCACTGAACAAGTTGCATTAGTTATTTAGCAACTAGCAAAGCATGATCTATACATTTGAAATGCTTCCTGGGGGTGGGGGGGGTGGGAAGAGAGATTTCCTGGTAGCTTTCTCTTCCCATAAGTGGTAAGTCATCTGCCCATCAACGACAACCACATTGTGTGGGACACAAAGAAAAACAACCACTTTCAAACTCCAGGTGCCCTGGGCTGAAGATGAGTCTAAGGAGAAGAGAGGAACTGCTGTCACCGGTGAGGACCCTCACTCACCTGACTCCACACCCACTGTCCCCCACATCCTGAACTCAGCTGCAGGAGAGAAGGGACAACACAGACTCCTCTGCCTTCTCTCCTGGGTTTCTAAGTCACTAAACTTCAAATTTTTGAAGGTCCCCACTGGCCTGCTCTGACCATTAAAAGACAAAATGAATGAGTTTGAGAAACGCTACCTCACCAATGTAACCAAAACCTCGTGTTGACAATGCCACCTTCTATCAATTATCTAAAACAATGATATATAAATCATCCCCAATCCAGTGGCTTAAAATAAGCATTTGTTCTGTTTAGACATCTGTGTGTTGTTGATGAGTTGGGGTTCACCGGGGCAAGTCTCCTTGCCTCCACTGGGCTCATTCCCTGTCTGGGAGTAGCTGGGGATTGGCTGACCTAGCCTAGCCTCTGCTGGGATGGCTGGAGCATCTGGAACACAACTCTGTGTCTCTCCTTACAGCTGGCCAGCCAGGCATCTTCTCCAGGCAATCTCAGAGGAGTTAGGGAGTGAGCAAAATTAAGCAAGGACTGTTCAGACCCCTGCTTGGGGGCTGGGAGTGTCACAGTCACATGGCATTGTCCAAGGAAAGTCAGAAGTTGTGCCCAGAGTCAAGAGGTGGAAGAGAACCCCAATCCAGAGGGTTCTGCACAGTTCCTAGGCAAAGGGAGTGACACAAGGAAGGATGTAGAAATGAGGCTGTAATGTAATCAATCTTCCCACTGTCTCCAGTGCCAATTTGTCTGAGTCAAGGTGACCTTGAGTAGGCTGGTTACTCTACATCATTTCTAGCTCCTGAAATAGAGTCAAAAAATAGAAACACACGGGCCTCCCTGGTGGCGCAAGGGGTTAAGTGCCGCATTGTGAGGCAATGCACAGCCTCTGCAGCACGAATTCGATTGCCAGCTGGCCAGGGAGCTACCCACATGGTGAAGCAGACCTCTCCTGTCTCGCCAGCTGCTCCACTCAGCAACGCATGTCAGTCAATCTGCCTGTTCTGTTCCCCACTCTGTCTCTGGTGAATCCTCTCACCCCCCTGCATCTGTGGCCTGTACCCCAGCTCTTGTATGCATAAATAAATAAATCTTTAAAAAAAATAGAAACACACTCAAACAAAAATATCCAGTATCTAGCATCTAGTCAACCAACCCCAAAAAGTTGAAAGTGAATCACTGAATAATTATGATTATAAATAAAATTTTCTATTGCTAACAGGTAAACAAAATTAGTTTCTGTCCCAGTAATTCATGAGACTATGTTAATCCATCTTTGTTCTAATCTGACCTAATGTTAGATTATCTCCAACAAAACAGCCAGTCCTAAAGAAGGGTTGGAGTAAAATTATTATTGTACCTTAAGGCAGACATATACAAGTTAGGTGTAAGGAACAAAATAAGGTTCCTTAAAATGGAAAGATGAAATCAGGTTTCAGAAAGTACAGCAAAAAAAGTTGTCAGTAGTCTAACTAGTGATGTGCAAAAATGAATTTAAAATCAGACATATTTCCATAAAATCATCATTAGAAATGTGTCATCCATCATTTAAAATATGCAAACAAGGATTCTCAGGGTTAGATTTGTTCTGTGCAGATTTGAAGCAAATTCCAACTTTATCTTCCAACGCTGGGTGTTTGAAGAAGAATGCTTAGCTATAGGTGCTAAATTGTTGCCTGGTTGGAAATCACATTTTTTCCCTGATAAGTTGAATATCACTCAACTACGTTGGACTTAATGAATTGTGAGCTATAATTCTGAGTGACTCTCCCATTTTCATCTGCTAAAATACACACCCCAAATTGCTTGAAATGGTGTTTCCTTGGTAAGAAATAATAGAATAAATTCATTCTCTATATTAATGTGTTTATAATCTGTGTTGGATATTTGGTGGGGTGAATTTCTGGTTGGTAAAGCCACAGCTCCTCATGATAGTCACATGAAGAGTGATTGGATTTTGCTTGTCTTATCATCTGTCCTGACTCAATGATCCAAGTAGTAAAGTCACAGTAAGGATCACTACTTTCAGCCAAAAGGACTTTGAAAGAAACAATTTTTTTAATCAAAGCAGCAGAATGACACCCTGGCCCAATTCTTTTCTGGCTGGTTATCCATGAAGTCTCTCTTCTCTTCTTGATACATTTTGTTTTTATTTCTGAGCCAGGATAGAACCCTTTCTCTAAGAAACTGCTGCTTTACTAATTTTAATTCTCATTTTACCTTTTTTTAAAAAAAGATTTATTGACTTATGCATACAAAAGCTGAGGTACAGGCCAGCCAAGGTGTGAGGGGGTGAGAGGATTCACCAGAGACAGAGTGGGGAGCAGAACAGGCACATCGACTTAAATACACTGCTGAGGGGAGCAGCGGGTGAGTCAGGAGAGGTCTGCTGTGCCATGTGGGTAGCTCCCTGGCCAGCGATCAAACTCAGGCTGCAGTGGCTATGGATATCCTCATAGGTTGTGTCTTAACCCCTTGTGCCACCAGGGAGGCCCACCTTTTATTTTTTTGAGACTTAAATATAGAAGCAGATCACACAATGAGGTGTGGTAACTACCCTAGACAATGTTTTTCCCAAAACTAAATGTTGCCTGGTATATAAACAGATACACAAGCTTTCTTTTTCTTTTGGTTAGTTACATGATGGATCTCCTCTAGTCTTTTTTTTTTTTTTTTTTGGCTGTTAGTATATCTGATGCGTCTCATAAGATGTATGTAGTTAACTCCTTATCACATTTGACAAACTTTTAACTGGAGAACTGGTTTATATGTGGGTAATGATATATTTGAATTTATATCTACTGTGACACTCACTAGCTTCTATTTATCTTACCTATTCTTTATTATTTTCTTCTCCCTTCTCCTTTTGGATAAAATATTTTTTATTACTCCATTTCTTGTCTCACTGCTACCTTAGCAGTATATCTACCCTTACAATTCTTTTGGTGGTTTCCCAAAAGAGGACAATATTCCTCCTAGAGTTATCAAAGTCTGATGTTACTTGGTATACTTTTTCTCTCTTCTAGACCAAGTCAATGAACTTGGAAGCTTTTAATTTCATTCATTCCTCTTTCATTTATATATTTTCACATTTCTCACTAGGCTCTACTGTTTAAGTCATTTTTCATGTAAATCTGATGATCCCTATCTGGTTTCATTGTATTTTATTCCTTCTTGTATCTTAAATTTTGAGCCTGAATATTATCCCTTCTATCTAGCGTAAACTACAGGTGATAAATTCTCCTACTTCTTACTTATTTGAAAATGCTGTTTATCTGTTGGAGGAAGGTATTTTCACGGGAGTGGGCTTCTCTGCAGCAGTTACTACGAGCACTTTGAAGAGAACATTTCATTCTCTACTAACTTCCATTGCTTCTATTCTGAAGTCAGCTCGTCATTCTTGCATTGTTCCCTTGAAAGTAATTTGGTCTTTTCTCTTTGGTAGACTTTTATTATTTTCCCTTTGTTTTTGGTTTTCAGATGTCATATTACAGCAAGCCTGAGTTTATTTGTTTGTTTGCTGTTCTACTTGGGGTCTATAAAAATGATTGAATATGTGACAGTGTTTTTTGCTAACTTTAGAAAATTCTCAGATTCCATCTTATCACATATTGCGTCTGGCCCATTATCTATCTTCTATGCTCTAGAGGCTCCAACTCATTCTTTTCACAGTGCTGTTCACACGCTCAACTGTTTCCTAATTTTAGCTCTCCATACTTCACTTTATATTTTGCAAATGAAGATTTCCCATCGGGTTCGTTTCTATATGAATTGCCTTTAATTCAAGTCCAGGAATTGAGATAATTCAAAATGATGTCAGTCTTCTCAAGGGCTGGACAACTTCCAATTTACCCCAACTACCAACCTCAAGTGAGGGATTTTACCACCTCCCACCAGAGCATCTTGGATTAATTTTCTTGTCCCTAGTCACAAGTTTAGTCCCAACTAAATCTTAAAATTTTTGCTCTGTACCTCAGTTTCTCAGTTATCTTTACCACATTCTGACAGCAGATTCCTCTAAGTAAAACACAACTTTAAACATCAGACTCATTACTGAATGGGTCAATCCAGTAGTTGCTCTCATAATTTTAAACAAATAAAATCATTTCTTAAATATTTTGTGCAGATTTTCGTAGTGCATGGTTTGACCCAAACTACCTTGCTGAGAGATAATAACTTATTTTTTTAATCCAGTATTCTTTTCTAATTTGTCGCTCTCTAATTCTCTGAAATATTCAACTCTATTGTTGAATTTTTTACTTGAGATTTTCCTTTCACTTTTCTCAAACTGCATTTTGAATTTAGTTTTCTCTTTCTTGTTGTTCTATGAAATCCTTTGATTCCCATGCATATTCTATATTCCTTCCTCACTTAACTTTCAGGATTTTGTTTTCTCTTCACACACATTCTCTTATATTACTCTCAGACAAATACCCCTTCATACATACCTCTTCCATAAATGTACCTGCCTTTACAGTGGCAGCTACACAGGTAATCTCCACTTCTCTGTCTCCAGTCTTGACATAACATCTATGATGACATCCATACTTTTAACCACCTAGAAGCCACCTCTAGTTAGACACCAGGGATCAGCTGTGCTCAGCCTGTGAGAGAGCTCCCTCCAACAAGCTTCCCATCCCAACCAAACGAGGACGGGAAATACAGAACAGAAGAGATGTATGTGCCCAAAGAACCACCTTATTCTCCTGGTGACCTCACAGATTAAGAAAATAAATATAATGGAAGTCACAGTGATTCCAAGTTTTCTTACTGAGAAGATGTAAAAGCATCTCCATTTGATAGCTGTGAGTTGACTGGAAGAAATCTCCTTTTGGGAATAGATGCCCTACTTATCTTCCTGTTAGCTGTGTACCCCCACTCAGACCCTTACCATCACCACCATTAGAAAGATATTCTAACCAATGACTTTATATTATTCTTCCTAAAACACAGACTTCTCACATCACTCCAAATATTAAGATTCCAGCGTGTCACCTGCAATCTTCAGTACCAGCTCCAAACGATTCGGCCCCATGTCCAAGGCTCTTTATAATTCTCTTATCTTTCTCCCCAACCATGACTACCCATGATGCAATGCCTGCTCTACTCAAAAAATTTTTTCAATACAGCACCATTTTACCCTACTGTTCTACATATCTTAAGCCTGAGGGGTTCACTCGCTTCCTCAATACTCTAATTAGTCTTAGTTATTCTTCAAGTTTCAGTTCAAGTCCCACCTCTTCCCTGAAGCCCTCCATGACTACATCAGCTCAAATAGCTTCCAACATTTTCTCAAAAACCTATTGCTGGAGAGTGACATCAGCAAAATGGTAGCATAGGAATTTCTAGCACTCATCCTTTCCCCCTCCAAATGCCAATGTAAATAATTATGTATGTGCAGAAATACTTCACAAGAACAAGGATTCCAGGTGAGACATCCAAGCTTCTGGGTAAAACAAAGAAATAAGAAATGACTCATTGAGGTGGCTACGAGAGACAGAAACCCACTATTAATATCACACACACCCCACCCCCAAGCCCAGGAAGCTCAGCACAGAGAGAAACACCCTCCTCCTGGAAGATAGAAAGTAAAGCATTAAAACTCACAGACCTCACCCCAGACTGCAGAGCCTGCCCACCCCAGCACTGGGCCTGCGCCCAGAGCCCTAGGTGCTCTTTCAGGCTCCTGTAAACTCGGTATTCCCCAAACCCCTGAGCCTGCAGGCTCCCTCTGTTCCAGGCAATTCCCATGGCACCAAATTCACAATAAGCCCCTGTGAACACAGACTCCAGGTGTACACCCAGGCTCCTGGCCAGACCCAGTACCAGGCCAGACATCCCTGTGGCCACAACTTCCAGGCTGGCCCCTAAGACCTTGGTTTACAAGTTGACTCCCATGACCCGAGGCACCAGGCTTGCCCCTAACACCAGGCAGGTCCTTGAGGCAGTCTCCAGGGCAACTCATTCAAACCAAGCTCGTGGTCAGTATTGGACCCTCACCATTTACTAGACACACCCAGTGATCATGAGGCCCGGATGGTCCCCGGACATAGCCTGTAAGTACACACACACACACACACACACACACACACACACACACACACACATACACAGAGCCTCGATCTGGAGCAGAGCCAGAAACCATGCTTTATTGAAAGAGCTACATCTGATGGTGAAAGTGGAAAATGAAACAGAAGGCAGATCCTCTACTTGGAATCAGTTTGCCCATCTACGTTATGGAAACAGTCTAAATGCCCAAGATCAGAGGAGTGGATCAGAAAAATATGGTGGCACCTCCCTGGTGGTGTAGGGGTTAAATCTCAGTGCTGAAGCCATTGGCAACCACTCCTACCAGGGAGTTGACCCACATGGCACAGCTGACCTCTCCTGTCTCTCCCGCTGCTCCCCTCAGCAGTGTATTTCAGTAGATCCACCTGTTCTGCTCCCCACTCTGTCTCTGGTGAATCCTCTCATGCCCCCCTCACCTCTGGCCTATACCCCAGTTCTTGTATGCATAGATAAATAAATCTTTTTTAAAAAAAGAAAAGAAAAAATGTGGTGTATAGATATATAAATACAAACATCGAGTGTTTTCTCATAAACCAAAAATAAGCAAGTAGAAAGCACCCATTAAAAGCAGAGTCACATATTTAATGTGGAATGTAGGGGGCGGTGGGACTTATAAAGCTTTGCCTTCAGCCACTCACCTTACACCAGGGCACAGCACCAAAGGGCGATAAGGATGTTCATCTTCTCGCAATTGAGTTGTAAATGTAATGCAACCCTAACCAAGTTTTGACTTAAAACAAAAAAAGAAACAAAAACATCATAGCAAACATATAAAGCTAAAAAATATATGACATCATAGGTTCCAGTAAGAGATGTCAGGATATATAATAATTTTAAAAAATAATTAAACAGGCAGTTCATCTAACTCAAAAAAAAAAAAAATAGTGCTGGCTTAAATGACAAATAATTTGGAATAAGAAGGTTGTTGTTTTCTTATCTCCAATTTTCTTAATATCTAAATCAATCCAGATGGTTCAAAATTGAAATGTTTATGAAAAAGGATACTAATTTCACTTCAGGTATAAAACAACATTCATCTGGTTGTTTCTGGCAATGAAGCCTCTTAATAAGTGATTACTGAATGACTGAGTGAAAATGGAACTATATTTTGGGGCTACATGTCATCCCCATAAAAGCTAGAAAGTAGATATTTAATAAGGAAAAAGTAAGTTTACATTCCAGTTTGGAATAATTGAGTGTAGGTACAGAGTTTGCCCTATTTCATTTCCCCTATTGCACCTAACACAGTGTGAGATCTACATGTTAAATATTCTGCAAATATAAGATTGATTGCTTCATCATATGCATTGTTTGTTCCTAGAAGACAAGGAAATTCACTTGTGAGATTTCTATTTATGAAAAATTAGGTGATAAGTCAAAATTTTCATTCTGCCATCTGTTCTCAACATTGTTTTATTTCAAACTAGCATAGCAAAGCATCTAGTTGTACATCAGAAAGCATGAGATGCATATAGTTTGTTATCCATATTCTATGGTAAATGCTTATTTTGAAGGTCTTGTGTGCATGTGGGTTTCTAAACTCAACATCTCTTAAATTATTTGATTTAAGTTCAGGAGCAGTAAGATTTAGAATATCACAAAGTACAGCACATCCTTTACACTCAAAATGGACTTCTTTCTTAGGAAAAAAAGTCTAAAGTAAGTCAACTACTAGATCACAATTTAGCAGTCTAACTCAGAAGCCTTAACTCCCTTCTTTGCCCTCTGAGAGTTTTCAGTCTCCCAATCTGGAAGACAAGAAACTGGGTGGTTACATCTATTATTCTGTTTATAGATTTTTTTAAGAAGTATTTTTATTTATTTATGCATACAAGAATTACGGTCTAGGCCAGAGGTGCGTGGGTGAGAGCGTTCACCAGAGACAGAGTGGGGAGCAGAACAGGTGGGTTGACTGAAATCCACTGCTGAAGGGAGCAGTGGGTGAGGCAGGAGAGGTCTGCCTCGCCATGTGGGTCAGCTCCCTGGTGGGGATCAAACTCATGCCACAGTGACTGGGGATGGCTTGATAGCACTGAGACTTTAACCCTTGTGTCACCAGGGAGTCCCCCTGTTTATAGATTCTTAACAATAGATTTTTAAAAATTGGATTCTTTCACCTTCAAGATTTGGGATGCCATCACTCTGCTCATTCAGACTGGAGTAAACAGTGTCCAGAAAAGACCAAGGACATTTGGAAAGGCTACTCAGAATATCTCCCTTGTACATGTCAATAACAAGAGACTCTAACAGTCTTATAAATGCAACTGTATCTTGGGAGGGACAGTGGTTTCAGTGGCATAACAATCGAAAAACTCCGATCTGCAAAGGAAGGATTCAAGTTTCATGTTTCATAGAGGCAGACAGGAATAAAAAGAACACCATTTGGGGGCCTAGAATACCTTCAGAGACAACTCATCTGATTGGAGGACAAGTGGCAAGAAGGTGGCATTCCAATGAGAGATAATCAACAGGAAGTCTCTGTGGATCCAGAGTTCAGGATTCCAGTAGAAAGGTTGCTAGGAAGCAGAGATGGCAGAAGAAAAATACCCCAAAATATAGCAAAGGAGAACTATGACTGATAAAATTCCATCCCAGGCATGGCTGTTTTGTAGCAATAAAGTTGTTGGGGAATTGGAACCAGCTTTAAGGGGTGGCACCTATGTATTTTAAACCAGTTGTTCTGCCAATATGGACTGAGACCAGTAGTATGAGTATTGCCCTAAACTGGTTAGAAATGCAGTTATTACCTGGCCCCAGCCTAGTGATGAATCAGAGACTCTAGGAGTGGGGCCCAGTCTACTGCTTCTTCAAGAAGCCCTGCAGGTAATTCTGGTGCTTTCTCCAGGAATGCTGGAGATGCACGCTGGCAGCTAATCCCTTTACACTCTAAAATAGCCCAAACCAACACATGGTATTCTCCAAGCAAAAGTTTCTGGGTCATGAGTAGCTTGCTGGTCTGAACTGACCTCACCCAACTAAAGGAAACATTTCTCTTGGTATATGCCCTGGAAAAACAAAAAAAAAAGAACAAACTAGCATTGAGCAGAAACTGCCTCAGCAAAAGATAGAATAAAGCTGACAAGGATGCCAGTTCTTCAAATGGGAGTGAGGGCAGATCAAGAAAAGCTCATATTCAGTGATAGAGTTGAACACGGGTCATCCAAGCTAAGATCCGCCCTGCCCGGGCACCCCCAACCAGCTTATCTGCCTCCTTGTTTAAATCCATGCAAGTCAGATTTTCTGGAATGTTTCCTAATTGATAGTTGCCAGCATCCCTGCTTTCTGCCAAGCACTCTGATATTGGCAACTTTTAACCAAATGCTCAGGCATTCAGGTAAAAAGCATTGTGGGCGCAATGGAACACCAAGTAAAATGATAGGTATGAAAATTAAAGACACAGTCCCAGCTTTCAAACAAACAATAGGTGTGGGGTATAATTCATTATAGTCTGTATAATACAAGCAGATTTTGAGACACATTTTGTAAATATATATATATGCATGTATATATATTTAAATGCACATGTGTGTACATATACATACATCACATTGTACATGCATTGTGTGTATATATACATGTGTGCATATATAAACATATATACAGATACACACATATATGAAACATTAATATTGCCAAACAGAATAGAAAACCCAAGAGAATTCCATAGAAGGATCACTATAAAAGCAACTTCTCCCCAATCACTTCTACAAAATGTGAATGGGTTGGATGGCATCCCTGATGGGTTGACAGTACACGACTGAGTGGTTTCCAGGCTGCATGACTCTTGGTGCTAAAACGGCTGCAGTCACCCCAGGTGTTGGGCAGCTTCCTCTGGGACAGGTCTTAGCTTCTGGCCTAAGTCAGCTAGATTTGAAATGTTACTCATCACTGTGTTTGGGGAGAACCAGGAGACTATTTCCTTTAATAATCCTGCCCTGTTCCTGTGACCAGCAGCTACATCCTGGTTCTCCTGAAGGGCTGACATCACCTGCATGGCTGAAGCTAATGTGTTTTCTTGGGAGACATTTTCCTTCTCACCAGTTGCAGCCATGCAGGTGGCTCTCCGCAGGAAAATGGAGACTATTTCCAACTTCCTTCCACCCATATTTTTATCATCATTTGACGTTCTCTTTCCCCTTTGGGCATTAGAGTAAATATTTTTTTTTTCTTTGAGGTGACATTGGTTGACAACACTGTATGTGATTTGTACGTAAAGGATCACACTCCCACATCAAGGGCCACATGAGAGCTCTTGGAAAAGATTTTTACTAGAAGCCTACCCCCCAGTCACATGTCCCCAAGGAATACACCCTTGAAAACAGAAATTTCCTTCCGAATGAAAAAATATAAAGTTTCCATGCAAAGGATGACAGGCAGGTCATACGTCCCCTTTTTGCCCCCAGATAGTCTCCCTCTTGACAAAACATATGATGTACAACATCACTGTATAAAATCTGCCTGTTTCTGTCAGGTCAAATAATGATGCACAAAACAGCATTCACATGAATTCATCATACAATCTCCAGTTACACATGACACACTGAGGCAGCAATGCGAAAGGCACGCATTTCTTTACCCTTCAGAGACTTCTTGACTCTCCCCAGGCCTACAGCACCTGGGAAAAAGTAACAAGACTATTATGTAAAAACAAAAATACAGAAAACCAGGTTCATTTTATATGACCTGAAATTAAACACCCAAGAAATACATCATTTCATCTGTTCGGCATTCATAAAGCAATTTAGTTTAAAAAACACCAGTGTGAAGAAAAGAGGATCATGAGTTAATTTGTACATAGAAAGCCAAATATTTGCTGGCCTGGTTCTTAGTCTTTTAACCTTCTCACCTGGAAGTGGATACATAACACCCTGAAATTTGCTTTCGGGGTTGCTAGAGAATATTGGGTGTATAGAATTGTAAACACTGCTGCTGGTCTTGACATTTAAGGATCAGCTGGTCTGACTTGAAATGCTCCAGCATTCTAGAACCTGGCAGCGTGGGCCACTACCTGAACAAAGCAGGGAAAGAGCAGGTTAAAACTTCTGACCTCTGAAATTTTCCAAAGGGCAGATTTAATTAACTGCATCCCCAGTTGGTGATTGGAAGGCGGGAGGAAGGAAGGGGAAGGGAGATCTTCTACAGAGGATAAAGAGGCAAAGCAGAGGGAAGATGAATTGTCCCAAAGACAATGACGCCAGAAATAGAGCTTCAGCAATCTTAGTAACATGCACTCAAATGTGCCAGCCGAAAGCATTTCCTTAATGCAAGAGGTCTCGTCTCTAAATCTCTTTGCTACTCAGAACAAGAATATTTTTAATTGCTTTATTTATTTATTTAGTTTTAGTTTTTCCCATAGAAGAACTGGGGGGTAGGCCAGAGTCACCAGAGAGGATTCGCCAGAGACAGAGCAGGGAGCAGAGCAGGTGGGTTGACTGAAATACCCTGCTGAGGGGAGCAGCGGGCGAGACAGGAGAGGTCTGCTGCACCATGTGGGTAGCTCCCTGGCAGGGGATGGAATTCAGACCGCAGCGTTGATAGCTCTTGAGACTCAACCCCCAGGCCAACCAGGGACGCCACTGCTTTATTTTTTATTGAGGTAAAGTTGGTTTACAACATTGTACTTGGTTTGGGGGTTAAGGTCACACCTCTACAAGATGTGTTACCACACCACAGCCGAGGACAAGCAGTGCTCCACCACAGTCCCCTGGGGTCCCTCCCCCATTTTGTTTCATGACTCTTACCCTCCCCCTCTCGAAGCCTCAACTCTAGGGTCTATTCCTTTGTTTTATCTTGTTTGGCTTTGTTATATTCCACACACAAGTGAGGTCATCTCGTGCTTGTCTTTCTCCTTCTGACTTAATTCACATAGCATTATCCCCTCCAGTTCCAAATGGCACAATTTCACCTTATTTATAAGTTTTATTAAATTTATTTATTTTCTTTTTTTTAAACTTTTATTTATTTATTTATTTGTTTATACAAGCACTGGGTACAGTCAGAAGCGCGGGAGGGTGAGAGAATTCACCAGAGCCAGAGCGGGGAGCAGAGCAGGCAGAAGGACCGAAGTACACTGCTGAGGGGAGCAGCGGGCGGCAGGAGAGGTCTGCGCGCCATGTGGGACCCTCCTCCAGAGGCCGGGGAGCAGCCGGGGATCGAACCAGCGCTGCAGAGGCTGCGGGCAGCTTCGCAACCCAGCGCTCAACCGCTGCGCCACCGGGGAGGCCCTATTTTCTTACATCATTATTAATTTTTGGACAGTATTTGATTTCTTCCCTCAGGTGTGGTCACCACCCTAGCACCCGTGATCCATCACCATAGCCCCTTCTGCTTTTTTTTCTCCCCTATTTGCCCCAAAAATAGATGACTGGATCGAGAAGATGTGGTACATCTACACCATGGAATATTACTCAGCATTCAAAAAAGATAAACACATGCCATTTGCAGCAACATGGATGGCGCTGGAAGGGATCATGCTCAGCGAAATAAGCCAGAAAGAAAAAGAAAAATACCGGATGGTCTCACTCATAGCAGGAATCTAGAAAACCTAATTATGGACCAGGAAAAACAATAACTATAAGAAAGAAAAAATCAAAATCAACAAACAACTATGAACTATGAACCAGAGACACTCTATGGCGGGTGGGGAGGAGGGATTGGGGTCAAAATAAGGGAGTTGCAATGTTGTATGGGGAATATAAAAATAAAATTAAAAAAAGAAAGAAAGAAAGAAAGGATTGGCGCAGTAAAGAAGAGGAAAGCCAGGCTAAGTTCTTCACAGGCAGGAAATTTATTGTGCCCAGTTGGAGGTTCGCAGACCCCTGTGGGGGTCGGAGAAGTTGCACCCGTTGGGGCAGAAGGACAAGCCTTTATAGGGCGGGGTCTGGCCTTGGAGGGAGGTGGAGAATGCGGAGTTGAAGTTGCTTTTCAAAGAAGTTTTTTCTCTCAGAACTGGTTGTTCTTTCAACACTGCTTATCAGGGCCCGTGCAAAGCGGGCAGAGCTGGCTCCCAGTTTGCAGGTGGCAGCAGTTTCAAGGTCCCCCCTCTACCCCATCTCTGCCCCGGCCTCAACCTTACACTGTTGTGATCCCCTCTCCCTCCCCCTGCCCTACTGTGTGCCTCAGATCTATGGTTTGCCTGCAAGTTGTGTCTTTTTCCTGAACCTTGGTTTCTCTATATCCACAGACAAATGAAACCATCCATTATTTATCTTTCTCCTTCTGACTTATTTCATTTAGTGTAGTCCCTTCCAGCTCCATCCATGTTGCCACAAATGGCATGAGTTTATCTTTTTTGATCGCTGAGTAGTATTCCACTGTGTGTAATACCGCTTCTTGATCCATTCATCTGTTTGGGGGCATTTAGTTTGTTTTTCATATCTTGGGGGCATTTGCATATCTTGCCTGTTGTAAATAGCAATATGCAATAGACACAGGAGTGCAGGTTTCCTTCCCATTTAGTGTTTTTGAGTCCTTTGGGCAGATTCCTAGGAGTGACTGACATCTCTGGGTGGTATGGCAGATCTATTTCTAGTGTTTTGAAGAACCTCTACACAGCTTTCCATAGTTATTGGAAACTATTTACATTTACAGTCCCACCTGGTGGAAGAGGGTTCCTTTTTCACCACATCCTCACCAGCATTTGTTGTTTCTTGGTTTTTAAATATGGACCATATATTTACTATTTTGAGCACCCTCCATGTTGTTTTTCCATGGGGACTGACAAGTCTCCATTTCCACCAACAGTGTAGAAGGGTTGTTTTTTCTCTATCCTTTCTCCAATATTTGTTGTTTCTGCGTTTTTTGGATATATGCCATTCTCAAAGTAGTAAGGGTGGTTTTGATTTGCATTTCCCTGTAGATAAGTGTTGATAAGTATTTTTTTCATGAGCTGTTGGCCGTCTGTATGCCTTGGAGTAGTGCTTATTTCATTCTTCTGCCTGTTTTTTGATCTGCTTCTTTGTTTTCTTCTTATTGAGTTGTATGAATTCTTTCTAGATCTTGGAAACTAGCTAGCTGTCATGTATATGATGGGCAAATATTTCCTTCCATTTGAAGATGGTGACAAAATGAGGGGAGGAGCATCAGGGAATATGGTGATGGACCAGAGGTGCTCTGGTGATGAGAGAACTATAGCGGCCACACCTGAGAGTAGAAGTTATATACTGTCCATTGGTAGTAGGTGTGGTGTGGTAGCATACCTCTGAAGAGGTGCAAACTATTCCCCTAAATCACAGACAATACTGGTAACCAATATTACCTCGATAAAAAATAAAATAATAGGGACCTCCCTGGTGGTGCAAAGGGTTAACACACAGTCTGTGAAGCTAACCGCAGCCACTGCAGCACGAGTTTGATCCCTGGCCAGGGAGCTACCCACATGGTGCAGCAGACCTCTCCTGACTAGCCCGCTGCTCCCCTCAGCAGTGTATTTCAGTCAGTCTGCCTGTTCTGTTCCCCACTCTGTCTCTGGTGAGTCCTCTTACCCACCTCCGACCTCTGGCCTGTACCCCAGTTCTTGTATGCATAAATAGATGAATCTTTAAAAAAATAAATAAATAAAATAATAAATATTGAAAGCCAGGTTCCCACTGTTCAGCTCCTACCTCCCCTCTCCCAATCCAGGAGGTGCTCTGGGTCCTTTAATGGAAAGTTGCCAGCAAGGCTTCAGCAAGAACAGACATCTCCATGGGATTAGCATAAACCCCACCTTAGAGGTCCCCAGGCAACGCCAATGTCAATCCATCAAGGTCTCATGTGATCCATAATACTTGGCTCCAGGCTGATCGGGCACCACCAACCAATAAAACACAGGCCAGTTCCAGCCAGAGGTGGCTGTCCTGTTGTCAGCTTCAATGCACACTGACGACTGGGAATTTCAAGAGAACACCTTCCCAGGACTCACGGATCCTGGGCTTCCAGTTCGTCTTCAACGTGCTGGGGCAGCGTTTTTTCCCACCTGGCAGTAACCCAAGCTAAGAAGCAAAATACGCAAACAAAAGTCATATTCCCCCTTGAAATTTTTGAACTGAAGTCTATGAATTAATCAGAATGAATCAGAATCTTAAAGGTGCAATTCATTTGTCTTCCATTTATTTTTTAAAGATTTATTTATGCATACAAGAGCTGGGGTACAGGCCAGAGATGCAGGGGGTGAGAGGATTCACCAGAGACAGAGTGGGGAGCAGAACAGGCAGACTGACTGGAATACACTGCTGAGGGGAGCAGCGGGCGAGACAGGGGAGATCTGCTGTGCCATGTGGGTTGCTCCCTGGCCAGTGAGGGATTGAACTTGTGCTGCAGAGTTAGCAGACTGCTTCATAGTGTGGTACCTAACCCCTTGCGCCATCAAGGAGGCCCTCCACTTGTCTTTTAACAAAGAGTCTACAGACCTTCTACATCCTTCCCTCTCAGTCAGACTTATCTCCTCAGCCCATCACATTCTGCCTACAACACAGTTAACTCAAATGAAAACATTATATATGAAATCCAAAAATATGTGAAAGCAATTATCTGTGGATTCAGACTTAGCTGGTTTTGATCAAGATTAAGAGAAGAATATTTACAGTGTTTTGATAAGGAAAATCAGAAGCAAAACCAAAAACAAAGCTAAAACTATTTCTGATTAAAAAACAGGAGATATTGAGATGTAGCATAGGATAAATTTTATTATATGTATCAAGAAGTTTTCTCAGAGGATTTTATTTTCCCAATTCAATCAAGGTCTGTTCAAGATAAGGACAGAAACAGTATTTCAAGGAGGTTCTAAAGACAACACTAAAAAGATTCAAAGACTCCAACTTATGGGAAGGAAGCCATTGATGGAATCAACTCCATAGGGTATTTCCTTCAAGGATATCAAGAGTTTATAAATCCCAGATAATAGCAGGACACCTAAGCATGGCATCAGCAGTAGCCATGTAACCCTAGATCAACTACTAACCCATGTCTGAGGAAAATCGTGTCCAATGTGAGATAACTTGCCAGTTCCAGAATGTCCCATCAGCCATCTCCAACTGCACGCGTGTCCAGGGAGCTCATCTGAAACAACATTTATGGGCTTTTCTTCGTTCCCTGACCCCCTTCCTACCTTTGAAGGCTGGGAAGCAGTAGCTATGTTGTAACCATCAGAAGAGAAGCTTGAAACGAAAATTTACCACATGAAGCGCAGTGGACTCGGAGGATGGAAGGAAGAGAGGTCTCCAGGGTAGCACTGAGCTGATGCTCCACCTCTTTGTTTTTTCTTCTTTTTTTAAGATTTATTTATTTATGCATACAAGAACTGGGGTATGAGGTAGAAGTGTGGGGGATGAGAGGATTCACCAGAGAGACTGGGGAGCAGAACAGGCAGATCAATGGAAATACACTGCTGAGGGGAGCAGCGGGCAAGACAGGAGAGGTCTGCGGTGCCATGTGGGTTTCTCCCTGGCCAACCGGGGATCAAACTCATGCTGCAATGGCTGGTGATAGCTTGATAGCACTGTCTTCAACCCTGCACCACCAGGGAGGCCCTGATGCTCTTACACTGAGAGCCATTTGTCTCCAGACTTCCTGTCAATTGGACAAGGGAGGGCTTGTGATTTCAGGCAGAGGCTCTGAAAGCCAAGCACCTGAACCAGCCCAGCTTCCCCTGAGAACTTGTGAGAAAGGCAAACCCCTGCAGACCTATTGACTGAGGGGCTGGAGGCCAGGGCCCCCTGAAAGCCGTCCGTGCTCTGACAAGTCCCCAGTGATTTCTGCAAGCCTGGCACCCCTGCGTAAGCCATTGTTAGTTGTGTTTGCTGCTATTTTCACCTGAAGGCCTCCCTGATTAATACAAGCAGTTGGTCCAATCTCAATAAGAAGCGTTGCTTCTATCATCTATTACACAGAATTTCCCTTTAACAACACTCATCACACTATTAGAAGGTCACAACTGATACACATTCCACCTAGAATTTCTGAGAAAATGCCTGAGGTTTCATTTCTTTAGTAAATGTTCGATATTCCTTAGCAGCACCCACTCTGCTAAATGGGTTGGGGGGGTTACATGCACATGGGCACAAGTCAGACGAGCTAATCAGCATTTAGGTCTTTTCTGATTGAAACAGTCTCTTCTGAGTTTTGTCTTTTCAAGGTCAAATCCCTATTAAAGCGGTTGAAAGAGCATCTTTTGCATTTCTTGGCTTCTTTAGCTCTCTCCAAGGCAAGGGGAAAAGAAGTCTGTTCCATGTTCCTTGCCCACTTGCCTGCACTCCCACTGTGGCCATTTGTGGCTGGATTCAGCACTGATATGGCCCAAGGCCTTGCTCCTCTTGCTTTGGTCACAGCCTTAAGATACTCTGAAACTCCCCAAGGTTCTGGGGTCTCCGCGATCTCCTCCACATCGTGTCTGGCCCTACCCTACAGGGACATACAGAGATTCTGAGGCTGACACATGCCCTGGATGCTTCAGTAAAGATGAAATGCTTTGTGCATCTTGGTCTGAGCTGTGGGGTCCACTTTGCTAGACTGTCCTCTGGTTGATGAAGAGGACACACTGTGACCACCTTGCTTTAGCCTATTTAGAGCCTTTCACTCATACAGCAAACCAAAGACCCTACACTAGCACTTCCCAGCCTGAGAGATTTTGTTTCCCAGGAGACATTTGGCCATGTCTGGAAATATTTTTGGTTGTTACAACTTGGGGAGAGGCAAGGGTTGCTGCTGACATCCAGGGGGTAGAGGCTAGGTGCTGGTAAGCACCCCATAATACTGTTGTAGGCAGCACCCAAGGCTCCTGTCAGTCCTGCTCTTGAGTAAGGAGAGGACCTGCAGATATGACAGGGTAGTCTTGCTCTCACTCTTATGACTTTATATGACAAAGGAAGATCCCTAATGGGGTGTCTGAATTAAGCAAAAAGGAGACCACCTTGTGTGGGCCTTGCCTATCAGGCAGGCCCTAAAAGAGACCAGCAGCCAGACATGCCTGCCCCTACTGGCCTTGAGGAAACTAAAGCTCTGTTGAGATCAGTCTGTGGAGGAGGCCATGTGGGGGGCCACAGGGAGCCTCTGGGAGCTGAGAGTAACCCCCACACAACAGCCTACATGAAAATCGAAGCCTCCATCATATAACCAGAAGGAAGAGGCCTCTGAGGGTGAGATGAGAACTATCCCCAGCAACACCCTGATTTCAGCATGTGAGCCCCAGAGTAGAGAGCCCAGCTAGCAGGCAGCGCCATGGAAACTGAGAGAAAATGAATGCAGGTGGCTTGTAATCCACTAAGTTTGTGGTAGTTTGTTGCACCATGCTTGACACAGCAGACAGTGCTCACAAAAGCACATCCGTCTAACAAGGGAGCAGAGGCAGGGTTGAGACCCAGTGTTCTCGGGAAAAAGGTGTTCTCCATGCCTCTCTTTTTCTCCAATTCCTCAGTAGAGGGAGAAAACCCCCAGGCGTTTCTCTTTCTCAGGGTGTGCTCACATCACGTTCTATTCCACACCAGCAAACCAACAAAGATGCATCTGGGTCATGGAAAAGGGAGCAAGTAGCAGAGATCCAGGTCTGGGGTAGGGGGTGGGGGGAGTGTGTGGAAAGGACTGGAATCTCCCGACAAGGGATGCTCAAGGTGTCGAGATGGAGGCAGGCAGGGAGGTCAGATGGGAGTCCATGTTAAGTTTCGCTGTTGGGGTGCAATGAAGCATGTCTTCTTAACACCAATGGCATTGTCAGCCAAACCTTCCCTCCCAGATGACAGTGTGTGGCTTTAGATTTTCACATAAGTTTGCAACTGGGCCTAAAAATGACAGTCCTCCTTTGTGATAAGAATGAGCGTGAGAACAGAGATTTCCCCGACCACATCTCATGAAATCTCCAAACACCTGTTGGGGTAGGGATTATTATGCCAATGATTCTCATTTTATGGATGAGGAAACTGAGGCCAACAGATGTTGGACAACTGAGGCCAACAGATGTTGGACAACTGAAGCCAACAGATGTTGGAGTTACAAAGTAACTCAGCTAATAATTAGCAGAATACGAATTGAGACTCTGGGATGCTTAATGCTCCTCCTCCTCCTCTATTTTAGGGAACTTCGGGATTCTCAGCACTGTTACCAGGTCATCACTGCTTCCATAAGCTTCCTGCATGAGGGGTGGGGGTCCTCAAGGTGGTTACAGCAGAAGGACCCAGGGAGCTTGTAACAAAAAAGCTGACATGCAGCTCCCCCGTCCCTCTGGCCCCGACCCTAGAGAATCCAACTTCATTGCACTGATATCAGCCCCCAGCACTGGCATTCTGGAAAAGCTCCTAAGAAGGAGCCAGGGTTAAGAGCCATTAAAGTTAAAACACAATTTTCTATGCCCAAGCCCATTTATTCCTTGGGGAGTTTGTCAAATGGGTTCTCTTTAACACGGAGATGTCTGTCACTGCATATTCTTATGGGTCATTCTATGATCAGGCTTGTTCACTTGGTTTTTTCACAAGAACAACATGCAGCAGCCACGCAGCTGCTAAGAGCGAGCGGCACTGGTGTTCAGCGCTGCCTGGGCTGGCCAGTGTTCCAGAACATCACCCTTGCCATTTGCTGATGCTAAATCCATTTAATTTGGTCTCAAAGCCATGGACAGAGAACAAACAAGGAAAAGCAAGCCTTCAGCTCACCAGCTGAGACTGGGCTATACCTCACATCTCGCACATATCTAAATATTTAGAACAATTTATAAGTATTTATAAATAAAGTTTATTTACTATCCTTTTCCATCAGGAACTATATTTTCTTTTCCCTTTATTTGAATTTGACTTGCCAAGGGATGAAGGATGGAGGAAGTCAAAAATGTTCTGGTAAAATGATGCCAACTAATCCCTACTCATATTCCTAGAGAAATTGTGGGGTTTGTTTTTTCCATCTGTTCTAATTATTTAATTTAACCACAAGAACAAATTATAGCATCATTTATAGTCTCCCAGATCAAAAGCCAAGCAAAACTATGCCTATCTCAACAAACCAACAGCAGACTTGACTTTTCATGGAATCATGCTTACAGAGCTAAGCAGAGGACTACCCCAGTGAAAATGCCCAGCTGGTATCTCCAACCACGTCTGCCCCATATGGGCCCAGAGGGAGGGCATCAAAGACCACTGGCATCAACCCCTGCCTTGTTACATCCTGATTCTGACATCTCATGTGTGAATGAGGTCGTGTGTGGAAGCATAGGCTTCAGGCATTTTTATGAGACAAGCAGAAAGGCTGGTCAGGATGATCAGAACAAGGATGATAGCTAATGGATGTGACCCTGTGCTAGACTCTGCCCCTCGATCTGGCATGTGTCTGCAATTTTATCTTTGCCCACCACCGTGTGAGAGCATCATGAGCAAATCAAGACTGGGAGGGGGTGGCCACAGTCCCAGGGAGACAGCATTTTTAAGGCCAGAGCTGGGATTTCAATTCAAATGACATGGCTCGAGACCCCTCATGACCTATTCCTTCCTGTGGGTAAAAGAACTGCATAAAGTCTAGAAACTTGCCCCAGCTCCCTCAGCCCTGTCTGCAAGCATATTTCAGGCAAATTAGAGCTAACCAGTGATATCTGGGGGGAAGCGAGAAGTGGGCGGGGAAGGGTCTATGATAAAGTTTTCCATTTAAAAGAAAAGAAGGCATCAGGCTAATTTCACTGAGCACACTGCAAGCTGGTGCACTCGGGGCTGGGGAGCGGGTGTTGCTGGGGTTGGTCATAAGAGGAGGAGCAGCAGTTGCCCCGTGCCTGCTCTTCAGGTCCTGCCCTGCTACTCCCTTCCGCCCTCCTGTCTTGTCTCCTGTGTTTCCTCCTCTCCTCCCCCACCTCGTGGCTGGGGTCTTCTTGCAAATTTTCTCCAAATGCACCCTCTTTAGGGCAGATCTTGACATTATATCACCCTGAGAACAGAGGTTCCAAATTTCTCTGCTCAGGGTGACTTTGCATGTAAGTCATTTCTTCTCAACACCCTTAGGTCAAAAAAAAAAAAAAAAAAAACCCTACTTATTCCAATTGTTAGGTAATTAGGTGCAGATAACTTCAAAGTAGTAGTTCTCGTGGTGTCCAACAGATGTTGCTGTTTCCCTCGATAATTTAAAACATCTAGTGACACCCATGTGATTCATCACCATCCCCAGAACAAAGCTGGGAAAACTCAGTCTAGAAGAATTCGCACCACAGGCTTCACCTTGGCCATGTCTGCTGTGCAGTCTCCCCTGCTCACCTACCCAGCCTTGGGCTTTGAAACCTCTCTGAGCCACACTTCTAGGGTCCTCCTCCACACCACCTTTGACAGAATGACTCACCCCAGCCCATCCAGTCAACCTTTTTGGTTTGGTCATGTTTGTATAACTCTAAGTCCAAAGCTCCACCAGCAATTTCCTAGAGAACACCTATCTGCCTCTCCCTAACTAGGTCAATCGCTCCCATAACATGCTCTCCTGGCACCTTGAAATTGTGTGTGTGTGTTTCATTAATGACTGACTCACATGTATCTGTAAGTTCAGTGCAGTCCCTATCCCAATGCCCTATCTCTACCGTTATCAACTAAACATCTAGCAGTGGGTGTGACACTTAGTAGATAAGCAAAATACCATTGTGGAATGAATGAATGAATGAATGAATCTCCAGTTTCAGCACAATCTGCCTCCTTGACTGCTTTGAAGATCATTACTTTTTCTGGACTTTCACTCACATTGTGTTAGCAGTTGTGCCTTCCCCTTTCTTTGACCACCTGTCAGAATCATGCCCAACTTTTCAGGCTCTGTTTAAATCCCAATCCATCTATAGCCTGACCTTACACAACCTCCTGTCCTCAAAAAGGTTAGCAATTTCCTTGAAAGATGACTACTTCACAGCCTCACACCTAGTAGGGGTACAGTTAACACAGACAGGTCCATTGCTTAAGTTCTCGTTCTGTAGAAAGAAGATGGAAAAATGTGGATTAAAGTGTCTTCACTTTTCTATGTGAGTGAAAATTCTCATCTTAATGTCCTTTTCCTTCCTGTTATCTCTTTGTAGGACAGGGGACATGCCCTGAGCTGACCCCCAGCCTCTTTCCACTCACCTCAGCAGTCTCCACTGGAAACCAGGCTGGAAAGCCCAAAGATTCCACACTAGGAGCCACAAGTCTTACAGCACCATTGTAAAGTTTCCAAAGCAAATATTATCTCAATTTTACAAAAGAGGAAACAAGGGCTCAAAAAGATCAAAGGATGAGCCTAGAAGATAGTAGATGTTTATGGTAAATTAGGTAATTTTCAGAAATATTTACCCCCTGCACAATTCCTCTTTATTTCTTAGACCCATGACCTGTGACTTATTTTGTTCAAAACAGAAGTGATGCTCGGCTAGTGTCAGTATTAAAAGACAGTGTCTATTTCCACGTGCTCTCCTGTCCTGTCATCCCCATGAGACGAGCCTGTTCAAGTCAACCCACTGGGTTTGACAGGAGGGAATCAATAGGGATGCCTATTACAGATCCACCCCAGCTGGACTCAGCATGCACGGCTAACCCTGAGGCAACTGCCAGCCACACGAGCAAACCCAGCAGAGACAACAGAGCCTCCCAGTCAAGCCAGTTTCAATCTGTCATCATAGATATGGAAGCCAAACAAGTGCTTTTTGTCTACCACTGAGAGTTGCTTATTTATATACAGTAGTAATTAGTTAGCATGTACATACACACACACACACACGTATAGCAGAAGAACAAATGATGAATGAATGAATGAATGAATGACATGAATAAGATCAGGCAGCTAGTAATGCACACATGACAAATTTTCTACTCCTTTTCTCTTGCTTTCTCTTATTTCTTATTTCTCTCTGGCTGAAGAAGAATAAGAAGACATGTAAAAGAATTAAAGCACTTAAAATTTAGGCAATATGGAGGGTAGGCAACAAGTATAGTAAAGGAAATAAAACTAGTTATCTAGTCACAAGAAATAATGATATTCAGGCTCTACTATGCAAATGTTTCCTGGATATCATAGTTGTTGTTCAGTCCCTGAAACAAAATGTATTTGAAGCTGAGGTTAAAAGAATAAATTGCTGTCAAACCCTAGAGCACAGAAAGGAAAAAAAAATTATCTAAACTTCTTTGAGACTTGCTTTCACAGGCAGCCTGGAAACTTATCAGCAAATGACACAGCCTGAGCATGCGCAGGTGTAACTAACCTTGAGCTGTACCTCAAGATGCCTGGTGCAGGGTAGAGGCATTACCCAGTGGCAAGGAGCCCACCAAAAAAAAAAAAAATTTAACTCCAGCTCTCTGAAAAAAGTCTTTTCATACTACCCTTATATAAACTCCTCTATAACTAGAAAATGAGCTTCAACCAAGTCCACATTTCTTTGCCCCAACCCACTTCGTAGCCACTATAACTCAACGCCTCTGTTCTCAACTCCATTCCTCAAAACCTACCCCTACCTAAAAGGAGAGAACACATTAGATTTTTTTTTTCCTCTTTGCCTTCTTGTTTGTTGACTTCCAAAACACTCCTTTCTTTTCTCAAAACTTGTGTCGTAACTGGTTTATGCACGTGGGGCATTTTCGTTGCTTAGTAACAGATTTCATCCAAACAAGGACTTGGGTTATATTTGAAAATTCACAAACTGTCAGAATTGTTGAGTTGAATCATGCCTCCAAAGGTCTATGAGAAATCTATTACACTACTTCCTACAAATCTTTTCAAAATAATGTGTATATCCATCCCCAGAAAGTTCTAGGCTGGTAGTTCCTGGAAGAAGACATGCAGACAGGGACTAAGCTAGCTCTCCAGCTTCTGAAAGATACAGATTTCTCAATCCAGCAACCCAAGATTCAAACTCAGTGGATAGGGGTAAGATCCAGGAATCCATATTTTCAAAAGCTCTTCTTTTTAAAAAAAAAAAAAAAGCTCTGTTTTTGAAAAATCCCCGCCTAGACTTCCACTATGCACCCAGGTTTGGGAACCTCTGATTTGCGTAGCAGGGGCTTGACCATATGACCTTCAGCAACTCCTTCAGTACACGTCCCTATTAGTCTCAAGTTATCATGAACCCTGGTATCTATTTAGCAGCCTGGGGTGGAGGATGAAAGATCAGAAGGAAAAGGCAATGCAACAATTTTTCTCAGATATGTTCTGCAAATTTAAAGTGTAACTTCAATTATAAGCTCCACAGACTTCCCATTAATTTCCCAAATTCCTTAATTCCTCAAAGGTTGTGTCAACATTGCAAGGACTAGGTTGGCCATGCCTCCTCACATTAGATTTCATTAACAGGATACAGTTTATGTCAGCCTTGGGAATCCTATCCCTGTGTTTTACTTTTGAGGACATTCTCATGTTTTTTGTTACCAAGAGTTTGCATTTTCCCCACAGTTAATGAACAGGAACCGTTGACTCAAAGGAGCTAGTATAGATGTTTTATGAGTAATGTGAATGGTAGAACTCCAAATAATGTCGACATAAATGATGAACAGAACTTTAATATTATCAACTGAATTCATTTTAAAGATCTAACTGGCTTTATTAAATGATTCATGAATCCGGCACACCCCACCTAGCAAGCAGAAAGGTAGTTCAAGCAGTTGTACAGAAGGAAAGATCTTGATGATCATAAAGAGGGTATGAGAATGTTATTAGCAAATAATAAAAATAATAAAGTTATTTCAAGTAAAGACACCTCTTAGGGGAGGGCAGAAGAGAAAATCTCATGTAGATTTCCTCACTAGTGCTGATCAGGAAACTCCAGATTGATTGATTAGTTTAAATTTCCACTTTGGGGAGATATTGAAACTAGTTAGGTTCGATATGAAGTCTTGAAGGGGGCTTAGCATAAAGGACTCCATATAGGGTTTGTTTTGTTTCTGTTTTTTAACAATATCAATATAGATTATGAACTTGTGTGTACTAAGATAAGTGAATCTGTGAATATGATTATTCACAAACAAAAAAGAAAATACTGACGATAACATCAATAATGAACATCTGATTACTGGGTTTAGTTGAGCCTATAATCTCTTAACCTAGTATTCACTATGAAATTTTGTCAAATAACAGTCTGGAGATATCAAAGCTTTTGCATAATGGTCAAATAACACCCCTTGTTGTAACAACTGTACCTACAGCTAGTCAGCTAGTCAATACATAGCTTCTAATCTCTTATGGACTAAACTGTTAGAGATTTTTCCATTCTGATTTAAGTTATAGATGAGACACAGAAAAGTCGAATGAATTAATATCAAAGAACTAATGATTAATAGAGCCAAGACTAAAGCTCAAACATTTGTGTGTGTTTGATGTGCAATAAAATATTCCCAAATTCATCTTCTCACACTGAATAACATTTTCTCATATCATTCCCTCTCAATGATACCCATTTAATGATAAATTCATATTCCCACCTTGATGAACTTGGGGGATCTTCTGATTAAAAACAGTGATTTGTGAATGCAGAGCTCATTGACGACAAGAAACAGCCTCTATCTGAACTCCAGCCTGCCCGCTACTGCTCTGCTAAAATATGAGTCCTAATTTCCATGCAAAAGTTTTCTGTGAGCCATTAGCCATTTGAGAAGCCCATGGCATCTTATCTTCAAATTTACATCTGGCAATTCTGTGCCCAGTGTTCAGCCAAAGCCACTTCAAATATACCACCTTCGGTTCTGCCAGCAAGTTCAAAGTCATATATCATGATTTGTGCATTTGTACTTTCCGTTGTGAAGTGCTGGATGATCACCTAGGAAGGGGAAGCGAACTCTGCTTTGATATTCAGCAGTTAGCATTAGCAGCCACAGCTGATGATATGTTATAAAAAGATCTGGTAGAGGCTGACAGGTCGTGAGACAAATGTCATGTGGCCCTGGATGAATGGCTCTTCAGCTGCTTGTTAAATTAGGTGGCAGTTCATCTGTCCAGGGAGTAATCTGCTCCGGTGTGCAAGCTGGCAGAACAGTCCATTTGCTCCCAATGCTTCCCTTCTTCCTAAACTCCCCTAAACTCTCACCACCTTACCCAGTAATGAAAATCAGATACTTCCCCTCACTCAGAACCCTCAGCGGTCTCTTCTGTGGCCTGGGGACATGGCTCAACTGAAACCCTGTGCATTGTTTTTAGATTTATTTTTTAATTTAGTAGAGTAACAGGCACTTCACCCAAGAAACCTTTTCATTTGAAAAAAAAATCATCTAATGTGGGTGAATAATTTCATTTAATAAAACCTGGAGATTTTCTTCTATAATTTCCTTACTTTGTACCTACTCTTTTTGGTCTACAGGTATATCATACTCAGTTCCTTGAATTCCCATTTTACAACTGATTAGAAGCATGATGGGCCAGGGGGTGAAAGTTGAATGAAGCAAGCAAACTGGAGTAATGACCAATCTGACATCAAGGAAGAAGAGCAAAAGTTAAAATAAGAGCTGAGAATAAAAAGCATAACTCACTGTGCCTTTTAGTGTAATGCCAAGTAACCCAATATTCTTCAGTGGCCCTGAAGGCACCAGACTTTATTATATAACACCAAATAATTTATGTGCTTAATAATGACCTGTATAAAGGTGCTCATCACCACAGCATTCATAAAAAGAAGAAAAAGGTTGAAATAGCCTACCATCCAACAGTGAGGACACTACTGTTAAGTAAGTTAAAATTTCCTGTCCAACAATGGAGAAACAACTACGCAAATTATAATTTTCTGTGCAACTAAATATTCTAAAATCTCATGTGGTATGAACAAGAAGATTTCAAAGCAATAATGATAAAAATATTCTAGAAGAGGGTAAATCCCAGTCCTAAGTATTCCGTTCAACAAGACTGAGAAGTATAATTGACTTCAGAAAGATACTGTTCAAGATGTTTAAAATTAAAAGGTGCAACACCTAAAAATATAACTTTTGATTTCTGAGGAAATTTAATAACCTGTAGTAGTTCAAATTTTCAAGATGCAAGATAACTAAATCCCAAGAAATGGACAATCACTAAGTGCTTTACGATCATTTTCTTTGTTTTCTTAATTTCATCCTAATAAAATAATCAATATCTTAATCCTAAATATAATTCTGAGAAAGCAATCACAGCAAAGATGGCTTTTCCCTGGAAAAGACTTAGGAAATGTTGAAAATATGGCAAAAGGCTAATATATCCTTGTACCACAGGTAAGAATCAGATGTTACTTCACACAGTACAGAAAAGAATGGAAGGCAGGAGCTGGCATTTATAGTCACAAACAGTATTGTTCACCTGTGATGGGGGCCTAGCTGGAGGAAGGCACTGCTTCCACTGTGGTTCTAAGTTCCTACACAGGGCAGAACTACCTCAGGACACTCATCAGCATATAAAACTGAATGAACTGCTACCTCTACTACATCTGCTCTGCACTAATTTCCCATCTTGCATGTATTTTTTTTTTTTGGAGTTCCAGAAGATTCAACTTTCTCCTTATGGCTTGTATTTTTCTTTCCTAGGCTATATATTTTATTCGTATTGCCCCAGTTTCTAACTATTCTCATCAATACTTATATTTATCAGTCATCAAAATATTTTTTATTATCTCATTTTGTCCAGTAAGGAATTCATAATGTCTAATGCCTCATATCAAAGTTTATAAATAGGAATTGTCTACTCTTATTATCCTACATTTACTTCTACAACTTACCTAGGAGTTGTAGCCAAAATATTTAAAATCGGTACAGCCTGGGTACCAAAGAATCAAAATAGACATGAACTCAATTGCAGGGGATACAGATGGTGAAGGCCTGACCTGTGTATCAGTGGAGGCCAGCTGTGTGAGCTCTGAAGTATCACAGTTTTAATTTTCTCCTCTTTTGGGCAAATTATTTCTTTTATTATCTTCTCATGTTTTATTACTGCACCTTAAGCAATCCTTTACAACCGTTTGTGTCAATAACGTATTAGTCACAACTATATGCCAGCTACTTAGATGGCAAAGATGAAATGACAAGTTACTAAATAGACAAGAACTATGGGGAAAAATTCAAAAAGAAGCAAAAAATCTGAATAAACATAGAAAGCAAAGACAAAAATCCCACAGAGAAAAGTCCAGCCCCAAATGACCCCCATTAGTGAATATTGCCAAATGTTTAAGAATAAACACTAGTTTTTCAAAAATTCTTAAAATCTATAGAAGAGGAGGGAACACTTCCCACCTCGTTTTGTACAGCCAATAATAGCCCAATAGCAAAACTAAACAAAGGAATTGCAAAAATAACTATAGACCATTTCTCTGTTGAATAGAGATGCAAAATCCACATCAACATGCAAGTAAACTGAATCCAGAGGCTTCTGGTAGCTTTTTTCAATGGGTTCAGAAGTCAAGTTGTCAACTGCTTTTCTTTCCGAAAGGAGATCATGAAACTTTCTGGATTACTGACTCTTCCATTTTCTACAAGTTAACTGAACACTTTCCTCCATAACAACCCTTCGATAGCATAGAAGGTTTACGCCATAGACCTGAACATGGAAGGTCCTTTGGTTTTCAATGAATAATTACAACTCTAGAAACCTCTTGACAGCTAGTTTTCTATAAAGCAAAAATCAACTTCCAAACAGGACAAATGACTTTCTGGTTAAAATATCAGATTTCCTTCTCTCTTGTAGGACTCTGTGGGATACAAGAATATTGGGGGGAATCAAAGATCCAGTATCTAGTGGGTTTTACACAATACATAGAATCTACATGTTCTAAGAATGTGTTTACCCTGTATCTGAAATTCAGATTTCACCGGGTGTCTGATAGTTTTATTCGCTAAATCTTGTGCCCTACTCTACAGCAGTATTTTTAAACCATCATCATTTTTTGGCTCATGGCCTTGTGAGTTTCTGGGGTAACTTTAGCAACCACAATGGTTTGGATAGAGAATTCCTACTAGAAAATTATAACCCTGTGCCTACAATGTCACAGAAACTCATATGACTGTATACTTCCAATAAAGTTTATGAGAAAAGAAACATTTTTTCTACTATATTTCATGATTTCTTCCAGATCCATGTCCCAAATGTCACATCACCAAAGGCACCATGTGGAGCAGGGTAGTTGGGATCAGTGTAACTGGCTAACACTGTCTGTTTCCCTTAATGCAAAGACTGTTGACCTGGGAGCTCCACTTGTAGGCTTTCCTTGTGAACACTTAGCATCTCCTGACATGGCTCAGGTGCACTGAAGAGTTCAGATCTCTTACATCCCTTTTCACTTGAGTCCCTTCTCCATCACTAGCTTCAGTGGAACAGCCATATAACCTATGAAATCTAGCTGATCACCGGGAGAAATGGTAAAACAGACAACAGCAATTTGTGACTTTAGCAAGTGACTCTAGCTGTGAGAGTCTGCTTATTAAATTTATTTCAAAGCAAGCTGAGAGTAATCATGTTAGCTTAAATTTTGAGGAAGCCACAGCCATGATACCAGGTGCTCATCTGCTGATTCCAATGTAATTTTAAGATTTTCTGTCATTCATCTTACTTACTCAGAGTCCAAAATAGGCCTTCTGGTTCTAATTGAAAACCCTTGCCACACCTAGCCTCAAAAAGTTTACAAGTCAATAGGATTCATCAGATTTTTCTTCCTCAAACCATTATTAAGTCAAGAGATGAACCAAAACATGAGCACACAATGAGTCAAATCCCACTGCAGGTATATTGCAAGGCAAGGAATAGAGATAAAATGTTTAATTTTCACTTCCATTATGGCCCTTAGAGGAGGTAGGTACTCCTTAGAATGCACCAGGTTCTCCCTCTCCAAATTGCCTTCCAATTTGGAGGCACCTACCCCAAAGTTTCCAGCTTCTATCTACAATATAATTCATGTAATATTTTTTTTAAAGATTTATTTATTTATTTATTTATACAAGCACACTGGGTACAGTCAGTAGCACAGGAGGGTGAGAGAATTCACCAGAGCCAGAGTGGGGAGCAGAACAGGCAGACAGACGGAGGACACTGCTGAGGGGAGCAGTGGGCGCGACAGGAGAGGTCTGTGCGCCAGGTGGGACCCTTGCCAGAGGCCGGGGATTGAACCGGTGCTGCAGAGGCTGCGGGCAGCTTCACAGCCCAGCGCTCAACCACTGTGCCACTGTGGAGGCCCCATGTAATATTTTTAAGGACCATCCCATGGGCCAATCTGCTATTTTTGAGTGCAGTTTTAAGTCTTCATGTCACTAAACTTTTTTTCTCTAGATATCAAATTATAGAAACAATAAAACTACATATTTGTAATGAATTTCACATTAAGTCCCCCTCCCCCAGGCTTGCCTTCCTGTGCCTGTACACAGCTGCTTACATGCCTACATGTCCATAGATCGTGTTCACTTCCTGCAGTGACTTCCTCCACTCCTGTTCCCACCCTGGCCTCCACCATGTTCTAGTCATTTTCAAGTCACAGCTCAAACGTTGCTTCCTGCTGCCCCACAGGCTTCAGTGCTCCCCCACACAATGCACATGCCTCCACGTCAGCCTTGCCTCATGTTTGTATTTAATTTACTCAAGTTCACAGGCCTTACCATCTTCTATCTAATGCTCTCCTGCCTAGCACAATGTGACCTGACACGTAGTAGGTGTTCAGTGTTTGTTCAGTGAATGAATAAGTAAAGGGGAATATTTCAGTTGAATCATATTGGTCCTAAGACTAAAAACACAATCTCAATATTTATATCAACCAATACATTTTATTTTCCTTAACTGCACCATCTTCTCCCTTGACCAGTCTGATGCCCTCATAGCTTTTATGAGGCAAGTCAGAATTCATATGAAATGACTCTGTGTCCTTCCTTCTCCAATGCTCCAAAAAGGACCCTAAGGAATGACAGTGCCATCATCTCTGAGCATAAATGACAATGTATTTTCTCGGAGTGGAAACATCCATTATCCTAGGTTTGCTATGGCTGTCCAAACATTTACACTCAATTGCTGGTGTGTGCTCACCCATTCCTATCACATGCTGTGGCTCAGAAGGAAAAGAATGTCACTTTTTAAAAAGCTTTCTCCTTTTTGGAGGTGAGAGGTTTATCTCTGTCACAGAGGTAAGATGGTGTGAAACCAAAATGAGACTTTTCAGATTTTCATTCCACAAGTCAAATAACATCCACAGAATTTTACCTTAGAGAATTCAATCTCAAACTTCTACAAAAAGGTGATTTTTTTTTTTTCCAGAACAATGACTGACCCAAAGTTTGGACCAAAAGCCACCTGGAGGTTTGTCCAGATGTGTTACTCTGTAGCCCCCAATCCCTGAAATTGCAGCTGGTGGAGGAGCAGAGTATCTCTTGGGGCCTTACAAGAAAAGCAAAATTTGCAATCCCAGGCCAGAATTCCTCAGATTTGTACTTTAACACAATCTGCAAGTGATTCCAACACATATTAAATTTTAGGAAACACTGCTTTGGAATCTACCTTCTAAAATACAATCTTCCACCTCCACTTGTGTTAAGAATCCATTAAGTTCAAATATCAATATTTTCCATATTCCTGTCCTTCAAGTAATGGGTCAGAATTTTCTTATTTATAGTTTAATTCCACTAGAAATATTTTGCCTGCAAGTCAACACAACCAAGGTCATGCCACTGGGCAGATCTGCACGCGACCACACATTTGAAGTCTGGTCTGGCCTGGTCACTTTTTTGGCAAATGAAATGTGATCAGAAATGACAGACTGGAAGCTCTTAAAGTCAGCGTGTGCTTCCTCCCTGCTCTTAATCCATCTGCCTCTGGCAACGCTCTTGACGGCAGCTGCTCCATCTACCTGTTTCCTATAATAAAGACAACAATCATGTGAGAGCAGAGAAATAAAACTTTGTTATTTCAAGCCACTGAAGTTTGGGGGTTGTTGGTGATGGCAGAACACAAAAACCCATATTTCCAGAGTTCACTTTGTCTTTCTGTTATCTTTATGTTCAAGGAAGCATGTGAATTACTCCACTGTGACTTTTCAATATTATATTTTGAAAGTCAACCATGCTGCAGGTAACATTCATAAGTTCATCACATCCCACTGCGTGAACATTCCCAGATCTATCTGTGTCCCTTCAACCAGCAATAAATATTTAAGTAGCCACCCTTTGGGGCACTCACAAGACACATGACACATGCCTTTTCTAGGATTCAGAGTTTCTCTAGATGTTTTTAGTCATAGAAAGTCACCTGAACTCCATGCCAGTTCAACAGCTAACTTCACTTTTACCCACCCTTACCTTACAGATAGGAAATAATTGAAGACCAGGAAATCTGACCTACAATTTGCTCTCACTTAAGAGTCCCTGTGAGCACTGTGGCTCGGAGGTGACATGTCTCCAACTTTAAATACCACCTCACGCTCTTAAACCAGTTTTTTTTATTTTTCAAAAAGGGAAGCAACTCCCCTTCAAATATTGACTTTGTTAAACTTCTTTTAATATGACTGGGGGGCACTTATCTTTTTCTAGACAAGAATATTACATAAAATCTAATTGAGTACAGCTATTTGTTTAGCAACTACTGATGGATACAGAACATATTGTGTGTTTGGAATAATATCAGGTCACACAAAACGGAGTCCTGGCTCTCACAAAGCCAGGACTCACTCCTCACTGAGCAAATAGTAAAGACCTTCCACCACACTCAGCAATAGGAGGTGTTATCATTCCACCTCACCCTCCAATATCCTATCAACTTGATCTATGGAGAACTTCAACACGTAGCAAGCTCACTGTAAAATAGAAGCCATGAAATGCATGCATCCCTGTCGGGAATCCCCTTGGTCCTCACTCACAGCTTAGTAATGCTTTTTATGTGCATAACTTTATTAACTGAGCCTACTGGTTTATGAACTGGCTGCAGGTCAGGACTCGCATGTGCAAAGAGGCAAACTGGGTAGCCAGGACAAGTGGCAGCAAACATGTGACAGTGTGGGAGAAGGCCAGAAAGCAGGGGAAAAAAGCAGAATAGCACACTCAGCGCCAGGGACACAAGAAGGACAAAGCGGCCTCAGTGAATCAGTAGGTGCTGGGGCATTTCTGCCTTTCATCAGCACCCAGGAGCAGCTGTGGCCATTAACAGCCTCTGGCATGGAGCTGGATTCAGCAGACTCTCCCTAGTCTAGCTAAGGAGGAAAGTGAAGGTGCAACCAATTTTAAGGACTTCTGTCTAAAAGGTTGCACTTTGTAAAAAATCCTGATACTTATATCAACAACATCTCTACTAGGTCAAAAACTCAGGTACACCATAATGATGATTTCTCCAGCTCTGTTGCCTGCCATGACTGTATACACATTCCCCTACCTCAGAGAGAAAGACAATTATCCTTACTGAAGCGAGAGGTTAAGAAATTTTTTCAGTCGCGCATCTAACACCAGATTGATCCTCAATGTATATGTGTATGAGTATGTGTAAGTATATGTATAAGCCATACATCTATTATAAATTAATAAAGGATCTATAACCCAGAGTTATCTGCATTCTCCATTTATTTCATAGCCTCAGGAAATAATTAGATATCCAGGTTTCAACTGTGCTTAATTTTACCTACCATATGCTCTGGCACCCTGCAGAGGGGTTCATGGAGAAGACTTTCCATTCACTGCTGAGTTCCCCAGATCCCTGAGCTCAGAGATGCTGGGAGACAGGGCGAGCTCACACCAAAACTTCAGGAGGTCGGCCCTACATTGAATGGGGAAAGATGTCCTGTCTCATCTCAACAACAAAGACCTGGAGGCCGTATCCCATGGGCATCTTCATTTGGCAGATGAAAAGCTCTCAGAATTTGTTCTAGAAAAATGGTTTATGGAAAGATCAGGGATAGGAAGAAAGCTCTTGGGGGCACCCAGCAGCATCATCTGGAGAAGAGAACAAGGCCAGATCCCTGGAGGTCACAATCCACCCAGATACATATTTATGAAGAGCAGTACTCCAGCCAAGAGGGAGCCCAAAACACAGGTGTCAAAATAAGTAACATTGTAATGCAATACTTTAAAAAATAAAAATTGATTTAAAAATTTCATAATAAACAAAACATCCTAAATTTAATTAAAAAACAAGATTAATGTTATTGTTTTTCCTTTTGCTTCAGGATCCAAAAGGGCTTTGCACATACCATAGTGCATATTTTTTTTTAAATTATGATTAAATGAGGATGAATACACACCTGTAGAATGATGGGGATTTGGGAGATTGTATTTAAAAACAAGTTTTACTAGTTGGAGGAAGCAGTAATTACCTTTCTGGAGTGACAAACTTTAAAACCAACCCTTGAAACCTGAGCCAAAAACTAAGGCATGAGGGGGGCAGAGGGGTAAGAATAGGGTGGGGACAGCAGCGTGGACCCTATGGTAGAAGATTGTGGCTGCTTCAGTGCTGGATGCACTCTGGTGGCTACAACTGAGGGGGAAATCCGATACTCTGAAAACACTAACAAGGATGTAACTTGTGGTGCTTCAATTTTTAAAAATGTCTGCAGGACACTGCAGGATGAGAGAGTAGAAAGTAACAGTTATCATCTGCTCAGCATGCTCCCAGGGAGAGGCAAGGCCAAGGAATGGAGCTTCAAAGGACTATTAGACTGCAGAGCCCATGAATGTTGGGCTTGGCCAGGTGACTTACCTTGGCCAGTGGAACCTGGACAGAAGAAAAAGTGTGCCAGTACAGAGCCTGGACCTTAAGAGACATCAGATGTTTCCACTCACTTTCCTTGCAAGTCTGTCACTGCCTTAAAGAGAACAAAACCTGGAGAACCTGCTGGCCCCAACAGGATGATCCACATGAACTCAAAATAAACTAAACCCATAACCTGAAGCCAAGTCCGCTCCTCACATTGGGGTCATCAGGGCATGCCAGTCAGCCTCAGAGATCTATGAGTAGACAAGACTTGCTCATTGTTACAGGACCTGGGGGTTGTCTGCTACACAGCAATAGCTGACAGATGCATTGTCTCTTCCTGGCTATGTCTTCACGTGCCTTTCCTAAGTTCAGTCACACAGAAAGGAGGTTAGCTCTCTGCTGTCTCGTCTTATGAAGGTGCTAATCTCATTGTGAACTCACCACCTCCCAAGGGCTTTTACTCTCAATATTGGAGATTATGGTTTCAAAGTGTAAATTTTAGGGGGACAAATACTATAGCAGCGGGCCTTCCACAGCTGGAGAAACAAAAGCTTCTCCTCTTCTACTTTCCAAATAAAGTGCTCCCCACTAGCAATAGGTAAACAAGAACCCAGCTAGTCAGGGGGTGTCTAGAATCTGTCTAGTCTTAAAATCTGAGTTCCCAATGTCTAGATTCAGCAATAGAATGGAGAGCAATTCAGCAAAATTAGCTTTGGTCAGCAAAATAATTGAAGAATATTATATAAAATCTAATTGAGTACAACTATTTGTTCAGCAACTACTGATGGATTCAGAACATACTGGGTACTGGGTGTTGGAAAGAACATCAGGTCACACAAAATGGAGTGTGAAAGACATGTGGCTTTGTTGAAAAGCAAGTTAGCAAACAGATGTAAAGGAAAGATCATCTGATCATCAAGTAGAGGTTAAGAGCAGACTCCAGAGCAGCTGCCTAGGAACCAAGTCGGTTCAAGCCCTTACTAGTTTATGACTTTGTGCCCATCACAATATCTGTGTTCCTCAGTGTCTTCCTCCACAAAATGGGGATGATAATGATAACTACTTCATAGCAGTGTCCTGGAGAGTAAGAAAGCTGTGAACATGAAATGCTTAAGCAAAACTTCTGGCTGGGAGATAGCACTTCATAAATGAAAGGAAACATGATAGGTATGGCAATTTTGGAGTTAGAAAAGTAAATTTTTTGTGAATTAATATTATGGGTTGAATGTTTATGTTCAACTCCAAATTCATATGTTTTAGCTCTACCCCCAATGTGATGGTATTTGGAAATGAGGTCTTTGGGAGATAACTGGATTGAGATGGGGAGATAAGTGGATTTAGATGAGGCAATAAGGGTGGGGCCTTTATAAAGTGATTAGTGCCCTTACAACTGATGAAGATACAGATATGGCTCTCTATTCACGAGGGGGCACTGAGGAAAGCCTTGTGGGCACACACAGAGAGGGCAGACATCAGCAAGGCAGGTAAATAGCTATCTGCAGTTCTCACCTTGATCTTAGCATCTCACCTCCAGAACTGTGAGAAGTGAAGACAACAGAGTTGTCTAAAGTCAGAGTCCTTAGTAGTTACTGACCTCTGTATGTAATCTGGAAATATTATGCCAGGAAGGTTATAATTAGGATAAATTACTTGACAAGAATTGAGAGCCATCATTCGGGAGACGATCTGAATGACAATCTTTCCATGCAAGACATTTTCTGCTGAGTCCTTGTCCACTTCCTTATGATTGATCAGATATTTGAGGGTGGCTGGGCTAGCTTCCCTACTGATGAGAAAACCCAGGGCCTCTGAAAGGGAGAGAAGGAGAATCTGGTGCCAGAGGATCTCAGGTCTGTTCCCAACTCTACAACCTGCTTACTCCGAGCCCCTGCAGATATTGCTTAACCTCTAAACTTTCTGAGCCTCAATTTGCTGAGTTATCAAAAGGAAATAATGACAAAGGCTAAGTTGATGCACAGTACACAGACATCCTGTACAGAGGGGGGAAGATGTGGTAAGAATTTTTGGCATAAAAAAATTAAGTGTGTGCTATACTATTAAAGTAGTAAAGATGACCAATAGAAGTAGAATAATAATACAAAAACAAGAGGAGGGGAAGGGAGAGCTGGCATGAGTGAGCTAGACCTTTATCATGAGAATAAACAAATCAAGAAATCACACCTGATTTTTGTTAATCAAGTAATTATTGAGTTGTGGAGTTAAGAAGCAGGACTCAAACAAAAATGATTAAAAGTACTTTTCTCTGAGGAGTGGATTCCCCTCATTAGAGAGAGGAAGAGAAAAGACTAATGCTTTTTATAAAATCTTCAGTAATGTAGAAGTGTTTTCATGCATATGGATGAAGTGCTGAGAGACGTGACCTCTGGAGGCCTTACCATCTGTGTGATTTTAGCAATTTCATCTCACTTTTCCATCCAATGTCCTCATTTATAAGACAGGATTAAAAATAATTTTTAACTTCATTCCACATTCCATGCAGCACTATTTACAATAACCAGACTATGGAAACAACCTAAGTGCCCCCAAACAGATGGATGGATCAAGATGAGGTATATATACACGATGGAATACTACTCAGCAATCAAAAAGGATAAGCTCATGCCATCTGTGGCAACATGGATGGGGTTAAAAGAGATTATGTTAAGCAAAATAAGTCAGGAGAAAGGCAAATACCAGTCACTTATATGTGGAATATAGAGAAAGAAGACAAAGGACCAAATAAAGTCAAACTCAAAATTCACTCTTGAAAGCTGACTATAGAACAGAGGCATTCACTGCGGGATGAGAAAGGGGAAGGGAGAACACAAAGTGTGGACTTAGGGAGCACAGCAGACTATGATAGAGGACCTGGGTGTTCTGGTGGCGGGAGCACTACGGTAACATCACCAAAAGGGGATGATCCCATACTTCCAAAATGTAAACAATGATGTAAACCAGTGTTACAACAATAAGAAGAAAGTTAAAGCTGTATGTATATTTCTCCAAATGTATACTTTGTGGAAAATAAATTTTAAATATTACTTTAAAAAAAATCCTCTCGGGCCTCCCTGGTGGTGCAAGGGGTTAAGACACAACCTATAAAGCTGTTCGTAGCCTCTGCAGCATGAGTTTGATCCCCTGCCAGGGAGCTACCCACATGGCCCAGCAGACCTCTCCTGACTCACCTGCTGCTCCCCTCAGCAGTGTATTTCAGTCAGTCTCCCTGTTCTGTCCCCCACTCTGTCTCTGGTGAATCCTCTCCCCCGCCCCAATACTTCTGGCCTGTACCCCAGTTCTTGTATGTATAAATAAATAAATCTTTAAAAACATAAATAAATAAAAAAGAACTCTCCATTTAAACTGACAGAGTAAAACCCATCCCCAAGTCTTCAGTGCCACCATCTTGAACCATGTTTCTCCTGGGAAACTTTCCTGAAGCTAGGTATAGGTAGACACACAATACTACAACCCCTTGGGGTGACACTCACCTGAAATTCAGGATCAGAGAGACCTTAGTATTTTCAGATTAACATGGTCTTTACAAGACTTTGGAAAAAATAGAAGGGATATTATTCAGGGAATAATGTTAACCTCTCCAATATAGCCCAACAAAGACAAAGCCAATCATGGAGTCATATTATTGATGTTCTTGCCTCTTATAAATTCAAACATAACTTGGTTAAATGGGGCTAAAATGAGTACATTTGCTGTAGATTCAGTTAATAGTGAATTTGGCATAAACTTGTTCTTCCGTAAGTTTTCACCCTAACCAAGGCCAAAAGCCTTACATTGTGTTCCAAGGATTCAGAAGGACCCAACAAGAGAAAGCAAGCAATTCCACAGTCCCAGCCCATGACTGGATGAGAACAAGTCACAAAACTCACATTGAAATGACACTTGCTCAGCACTTACCTTCACATATGAAGGTAGTAAGCAAATACAAGTGGAATCCCACCATCGTATTGCATTTGAATTTAGAGTTCAGTTTTGCCAAACTATTTCCACGTCTTTGGGGATGGCTTATCCTAATAGGACTTTGCCAATGTGGCTTTAGAAAATCATATTAAATGAAAAATCCTGTAGAACAGATGTGTTCACAAGTCCCTGTCCACATAGCAGTTGATCTGCTTAATAAAAACACTGCCTTGGTTCAGAATTAGTTCTTTCTACTGTCACAGCATTGTTAAATTAGGGTCTCAGAGGAGTAAAGAAGGTTGGAAAAGAATGAGAGTAAGGAAATTGCCAGAACTAGGGGTCAGGGCTAGAGTCTCTCCAAGGCAGGTGCCTCAAGATGGTACAAAAGAAATTGTATTTAAAAAGAAGGGTGAAATAGCAGAACCAGGACACAGAAACAAAATGCCTGTTTTATTTAAACTCAAGTAAATAACACTATCTCTGTGCTCTCTTTAATAGGTTCAATTAAAGTATAATTGGAATGTAACAAAGCTACTTCTATCTCCCTCAGATTCATTAGAATGAGATTTCACTGGTATTCACAAGTTGCTTCTTACCCACATCATCCCTTGCCAGGCAAGACCACTCAGCTTGTCCTCACAAAGTCGTGAATGAAATTCTATTTGCATTCTCCAATCAATCCAATTTATAGTGACTGACTGACTATCTTTGGAATTTTCATGTTTTGTTTCAAAATGAGCAGGAACAACCCCCTTTGAGGATCCGCTGCACAGCAGCTGCCTCTAGAGCATCATGGGCCAAATTGTGTGCCCTAAAATCCATATGCTAAAGCCCCAATCCCCACTGGATGGTACAGCTGTGTCCCTTCACCCCATAGCTTTGCTTTCTGGGGTCAAATGTGGTCCACAAATGTGATGTACAATAAGATGTGATGAGAGCCAGACTATATTCACATAGCTTTTGGTATAGTATATTGTTCTAGTTACTCTATTTTCTTATTAGGTATTATTGTTCATCTCTTCCTGTGCCTAATTTATAAATTAAATTTTATCATAGGTGTGTGTGTGTATGTGTGTGTGTGTGTGTGTGTGTGTAGGAAAAATCATACTTTATACAGGGTTCAGAACTAGCCATGGTTTCAAGTATCCCCTGGGGGTGGGGAAACACAGTCCCTGCAGATACAGAGGGGCAATGGTATTTGGAGAGGGGCTTCATGATGGAATTAATGTCCTTCTAAGAGCACAGCATGTGTGTTTTCTTGCTCTCGCTCTCTCTCCTCCTCTCTCCCTCCATGCATCCCCCTCAAGCGACAGAGTTGGTCTACAAGTCATGACAAGAGAGCCCTAACTAGGAATGAAATCGCCTGACACCTTGACTTTGATCTTGTACTTGCAGCCTCCAGAACTGTGAGAAATAAATGTCTGATGTTTAAACCATCCAGTCTATGGCATTTTGTTCTGGAAGCCTGTGCTAAGACATACAGGGGTGTAACTCTTCTCTGGGTGTATTTACATATAATAGAAATTCCCAGCATGATCTCTACCCCCGAAAGAACTACACTTCCAATTAACACACAACTCAAGTCTCATGTAAATCCTATTCAGCTTGAAACCACAAAGGAGGCAAATTTCATCCAATTAAAAAGAAGATAATTTTAAGAAAGACGATAATATAGTTTTAGATGGTGGTAAAGCCAGCTGATAAAAAACAAAAGTTATTCTTGGAAAGAATAATATTCATAGTTTTAAAGGACACAAAAGGGAAGGAAAATATTTTGACTCATTCTTGAATGTCAACCCTCATTAAAACTACCAAGGGGGTTACGATTTTTATCAAATAGCATGCCTCTTCCCCTAGAGACTACCACACACATTTTTAATTTGTGTAGTTGAGTTTTTTTCAACAAATAAAAAGTTTAGATCAAAACTGGAAAAATGTTTCTCATTAAAAGGAAGGTAAAACAAATATTTTAACAAAGTCTATCCCCTAAGACATTTCTGAGGTGATGCTGACTCTGTGTTTTCACAGATCTTCAAAACCATCTGTGAGAGTAGTTATATTATTAGTTGTGTTCCAGTTCTTGTTGAAAAAAAGGAATAAGTAGCAAATGTCTTATCTGAATTTGCTGATGTAGTAATATGCCTTTACATGTAAACAAAGAGCTACATATTAAGTTGCCTTTTTCCAACTAATTTTATTAAAGGAGATTGATGTGTGTTAATCTTCCATCATTTACAAAGCACATAGATTATCTTCTTTAATTTTTCCAACAAGCCAATGGTTTCATTATATTTTTATCCCAGTTTTTTCAGTAAATTATTGGATACTAGAGAAGGAAAGGAATTTTGCAAATGATAATCAGCTCAAAAGTGGTAAAGATAGAATTGGGCAGAACTAACAAACTTTGATAGGGTTCATCTTGATGCCCCACATAAATGAAGAGCTTCCCTACTTCTACAACAACCCAAACATATACAGAAGAGATAACTTACTGCAGAGACTGATTACAATTGGTCACATACTTAAGAGAATTTTCACTGACTTGGGGGTGGTCAATTTCCTTTCTGGCCTATAGTCCTTGTTGGGTTACCTAGTGATTTTCAAGTTAAATGGGGAATTAAACACTCCTCCTGTGGGGGGGGCCCTGCTGGTACCTCAAAGGCCAACCATATCCAAGGCCCCCCCCTTCCCCGAGTGTATCCAACTTCAGCAGTAGTTTTAATTGTTATCCAAATAACACACACATAAAACTTCAAAGCCTGCCTATCTTCATTGTCAATCAATCAATAAAAAAAGTATTTTCTGTCTTCATTTCCATTTTTGAAAATTTTTGGAAGCCTTCCTTTGATTATTCATTTGCCTGTTAATAAATTGAAGTAACACTTCAATTTACAGTGCATGATACCATTATACAGCGTGATACCATTATACAGCTCAGGTGTACATCATTATAAATCAGCCTCTGCTATACCTCATTAAGTTCACCACTAAACATCCAGTTCTATCTTTTACCACACAATTAAACCTTTACCCAATTACCACCCCCTTCCATTTTGGTAACTATTAACTGGTCTGATGGTTTCAAAGTTCATTTTTGTTTTATTTATTTCATCCATTTTTTTCTCTGTATATCACCCAGGAGTGAAATCACTGTCTTCTGCTGCCTGATTTATGTCACCAAGCATAATACCCTCTAGATTCATCTACATTGCTGCAAATGGCAGGATTTCATCTTTTTTTTAATAACTGAGTTATATTCCATTGTATTTATGTACCACGTCTTCTTTATCCAATCACCGTCAAGAGTTTTTTTAATATGTATTGACTTGAAATAAAAGAGTGCTTAGCATTTTCCCATTCATCTGACTTCAGAGACTACCTCCAAATCTAAATCAAATTATCCTGCTCAATTATCTAGACCTTGCAGAGAACACTCAAGCAGACAAACATGTGGCAGGCTCCAGGGAAAAATTGACACTATAGTAAGGGCACCCACGCTGCAGAGGCTGCTGGGTCTGTGTGTTGGGCCTACTCTCTTCATTGACAATGAGAATTGGGACAAGTTACTGAAACTTTCTGAGCCCCAGTTTCCCTGCCTGTTTAATGGGCATGGTAAGTACATATCTCATTGAATGTGAAAAAGAAGTTAAAAAAAAGTACTTTAAAGAAAGTACCATACACGCATTAACCGCTATGATTCTATCACGCACTGTAAAAAAAAAATTCTCTCTTGATACTTCAAAGACAAGAAAATAATTGTTAAAGCAGTCTCCTGATAAAAACACTCTTTTTATTTTTCTCCTTTCTTGTTTTCAAGTCAGAGCTCAGCAAACTACAGATCCTAAGGTCAAATCCAGACCCTACCTGTGTTTCTGAAGCCAACAAGCCAAGTAAGAAGAGCTTCTACATTTTTAAACAACTGAAAGAAAAAAATCAAAAGAAGAACACTATTTCATACACATGAAACACTACATGAAAGGTAAGTTTTAGTGTCCATAAATAAAATATAACTGGCACCCAGCCATGGTCATTCTTTTCCACAGGGTTTGAGGCTGCTTTTAGTAACACAAGCTTGACTGGAGTAATCACAAAAGAGACCTCATGGCTGAGAAAGATTAAAGCTTTTACTATCTGGTCCTTCCAGAAAAAGTTGGCCAACAGGTGATCTCTACACTTATCCATTAAAATCCAGTGAACTGAGAGAGATGCGAACAGATCCCAAAAGACACAATTTGTATTTAGAAAAACTATAAAATATAATTTAACTGCTTAATACTATTCCTTCTGAGAAGTTCAAAGAAAGGCCATTAAAACAATAGGCTAAGCTTTTTGACTTTAGATTGTATACATATGCCTTTATTGATAATTACAAATGGTACACAGGACGATCTCAATGATACTGCTCCAAAAATCAGTAATTCTTCAAGTTAAATTTAAATCATGACATATTATAACTTTCCATCTGCTGTATAACTTACTAATTATTCAACACTCATTAATGACTTATCTTCCTGTGGTTTTTTTCACTTATTTACTTTTTTTATGGAGGTGCCATTGATTGACCACACTATATAATTTAGGAGAATAGATTCACAGCTTTTCAAATGGCTCACCTACAAACAAAGCACCATAATCCTCCACCAGTTCACTGCTCCCATTCCCCACTCTTCCCCTCCTCCTTGGTAGCAGAATCTCTGGGGTTCATCTCCCTCCCTTGGCAGGCATTTGTTCTTTCTTTTCTTAATAACCATAGTTTCCTTCTTTGCCTTCTGCTATTTTTTCACTTAATTACTAAAATATTCATATTTAGAATTTTCCCATTATGACGACTTCAACTTTCTCTCCACCCAAGAATCTTTTCTTACACTTTGGTGAGGCAAAATAGGAAAACAAAAATTGAAATGTCTGTTCCTATAAGCATTTGTTCTGAGTGTTTTTTTTTCACTATTTTAATGGAGTTCTGATTTAGTGAAACAAGCCAGACAAGGACAAACACCATATGATTTCACTCACATGTGGTGTAGAGAGTAAACAAATAAACTGATGACTTTACAAAAAAATCAATAAATAAAAATAAACTTTTGGACTCTAAGACCAATTCGTGGTTACCAGAAGGAAAAAGGAAATGGGGCAGTAGCTCAGGAAAAAGGGGACAATGGGAAAGGTTAGAATTGGACTTTAGAGTAAACTTAATGTTTACACATGTTGATTGTCAATGATGCACACCTGAAACATCATGTTATAATGCAATGTTTCTTTAATTAAAAATAATAATATAACACAAATAACAATAAAGATAAAAAGAGAAAGAGTCTCTCAGCTGTGGCTTCAACCCCTTCCAGGATTGGACCAAAGAAGGGAAGAAGAGTAAGGAGACAAGAAAGAAACCACATAACTGGCAGCCCTGAAGTCTTGCTTTGCGTCTAGCTGGTGTTTAAAGCTGATTCTGATGTGAGATGTTTTGTGGGTTCCTCAGACAACATCTCCAAGCTGGAGAACCCTCACCTCCAGTTGCCTTGATGATGGTAAACACATCTTCCTACTGATTAGGTGTCCTCCTCAAGTCCGGGCATCTGGTATACCTCCCTTCCTGTGGATGTTTTCTTCCTTCTACCAGAAGCCTTCTGGGAAGGATCCAAAATTCCTTCAAGTTAATGCGACCATTGGGACAAGCATGTCTGACCCCCCACCACCAGAGAGACAGTATCACCTTCCAGACACAGCCTTGTGCTCCACCGCCACAGGCTAGCCTCCACAGCTTCTCCACCATGGAGACTTTTGGAGGCATTCGTTAGAAGCAACAGGCCTCACAGCTCAAAGAAAAGCCCCCTCTCTTTGGCCGTGAGAAAGAAAAATCTCTGTACTGTTGGAGGGTAGAGAGCCAGCAGGAGGGGTGTGACCCTTGGGTGACAGCCCAACTTTTCCCTGATAAACACTCTCTCCAGATTCCTGGTTCTTCTCTCAGACCATACAACCTCTTTTATAGCCCGGGGTGGGTGGCCAGCACTCACCAAAAGGGATCTTGCTATCTCTCTGTAAACCCAGATCAGGAGGCCCAGTTTCTCACTTTAGAGCATGGGAGTAGCTGAGACTTATTATCTAAGATTCTCAACCAAAAATGAGAAAGGAAAGAAACCTAGTAAGAGAGAAACTATTCATCTCAAGCATTTAAATATAGCTTTGAATTTTTTATCTCCAGATGAATATCAAAAAAAAAAAAAAGATGGGTTTTTCGTTTTCTCATCATGCCTCTGGTTTATCAGCATTTAAAATCCTCACTCTGTGAAATGAATTATGTAATAACCCATTTAAGCATGCTCTTAAAACAAGCCAGAGAATAAACACCTTTGATGTGTTGCTAAAATCTTAGGTCATGATGAAATCTAAATCTCAGTTTTCTTTTCAGTCTCCAGGCTTTTGTCCCTTACTTTGATCCACCCTGCATAAAGCTATTGGCAAATGTATCCCCGATTTTGATGTTATAAATTGTACATAGATTCACACACCCTCATGTTTGCCTTGTAATAGAGACAGCATCCTGTAAATTATGACTCAGCAGTGACTCAGCAGTTTGAAGCCCTCCCAACAACTACCTCACCTCTTTATATGGGGCTTCATCCAAAACCCTACTCCTTGATCACTGAGGGATCACTAGACAAACAGGCATCTGTCTGCCACAGATGCTGGCAGATTTTACCCAAGGAGAATCCCAAATAGTAGGAGAAAAGAAATATTTTTAAAAAAAAATAAACTGGAACACAATTGAGCAGCACCCAGAATGAGCCTAGAAAAGAAACCTTGACAAGGGACATGAGAAAGTCCCTCCGGGCAGTTATTTCATCTCTCTGGACCATTCCTTGATCGTTTCTAAATGAAGGGATGCAAAGAAATCTATTCGTAAAAATTCTGGGGTCCTGATTCATGTTAAGGTGATGATATCCTCTTTATGTTGATTTTCTTTGAACACGAATTCTAACCAGATTCTTCAGGATCCATATAAGGAACATTCTATGATCATTCCCTACAATAGGGCGAGGCAAATAACAGGTCACCTGCCAGATCCAACCACTGCTTGTGTAGAATGTGAACTAAGAATGATTTTGTTTTTAAACAATTAAAAAAATCAAAAGAAAAAGTGTTCTGTAGGTGAAAATTATACGAAACAAAGGTTTCGATTTCTCTAAATGTACCTTAATATTCATTTATATTGTCCATGGCTATTCTCATGCTACAGCTACTGAGCTCAAATGTCGCATGAAGCTTAGGATATTTATTCTTGCCTTTTACAGAAAAATTTTGTCATCACTGCTCCACCATTATTGAGAAGACCCTAGGCAAGGAGGTTTTATAGGGGGGAAGAAGTGGTTTATGCTCAGTATAATCCCCAAAACTATGGCATGTCTCACCAAATTAGCATGTCTCACCTTCTACTCAAAATGAAAATACCCTCAGGAGTCCCTGAGTGTAATCCAGGAAAATAAATGGGGTGGGGAGAGGAAATGGAAAGAAAAATATACAGTGATGCCTTAGTCATTTGTCATATACAACTGCTCTAAAAGTTGAGCTCTTGCCCTGCATTAGACTGGCGATGGGGCTTGACATTCCTGGTGTGTGTCCAACGTGAACTGTACCATCAGGACACTTTTTAAAGCACATCATGATAACACCTCTGTGGCAGTTCCATCCTTTCCTCCTCCCTGCCAGCTCTTTGTTTTTTTCTGGGTCACTTTAACCAGAGCCAAGAACTTTCAAGATTTCAAAGATTTATTGTTTGCTTGTCCTGGCCTTGGCAGATGAGGAGAAAAAGAGGACTATACTCAGGAAAGGGGTAAACAGAAAAATAGAATGTCCTATAAAGCTTCAAATAAATATTTTTCTTCTTTTTTTATAACAAATTTTATTTTTATATTCCCCATAAAATTGCAACCCCCCCATTTTGACCCAAATCCCTCCCCTCCCGCCCCCGACCCCCCAAAAAGTGTCTCTGGTTCATAGTTTTTTATTGATTTTGATTTTCACTTTCTTATAGTTATTCATTTTCCTGGTCCCTTATTTAAGTTTTCTAGATTCCTGCTATGAGTGAGACCATCCGGTATTTTTCTTTTTCTTTTTGGCTTATTTCACTGAGCATGATCCCTTCCAGCGCCATCCATGTTGCTGCAAATTGCATGTGTTTATCTTTTTTGAATGCTGAGTAATATTCCATGGTATATATGTACCACATCTTCTTGATCCAGTCATCTATTTTTGGGCATTTGGGTTGTTTCCAAAGCTTAGCTATTGTAAACAGTGCTGCTATAAACATAGGTGTGCAGGTGCTCTCTGGAATTGATGTTTCTGTGTCCTTTGGGTAAATACCTAGGAGTGGAATTGCTGGATCCTATGGAAGCTCTATGTTTAGTAGGTCCAGAAATCTCCACACAGCTTTCCACAGTGGTTGGACCAGTTTGCACTCCCACCAACAGTGCAGGAGAGTTCCTTTTTCACCACAACCTCGCCAACATTTGTTGTTGGTAGTTTTTTTAATATGTGCCATTCTCACTGGTGTAAGATGGTATCTCATGGTAGTTTTGATTTGCATTTCCCTGATTACAAGTGATGTTGAACATTTTTTCATATGCCTGTTGGCCATTTGCATTTCCTCTTCAGAGGAGTTTCTTTTTAGCTCTTCTGCCCATTTTTTTGACTGGGTTATTTTCTTTGTTGTTGTTGAGTCTCATCAGCTCTTTGCAGATTTTTGTGATCAGTCCTTTATCATTAGTGTTGGGTGCAAAAATGTTCTCCCAGTCAGTGGGGTTTCTCTTTGTTTTTGTTATTGTCTCTTTTGCTGTGCAGAAGCTCTTTAATTTGATGTAGTCCCAGCTGTTTATCTTTGCCTTCACTATCACTGCTCTGGGTGATGTATCTGTAAAGATGTCTTTGATGTGCAAATCACGTAGTGTTTCGCCTATATTTCCTTCTATATATTTTATGGTTTCAGGTCTTATGTCTAGTTCTTTAATCCATTTTGAGTTGATTTTTGTGTATGGTGTGAGGTAGTGGTCAAGCTTCATTCTTTTGCATGTAGCAACCCAGTTTTCCCAGCACCATTTATTGAACAAACTTTCTTTGCTCCAATGCATAGTCTTTGCTCCTTTGGTCAAAGATTAGTTGACCATAAATCTGTGGGTTTATTTCTGGATTTTCTATTCAATTCCATTGGTCTGTATGTCTGTTCTTGTTCCAATACCATGCAGTTTTGATGATTATGGCTTTGTAGTATAGTTTGAAGTCTGGGAGTGTGATGCCTCCATTCCCTTCTTTCTTTTTCAGTAAAGCTTTGGCATTTCGGGGTTTTTTGTGATTCCATATGAATTTCGTCAGTAATTGTTCTATTTCTTTGAAGAATGACATTGAAATTTGGATTGGAATTGCATTGAATCTGTAGATTGCTTTTGGTAGGATGGCCATTTTAATAATGTTTATTCTTCCAATCCATGAGCAGGGGATGTCTTTCCATTTCTTTGTGTCTTCTTCTATTTCTTTTAACAGTGTTTTATAGTTTTCTTTGTATAGGTCCTTTACCTCTTTTGTTAGATTTATTCCCAAATATTTGATTTTTTTGTTTCAATAATAAAAGGGATGGTTTTTTTGATTTCTTCTTCTTCAGATTTATTGTTTGTGTATAGGAAGGCTACTAAATTTTGTGTGTTGATTTTGTATCCTGCCACTTTACTGAACTGATTGATGAGTTGAATTAGTTTTTCTGTGGAGTTTTTGGGGTTCTCTATGTATATTATCATATCATCTGCAAATAGTGATAGTTTGACTTCTTTTCCTATCAAATAAATATTTTTCATAAGAATAAAAGAAAATAAAAGTTGAACCTCTTTGGATTTCTGGTATACCAAAGGGATTGACCCAGATTAGTGATTCATTCCAGGTCTAAACTGCTGATCCCCTATTTTTATTTTCACTCAGAGTTTCAAAATCGTATTGTTATCTGATTTAGGGACCCTGAGGAAACTGATTAGAAGTCAGCCTTAGTATATCAGTTTAGACATATTGAGGACCAGAAACTGTTTTAGAAACTAGGTACTTTTGAAAGGATGTTACTACTCCACTTCCAAATGCCTATTTCCAAAGATTTGTTGGGAATAAGTATGCTAACAAGGAGCTCATACTTGTTGGTTGACTAACAACCTTAATTACCATTAGAGTATATGCTTCCCAATGAAACCATAAATTCCCTCAATTAATACCCGAAGGGCAGAGTGCATACCAGCTCTGCTCTTCTCAAAAAGCCTAGTTCCTCAGATGCCATCATAAATGATGGTTGAATAAATATTTTATTTATCCAGAGCATTTATTTTTCCATTTTATATTGCAATTGTGTGTTAGGTCATCATGCAATTCTGGATACATTTATACATTCTAGTAAAGTAATAGTATCAATAAGCATTTGTAGGTTTCATTTCACTAAGCAATGCACAAAGAATTCTACTTACACAAAGAAATACAATGAACACCCTATCTGCCCCTAAAGACCAATCTAGAAATTTGTGTTATATGCACCAAAATAATATCCATTCACTAAGTGAGAATCTGTCTTATGAAGTGAGCACTGTGAAAAGAGCCCCCAAAAATAACAAGTAAACAGAATACATTTGTGAATATGCATGAAGCAAGCAAATTCCTAGAAAAGCAACACAGACAAGTTTTTAACTGTGGTATCTGGGTGAACCTTTGGGAATAAGAGAAACCAAAACATTCATCTCCTAAGGAATGGTGAATATATTCTTTGCATAACCTTTCACTAGAAGCTATTATTTCCCCACCTAAAGCCAAGAATATTTATAGTATTTTTCTCATCACAGCATGCATTCACAGGCAATTGCAAAGGGGTTACCTTATCACAATAAGAATTTAGAGGACATTTCTACCACCAGTATTTGTATGGAAAGTCCAATTAACCACCAACCATAGAGTCTTAGAATAATAGAAACATAGTGTCTGAAGGTCTCTGTACTTCAAAGGTTTAACTTGGAATGCATAAGTTAGCTGACACAAAGCCTGACTCCCAAGTTCAAAGAAAACTTTCTTTTATTGCTAAAAAGAAGTACTGGGCCAAGTAGATTCCACTAAGCTTTGTAGTCAATGGCCTGGCCCCAGAACATAAACACTCTTCAGGGTTCTTGGTCCACAATGGAAACAAACTGATTACTTATAGAAAATTGGCAATTTGTCCAAAGGATACAGAGTAGATGACAGGAGTCAAGCAAAGACTTGAAAGCCAAGCACTGAAAGTGCCAAGTCAAGGGAGGCCATACCTACCACCACGATCTTGACAAAGGAAAACTCATGTAGGACCCACTTGAGGCTTCATTATACCAGCACCCTTGCTGGTAGTGGACAGGGGACGTGGCCATCAGCATCACTTATATGTAAGCACCACTAGGCAGTGGAAGACACTGCTACCCTCTTAGACAAGCTGTTTCTTGGTACCACTGCCCCAGAGTCAAAGTCCAAGGTAGGAATACAGCAGACATAGCTTTGGTCAAATTCTTGTTCTCTAGTTGCAAGAGAATGGAAGAGTATCTGGAAACAAACTTCCTTAATGGGAATTAAGGTCCTGCTTCCACTGATAGTAGGCTTTCCCCAAAATAGAGATGGCTTTCAGATGCTAGACTAATGTCCTAACTGGATGTACCTCCCCTTTTGCAAGGGACTGCAAAATAAACACCTATCAGTTTTATACAAGAAAGGAAATACATTATAATACATGAAACATCATTCTAGAAAATATATGCCATGACTGCTCCATGATCAATCCCATCTTAAAGAGAAGTAACACTTGTGCATGCTTGTCCAGTCCTTCCAGAACTGAAATCAAGGAGGAGAAACTGAGATCAGCATCACTCCTTACCCATCCACAGCACTCTGATGTTGGTGCAGTGTCACTGAGATATTTGGGCAGTTCTGGAAGACAATGGAAGGCAACAAGAGGGTGAAAGGAGGAAAGGCCTGCATGTTTCTGTTCACCCCAACAATGAATGCATGGAGAGGGGAGTCCACAGTAGCAGGGAAGAAACCCAAAACTGGATCACCCTAACCAACAGTGAGATGGTTAAAAAATGTCCATAAGTGTTCAAGGCTAATCAACAATGTCACTACCCAAAGTCAACACAGAACTTTTGTCCTGGGCTACAAAACCCCAGAAGCTTCCTAGCCCAAGCACTTGAAGGAGCCTCCAGTCCCTGGGCTTGTCAATCAAAAGTCATCAGTTTTTGATTGCTTCTCTTTCATAATTGATGAGAAACTCTGACTGCATTTCTGATATTCATTGGACGAGGAAATTTTTTTTTTTTTTGGCTCATTTGCTCAGCTGGGTTATGAAGTCCTGATTATGAATGCAGACAGATAACAAGACAGGAGGAATGGATTTTGTTTGTGTTAAAAATAAAATGGCCCCACTTTAGAAAAGACATAGATTTATCAATACAAAGTACAATGTAGTATGTTAAGTATCTGAACTAAATTATGAAAGAATACTCTGAACCATTCATATGCCTTTGATCAGATAACTACTTCCTAGTGCTTGCAGCCATAAGCATGCATTACCTCCACAGAAGGAGGTGGTCCTTGCTGCTGTAAAACAATAAGTACCCAATTTCAGAGCAGAACTTGGTAGCTTGGTACCAAAGGACTGAATCTCACCCAGGGTCAGGTTCAGTTTTACCTGCTTTGCCCCCCCAGTCTCCTGTCATCAGGACATAGATGATACAGTAAGGGATGGAGGTATACTGAGGAACTGACACCAGATGAAACCACTTTCATCCATCCCAGCAGGGGAATAGGGGCTGGGCACCCCATCCCAGAAGCCAAGCATATCCAGACAGCCTGCTAAGGCTTGGCAAAGGCGTCCTGTCATTAGACATTAACATCTAATAAATAATAAGTGAATACTGTCATAAACCACTTTGCAAATGGAGAGAACAATATGACTACCTCTGGTTAGTAATAATAGTGCTCTAGGTAATCCCAACACTCTGGAAGCAATTTATACACAAGCAGCCTGGGCAGGGAAACCATGAATGTCCAAAGGGCTAAGCATGAATGGATCACATTCCTGCCCTGGCTGGAAGGCTGCCCAGAAAAGATGGCAAACCTGCAGCTCTTGAGCTGATTTCTGAGAGTGTCACTGAGAAGCAAACATTGGCAGGAAAAATCACTCCATTTCCTTAACGAATTTCTGCAACAGCAGTCTCATTTGTAGATTTATAAAAGTAGCCCCATTCAGAGCCCCTAGAAGAAGCAGCTGAGAAAATATCCAAATGAAACCAGAAGCTCAACCACCTTTGCCAGCCACCTTCAAGATCACAGCGTGACGAAGACTTCAAGGACAAGGTCAAATGGCAGATGTCAATCAGCACACATTCTAAAGGATTCCTTTCTGTTTTGTTTTTTTAAAATAATTTATATTCCTTGAAGTCATGGTGGCATTTTGCAAGCGGCTTAGATTTTTATTTCTCTTGTATTTTAGCTATTTGTATTTATACAAAACTTTCTGTTGTCACGCAAATACAAATACAATAGCCTTCATGCATTTCTCCATTTTTTGGGTGTCCACAGTGCTGGAAGAAGGCATTGCACGGATTATATTTTGTTTCTCCATCTCTAAGATTAACCCCTAGTGACCAAGGACAATGTCTCAGGACACTCTATGGAGTTGCCGCTCAGACTCACTAGACAATGTAGATTCATTACATGATAGAATTGTCTAGAAGCAATCTTCTCATTGAAATTTCTGATCTCAATATTCAGAGTAACTTTTTTAGATATAACTTAGAAAGCAGTAAGTGAAGTTCATGTATGTTTGGAAGCCCTAACTTCATAATACAGGCTAATATTTTCAATAACATCTTGGAGAACATCCAGTGCTTGAGCTCAAGGCAAGTGTGCCTGAGAATTTCCTATGTTCTTTCTTGGCTTATAGTTATAGGCTCAACACCACTGACTTAAAAGAGAGGAAAAAAGAGTCTTGGTTTTTCTAAAAAAAAATTTCAGAACACTTTGAAGTCTCCCTCTTTTGAGTGTAATCTAAAAGAAATATCACATTGAATTTTCCATTTATCTACAAAACCAATATGCAACCAGTGCCCCCAAGCAAACACCATACAGACATTAAAGGGAACACCAGAGAAATCCTACCCCCACCCCACAGCCAGAATAACAGAGTTAAGTATTCCTTCATGAATGTTTTGATGCTTAAACATATCAAAACATGCATATTTACAGTTTATTTTTTCTTTGTTTTTTGGGGGGTTTTGGTGCAAAAATGAGGTTATGCTATGCATATTACTAACTTGTTTCTTCTTTGCTTAGCAGTGCAAAAGAGACACTCCCCGGGGTCACCCTATCAATTAGTCCCCTTTTTAATACTTGTGCTACATTCTCTGGTGTAACTGTGCTATCATTTTTTCACCCATTTTTTCCTGTTGTTGAATAGTCAAGTAGTTTGCACTTCAACAGCTTACTTGACCTGTCTTCACCTAGTTACACATGAAATTATTCACCCAGTCTAAAATTTGGATTACACCTAAAATAAAATGTAGTACTTTTAAAAACTATTTTCTAGGTCAAATTAATAAGAATTTATTTAATCCAATTTCTTAAAACTATTTAGACTGTGAATGTTAAAACATTGCAATATTCCTGAGGAGCATCAGAACGTTCTAGAATTATCCTTTGTAGCAGGCAATGTTCACACTTCTGTAATACATTTAAAATAAGGGCTTGGGAGTTCTTGTGAAAGTGATCACTTATAATCTCTTCCCCTAGTTTCTCCTGCAAAGGATGGAGACACCTCCACAGTCTGCCCAGAACAGTGAAGAAGGCCCCTCACACACAAACCCCTTCTGCCCAGCATGAGGCATTGCTGGCAGACTTGCCAGCACGTCTAGCAGCCCACCCACCTCTCTGCAACCCTGGGTCCCATGCATTGTTCCTTGCTGGAGCATGAAGCAATAGTTACGACAGAGGGAAACAGTCATCTTCTGCACTCTTCCTGTGCCCTCAATTTATTTTTATTCTTGAAGATAAACAGAAAGTGCCATTTGGATTCACTTTTTAAAGTTCATGAGAAACTACCTGAAAGTCCAGGGAAAAGTGACTTAGTTTTAACTTCAAACTCAGAATGTGCCCTAAACCCCTGCATTGGCTATTCAACTCTCCTCAAGCAATAGAAGAAAATGAGAGTCTGCCATTAAGAGGCCACATGGGGAGCAAGTGGAGGCAGACCCAGGGAATTCAAAATGTCTTGTGTCCTTCTCACAAAGCTCGGGCAAAGACCTCCCACCTATTCCCACCTATTTCCCACTGCAACCAAAAGGATTAATAATGCACAGGAATTACTGTTTCCAGCAGGGCGAAATCCACAATTCATCTTGTCTATCCCATGGGAATTTTTTTACTAGAGCCTGAGAATAAAAATAAATTTTGTAAGAGATAAGGGCTCCTCAGAACAATAGGTAAAGAACTCAAAGGAAAAATCCACAGGATGCTAGCTACGTGGTAAGATAGTCAAGGGGATGGCCATGATTCTGAGCCATGGGAAGTCCTACATTTTCCAGAACAAGAATTCTTGGGAAGACAGGAGAACCAAGTGAGTCAGAATTATGCTGCACTTCCTTTTATGTATACAGTGGAATAATACTCAGCAATAAAAAAGGTGAGCACCTGCCATTTATGACAAGATAGACGAAACTGGAGAGGATAACACTAAGTGAAAAAAAGTCTGAAGAAGAAAGACAAATACTGAATGGTCTCACTTCTATGTGCAATACAGAGAAACATAACAGGGTCTTTTAGGGCCAAGTCAACAATAAACCCTTAACATTTGACTATAAACCTGAGGCAACCAGAGGGGGATGGTGATGGGGTGAGAGTGAGGGAGGGAAAGGATGATGGAGGGTTATGGCGGCCCTCCTGGTGGGCACAATGTATAGTGGTTTGAACCTATAAAGCTTGGAGCAGATACAAAGACGAAAACTGCTTTAGCACCCAAAAAACCCATAATTTGGAGAAATAAAAAATAAGATCTGATCTTCCCCAGACCTACCTCCTCTGACCACAAATGTGGGTGCCCTGGAATCTACTCTTTTTTACCAGTACCAGTAGGATGTGGATTCTGATGGACGTGACATATTTCCATATTTCATAGGACAGCAGTTCTCTAAGTCTAGTCCCAGACTAGCAGCACCCAAAGCATCTTGGTCTAGTGGAGAGACATATTTCCTGCCCCACCTGACCTCAGCAGTCACTACTTGACAATCCATCCAGGTGATGGGATGGGATTCAGGCCAAGGTTCAGGGAACACTGCCATCATGTGCTTGTACAGATCTCAGCATGGAACCTCCTGGAATGATCAGTGAGATCACATAATTTATTTATTTATTTTTTATAATAAATTTTATTTTTATATTCCCCATACAATTGCAACCCCCTTATTTTGACCCCAATCCCTCCCCTCCCGCCCCCTACCCCCCATAGAGTCTCTGGTTCATAGTTTTTGTTGATTTTGATTTTCACTTTCTTATAGTTATTCATTTTCCTGGTCCCTTATTTAAGTTTTCTAGATTCCTGCTATGAGTGAGACCATCCGGTATTTTTCTTTTTCTTTCTGGCTCATTTCGCTGAGCATGATCCCTTCCAGCGCCATCCATGTTGCTGCAAATGGCATGTGTTTATCTTTTTTGAATGCTGAGTAATATTCCATGGTGTATATGGACCACATCTTCTTGATCCAGTCATCTATTTTTGGGCATTTGGGCTGTTTCCAAAGCTTGGCTATTGTAAATAGTGCTGCTATAAACATAGGGGTGCAGGTGCTCTTTGGAATTGATGTTTCTGGAGATCACAGAATTTAAAGAATGGAAGGGTCACTTGAAGCTGATCTCACACATACAACCTTAAGAGTTAAGGGACAGGCCTTTAATTTAGGGGTGTCTTAGTGAAAAGAAGGAGGAATGATATTCCAGACAGAAGAAAGCACATGAGAAAATTATAATGGGCAGGAGAGACATCTGTCCAGGGTCAGTTATCAGTTTAGTGGACACGAATGTTTCATGCCACTGCAGAGTTACAGGGCTCCAGTCGGATAGGAGTGTTTGTTACCCTTGGGATCTGGAAGAATTTAAAGGTAACAGTAGATGTGGACCTTCTTGTTCAGGTGTTGAGGGGGACTGAAGGATAACGAGCTGAGGCATGACAAGACACAAGTTTGTATTCAGGAAACGTGATCAGGCATCAGTGTACATAGGGGAACACCGGGGAGGGTCTCAAAGTGGGTAATTAAATTAAAAGTCTGGCAACGTTACAGAAATAAAGCACTAAAGCTCTGGAATTAGGCTGCAAAGATGGCCTGTACTTACCATTTGAAGGGGGCAGAGGGAGCCGGAAGAAGAGAGAGAGATGAAGAAAGGGAAAGGGACCACAGGGGACACACAGTTTCCAGGCTAATAAACCAGGAGCATCTGTGAACACAGGAAATTCCAAAAGGGGTGCAGGTTTATGGGGAACAGAAATTGAACCTCCTCATTAACCCTCAAGCAGCTCCACTTTTTTTTTAATCACTCTCAGATATCAGACCAAATCCGTCTGCTATGAAGGGGATAGAGATAATAATTCTGCAAGATAAAAGGCAACTGGACATCAAATTTCCTCCAGTTTCTAATGAGAAAAAATCTAAAACCACAGAAAAGGCTTGGTTTCTCCATATTGCGTGTGGGGTGCAACTTCAACCATAATTCTCAAAATCTTCAGAGAAATTCCTCTGGGAAAGTAGGATGCTAGCTTCCCTTTAGATTAACTGTATACACCCTGGCTAATGTGCACATACACCCAGCCTGAAATTATGTCATAAAATAAAGAATCTGAAATTCTGAATTTGCCTGTGGAAAACTCATCAACTTGCCTTCTCATATAAGCAAATTTGCTGCCGGGTGCAAGCATATTTTTGCTTCTGCTTCCTCTCCTTAGTGCTATGTGAGTATATTGCTAAGACATGTAGATGAAAAAAAATAAAATAAAATATGTCAGGGCCTAGAAAAACCTGCACCAGGCCAGCAAAATTGCTTAATTCTTTCCTCCACTTGCATGTCTTCTGGAAACAGTGGGTGTGCTGGTGGGAAAAAGGCTGATGCGAGAATAATAAGGCATAAAGGTCACTTTCTGGTCTAGGATTTTGAGATACCCTGGCTCCAGACAGAAGTGACTAGAAAGCTCTGCCCACCAGGTCAGGCCCTGGGCCTGGCTTCCCAGGGCCAGTCACACACCCCAGGGGGAGGCAGGAGGCCTGGGCTACACCGCTGTCCACTGCAAGAGCCCCCAGTGCCAAACCTGGAACCATAGAAGCAACAGAGTAAATAATGCAGTGCTGATTATTTAAGTATAAATCCACATTTAAAAATAACAAAACATTGGATTACATACAGGAAGCCCACAGTACTTGCAACTTTTCTATTCATCTAAGACTATTCTAAGCATGAAAGATTTCATTAAGTTGCCCAATGTCACACTGCTAGTGAGTGGAGGAGTTGACTCAAAACCCAGATTTCTTTGACTCCAAACCCATGTTTTTCTCATGATACCACACATGAGGATGAATAGAAAAAGTCCCATGTCTACCTGCCTCACACCCTCCCTATCAGGAGAATGGGTCCCATGAGTTGATGGCCAATTCTGGAGGTGCCATTTGAGAGAACCCCTCAATCCCTTGCCCTTGACTCCCCCAATGCCTGAAATTCTACCACTGTAGTCCCTACACTAAGGTGGTAATAGCTTTGAGGAGTTCAATACCTGTGGTTGATATCTCATTTTAAATTCTTTTTGAAAAAGTTACAAAAGCAATGTATACTAATTAATAATAATGAAAAAGATACACAAGTATAAAGAGTATAGAGGGATTGTCTCCCTTTCATACCACCTTTCCTTAAATGACAAAAAGATGACACACACTGAAATATAATAAGTTATTATTATACAATGGTGGAAATGATTTTTGCTTGCCTATATTTTTTACTTTGCTTTTTTCCTGAATTTTCTCTGATGTGGTTATAGCAAAAATAGATTTTTTCTTTAAAGAAAGGGTCTTTTGAAAAACAATTTTCACTAAAGAAGCAAGGGGGTGGTCCTCTTGCCCAAGGTAGGGCAATAGAAGGAATAGGAGGTGCTGTCCAAAGCATACAAACTGTCAGAGCTGTAGGATGAGGAAGTTCTGGAGACCTAATCTACAGCACAACTATGTAGGAGTTTGGGTCTGGCTACTCGCCACTCCTACACCAGACTCTAGAGAAGAGTTGGTGGATGGAAACCAAGTTTAACAGGAGCCAGCAACCCAAGGAAATGGTGGACTCCCGTGTCAAAGGTCATCTCTCCAATCTGGGGAGAAACTGGGATCTATGTGATGGAGTTCTGAGGAAAAGGAGGGGCTCACGGCTCTGCATCTGCAGGATTTCGGGAGTATGGACAAGGCTTTCTAGGATCTACATTCACACGCCTCTTCCTTCCAAGTGTGGTCTTGACTGCATGAGTCATGGCGCTGAGGGGAGTGCTGCTCACAGCATACCAAGGTTGTGGCTTCACCCTTGTCTTCTGCTGCCATCTTAGTTTCAGCCACTTTGCTGTTTTTCTGGTTTTGTGTGTAAGAAGGATAAACTGGAACTGACAAGGACAAATAGAACGAGGACAAGAAACATGGTTACCAGCTCGGTGACATGATGATTATAGTTAATGGTACTGTATTGTACCCTTGAAATTGGCTAAGAAATCTTTTTGTATCTTCACCACAAAAAGATAAAAAGTGGTTACGTGAGATAATGACTGTTCATTAACTTGATTGTGGTAATCATTTCACAAGGCAGACTCACATGAAAACATCACATTGTATATCTTAAAACACACAATTTTTATTTGCCAATTATACCTCAATTAAGCTGAGTGAAATCTTTAAATTAAAATAAAATTGTGTGTGTTTGTGTGTGTGCATATACACATTCCTATGGTAAAGGGAGGAACGTCTAATCCAGGGTTTCTCAGCACAAATGACATTTTGTTGTCCAGTCCTGGGTCTCACAGGCTGTTGAACAGCACCACTGCCCTCTACCCACTAAATGCCAGTAGAACACAATGCCCCTGCACCCCATTATGAATAATCAAATGTTTCCTGATATTGCTTAACTTATTATAATATCATAACTTATTATAACATTTACTTTACTCTTTGTAATTTCTTATGCTTATAAGTCTATTCCTCATTCTAAGAAAGATGATGTTCTACCAACGTGAGGTGCCCTTAAATGAAAACCCAGCACCTCAAGCCTTCACAATGCTGCAGCTCAGCAAAGCAAAGCCAAGCATGTGGATGGCCTGTCCCAAAGGTTTTCATCTGTGACCTCAGCTGAGTAACCAGCTTACTGAACAGCTCACTTTGATGAGATTCAATCAGGAGCAGGATTTCTTTCCCTCCGGTCATTTATTTCCAACATGCCTTGTCCGTTCCCTGTTTTTGATGGCATCTCAGGTTGATAAGGGAGCTTTTGGTCAATTTCAGTAGGAAGAATAGCCTTCTTTCAAAATGAGTCCAGCAGAGACCTGACTCACTCATGTGAGCTTCAATCTCCGGTCTGTTTCACAGGGCTGCCTTGGTCCAGGAATGGGACAGTGCAGTGTTCACGACCTTCTCCCCCACCTCATCCTGTTGTCTGCTCCTCTGAAGTCAGGCAGGCAGGATCAGTATCAGTGACAGAGATGCAAGTTTCTTATGCAGGATGAGTGCCTTTCCCATTGGGCAGAGGCTTACATGGTGGCTCCTGCTTAGGGTGCACAGACAGGTTTCCAAAAGCCCATGGGGAATTCTGCACTAGGGGTGATCTACTCTGCCTAGACTCCCCAATCCTGCTCAAGCGGCACATCCACACAATTCCTACTGCAGGCATTCCCTGACCGCCACAAACCACCCTCTTGGATATTGCATTTTTGTGACTTTTTTTTGCCAGGCACCACCCATGATTTCATTTGGTCCATAGGAATGCTAACATGTGTACCATACGAAAGCCTTCCAGTGGCTTCTCTAGTCTTCCAGACATCAGAGTCTGATGCTATCAGCCTTCTCCTGGCAGAGTTCCAAAGGCCGGAGGTACCAGCCAGTAACTACACATATATGCACAACATCAAGGAACACTGCTAGCTTCTCCCAAGAAGACTCTCGCCATTTGCTTAGCTAGGATGGACCTCAGGGCTTCCTCAGCTAAGCGAGCCTCTAGCCAGTATTGCAGCCTCTCCTCTGGGGGACACACTAAGGCTCTGAAAGATTATGCTGGAGGCCGACTCCCCAGTTGGCAAACAAGAGCATTGTCTCCTTTCCTAAGCATGGTCTCCTTCCCTGAGACTGTCTACCAGACCAATATTCCACGCCTATGAAACTCCCTGCTGTCACTCTTCCCATCAATGAACTCTGTGAAACTTCTAGTCTTCTCTTTAGATAGAGTGTGGGGATAATAGAACAATCGGTTCTCTTTTAGTAAAATCTTCTAGAAGGGGGTTAGCAACCTTTCAGCTGTGAGCCCTCACCCTAAGAACCATCCCTGTCAACATCCTGTAAATTTGTGCATAACCACTCCATAATTGTTATCACTTAAAATCTTGGCAGTGGCAAGCCTGACCAAGTAGAGAGTGTATCTCACCAGATATGGCAAGAGGCAGACCGTGTTGCATGCAGAGCTGCTGGGTCAGTCAGGTGCTGTGCAAGAAAACTCGAAACAAATGCATGCTGGGAAAACAGACCAGGGCTGGCCAGAAGAACACATGGAAGAAATAAGTCTATTGCAGGCAAGTAACAAGGCATGTCTAGGCCCCCATGGCCCTCTGGAGGCGGGCAGGCACACAAGAAAGAGACGATCAATCCTGCCTACAGAAATGGGGAGAGGCTGCAGACCTCACAAAGCCCCTCCGTGGGAGCTGGGACATGACTGAACTTGGCATAGCTCTAGGGTGACAACCTGAGCAGGTGTCCATCAGAAAGGGGAGAAGGGAGACTCTTAAGCTATCATAGCATTCCAGAACACCTGATTTAGTCCTCTCCCTCACCAGGACACAGGCAAAGCAAGGCTGGCACCAATTTGGAGACGACTATGCCCAGGATGTCCTGTCTTCTCCAAGAGCTCCAGGGTTCTGCATATGGACCTTTTGTGTCCAACATCAAGAGACGAGAAAATATTCCAAATGATATCGATCCTACATATTAATGAGAGAAGAGCATCCCAAAACACAAAGCACAGCAGGTTGTCACAATATATTATTTAATAGACAAAGAAGGAACAGATGGAGTATGACATTACCCAAACAGGAGAAAACTTGGAAGGAAACATTACCACAGCACCCCCACTCTAGCCACCCCCATCCCCTGGGGACGGGATTGAAGGGAACCAGAGCAGCAGCTCATCTTCCCAACAGTGATTCCTAGATTTACTCAATTCTAAGCTACCATCGATTACGAGAAATGACAAAAACAATAGGAAGAACATAAGTAACAAAACTGTAAATGTCAGTATGAAGAAGGTGCATCCTAATTCTAGAAATAATAACATGTGAAAGGGGGGTAACAAATCATGATAACAGAATAATTAATGACTCCTAGACTAGACAATAACCTTGAAAATTCCTTCAGTTAATCCCTCAGACTCATGCAAGCCCCTATTCTCCCACCCAAAGCATAGAAAACCTGGGCTAAATTCTAAAAATTGGGTTCTTTTCATTTTCAATGGCATTCCCTCAGTGGGAGTGAATTATAATCTGTCACTGGTGAAAATAAAAGGAAAAATATGCATACAATTTGCATACTAAAAATGAACTACTAATGAAGACAAATCACTTTTCTCAGCGGAATGGTCTACGACAAAGATCTTCCCTTTTACTGTTTTTAACTTGGTTTAGAGGATATTTTTTAAAAAAAGAAGGGAAAAAAGAATTTCATATAAGAGACCCCAACTGCATTTTAAGCAAGAATTTCAGTAGATATGTTTATCTGTTTAAATATATTGTGCACCATACTAAGTTCTTATTCTTACAAGAATTAAGAATTTGGGCCTGCCTAATTACAGAGAAAAGTCTGATTTGGGATTTCATAAATCACACTGCAAATTCTTCCTTGTTTGAGATAGTGTGAGGGAATGGGGAAGCTCAGTCTTTGGAGTCAGCAAAAACTACACTGGTAATTGAACTCCGTAACTCATTTGGGTATGCCACTTCTACTCCTGAGTTTCTGTTTCTCCAATTATAAAATGGTGCAAATAATTCCCAAATACAAAATTCAAGATTAAATGAGATAATGTGCATAAAGCTTTTTTTTTTTAAGATTTATTTATTTGTCTGTTTGTTTATTTTTGCAAGCACTGGGCACAGTCAGAAACCCGGGAGGGTGAGAGAATTCACCAGAGCCAGAGTGGGGAGCAGAGCAGGCAGAAAGACCGAAGTACACTGCTGAGGGGAGCAGCGGGCGGCAGGAGAGGTCTGCGCGCCATGTGGGACCCTCCTCCGATGGCCGGGGAGCAGCCGGGGATCGAACCGGCGCCGCGGAGGCTGAGGGCAGCTTCACAACCCAGCGCTCAACCGCTGTGCCACTGGGGAGGCCCAATGTGCATAAAGCTTTTTACACAATGTAGGGCATGTGGTAGATTTTTAATTTATTCTATCCTCCTGCCCCTTAAAAAACAAATTACAGAGTTTCAAAGTAAATGTTAATTTTAAAGTGAATTGCCTTGTTCTTGATTAAGATGGCTTAGAGCTCAACATTCGTGGGAATGAGGAAGAACCTTGTTTTTATTTAACACAGTGCCTATTTTATGCCAGATACCACAGAGGGTGTAAGAATGAATGTCCATAGCACTGTTCTAGCATCACACAGAGGGCCAGAGCAGAGCTTTGTCACACGCAGTGACTCTCCTAAGGCACGTACAAAAGGCAAGGGGCCACTGAGAACGGTGGCGCCCTCGGAGCAGGGAGGGGATTGTTAAGGGAGGTGTGTTCAGATGGAGACTGAGCTAGAGTTGTTGGTGAGGCAGGGTGGAGTCAGTGAGAGCCTGCTGCCATATTTTTCAGAGGGGAAAGATTATACTCTCATCATCCCATCAGCCTGTCCAAAAAACAGTGAGGAGCAAACTCAGAGCAAGCGAATGATGTTCTGCACAGACTCCAGCCCCCTGTCTTCATGCCAGTGAGATCTCAGGCACCCAGTATGACAACCCCCAGCATGCCATGAACCCGCCTTCCTGGACAGGGTGGGGGTGAGGGGTCCTGGGAACCAGGGCCTCAACGCAGATGGCCTCACCGATAAAAAGTGTTGGCCATCCCTGGTGGCACAAGGAGTTAAGCACCGCACTATGAAGATATCCACAGCCTCTGCAGCACGAGTTTGATTCCTGGTCAGCCAGGGAGCTACCCAGGGTGCAGCAGACCTCTCCTGACTCGCCCACGGCTCTCCTCAGCAGTGTATTTCAGTCCGTCTGCCTGTTCTGTTCCCCACTCTGTCTCTGGTGAATCTTCTCACCCCTTGCATCTCTGGTCTGTACCCCAGTTCTTTTATGCATAAATAATCTTTAAAAAAAAAGTGTTGGCCAATTACTATTTCTCTCTCTCTCTCCCCACCCCACCCCCACCTTTGCAAATAAACCTTCTTTTTGATTTCTCTCTATATGTCTGCTTTTGGATCTTCTCAAGGGCATGGGTGAGGACTCACGACTTGAATCACCCTGTCTCCCCCTGAGGTTGCCCTGGAACAAACCGAGCCCCAAAGAACCCAGGGAGTATTTATGCAGCCTCTCTGCAAGTGAATAAAAAGGCCCAGAAATTCTTGGTTTATAGTTGCTTGTTGATTTTGATTTTTTCTTTATTATAATTAATCTTTGGGGAGGAGAGGAAGGATTAGGGTCAAAATAAGGGGGGGCGGGGAATTGTATGGGGACTATCACAAAATGAAAATGCAGACATTGTGCAAAAATTAAAAATGATGTAAGAACTATATAAAATAAAATATAAAAAATAAAGTGTAAAAAAAAAAAAAAGCCCAGAAATCCCTGGCTTCCCATAGGTTTGCTCCCTAGGGGCCTCCTGCAAGTTTTCCAACCAACTTCCTGTCCAGCTTGACATTCTTTTCTGCTACATCAGGTCCTATTTCCAGCAGCCCCAATGATTTTCATTGGGTTCCATGGTTTTTCTTTACCCTGACAGCTGACTCCTGCTGCCTCTTCCTAATACCACCTTCCCCCAGAAAAGCTTTGGTAACATATATGGGATCTAATGTTTAGAAAAGCAGGTTTTTTGTGGAAAGGTGCTAGGATGGTCCCTCTAGGCCAGTGGCCACCTTTTGGGACCCAATGACATTTCAACAGTGCCACCATGATCCCCTCAGTGATTGAAAAGGAAGGTCTAGGTTCAAATTTGGGGTCCAGTGTAGGAAAAAATGTAGCCATTGAGAGAAGAGAGGGCTGGGATGTGAAGCCCACTAACCACCATGGAAGTTTCGGGGAACAAAATTCCGCCACCCCAAAATTTTGGCAAAAAGTTGATTTCATGAGAGGGACTCTGAAGGCTGGGCTGCTTTTGATAATTATCTGTAAACTCTCCACAGGGCCTGCCTCAGGATGACTTTGTCTCCTTATCTTTTTTCCAGAGAAGGGGAACTTAAATCTGCATTCCATTCCTTTATTTTCCAAAAAAAAACCTCCCTGACTGAATTTCCCCTCTCTTCCACGACCTCCCTTAGCTAAGCTATTTTAAGATGGCCTCAAAAACCAGGTGGACAAGTCACTCTGTCTTCCAGTGTCTCCCCCTTGTATAGAGAAGGCAGACAAGTTAATATTAAACTTCTGCATGGCTTTTTCTTTTACCAATCTGTCTGACGCTTGTTAAATTATTTACCACCCTAGAAGAACCCACAGGGATACAGGATGATTTTGTTTGCACCTCGATAGAAGAGAACAAACATCTGCAAAGACAAAAAAAAAAAAAATGAAGTCACTGGCCTTGGGAAGGACAAGAACTCCAAAAGTTAACACATCAAAAACATTTGGAAGAGTTCTCCAAAGATTTAGGGAGACCTGACCTCCCTCTGGCTCACCTTATTCTAGCTCTGACATTTCTCTCCCTGCTCTGATTTTTCTTTTCAAACCACAGATTCCCACTTGGCACAGCAATGCGCAGACTTGGTGACTGGCACATATTCCATCTGAGAGTCACCCCTATCGGAGCCTGATTGATGTAGGAATTGTCTCAACATAACAGGCGACACCTTGTGACTTGGCTGTCCTTCCTTGTCAACAGGAGCCCCAAGTAAGACCTGAGACATTTCTTTCCTGCCTGCCTGGTGTCTGCACCTGTGAATCACAGTGCCTGCTCACTCACCCTTGACTTGCTGGCAGGGGCTACACTGCTGAGGGGGAGAGCTCACCTTCCCGCCGCGGCACTGCTCAGACCCCAGCTCCAAGCTGCAGAGGGAGAAGAGAAGACACGGGCATCTCCACCATCTCATCTGGCGAAGCAGTCACCAGGTGTTGGATCAGGCAGGGCCCTCGCTGGGTGACTTCTGTTCCAGAACCATCCCCAAGCTGTTATCACCTGTGCATCTCATTTGGCAAATGTTCCAAGACCAAATGACTTTGGGATAAACTCTCACCCAAGGTTGGGTCAGGAACTCTGACTGGAAGCTCCCGAGTGAGATAATTGAGAGAGAGAGAGAGGAATTTTCAAGACTAAGACCTTCCAGGAAAATAATTTGAGACTAATTAAAAATAATTTAACTTAAATACAGGTGGGATTCCCAGGGCAAAACATCTCTCACTGCAAGCTTTAGAAAAAATGCATTTAAAAAACCAATACATCAAGCCCCAGTGTGTGTAAGCATTTGGCTTTCCTGTTTAGTTTTGTTTGTGGTTTTTTTTTTTTTTTTGTAGGAAATATAAATTGTTTGTAACACATTGCAGAGCCTTGCCCGACCGCACAAGCCAAAGTGCTTATGCAGCACAATCTTAGTGTTCTCAGCTTACCCTCAAAAACTGATACAATCGCATGACATGAATAATTTATCATCTCAAGTGTGAGTGTGATTAAAAGTTTCTCTAAAAATAATACTGTGAGAGCCACATAAATTGACTCAGTTGCTCTTTGGTTCTTAAAATGCAAGCCAAGAGGCTTATGTAAAGTGAAGAGTGTATCCCTGTAATCTGTCTATTTCTAACCTAATTATTTTATTTCATGATCTGTAGCCTACTAATTGAAAGTATCAGAAATGAAAAGAGCTGGCATTTAAATTTGCCAGCTACCATTTTAAGTGCTTTTGTGAGCTCACTTAATCCCCAAAACTATCTTAGAATAGGCATTAACATTATCGTTCCTCTTTTAAATATGATGAAACCAGGGCACAGAGAGGTTAAGCGATTTGCCCAAGATCACCCAGCTTATAGTAAGCTCTGCCTGGACTCCCACCAAAACCTTCTAGGTTTAATATCTGTGTTCTCACCATCATACTGTTATATCTCTTTTAAAATGTCATATGTGTAAAAGCATTAAACGTTTCAATATGATGAGAAAAATATTTTTATTTGTTTTGCTAATTTGCAGGGTGGGGGACTTATCTAAAATATCCCTAAGCAACATTTGAAAATTATTTGATTGCTTATGTTGAAAAGAAACTTAGAGACCATCTAATTTAATCCCATCTTATTTTTCAACAAGGACAATGAGGTTCAGTAAAATGATTTCCTTGAGAAATAAAATTTGAGTCCTTCTTTGCAGTCACTGTGATGCACATACCTGAGGCTCCTGAACTCAGGGACCAAATACCATTCATTAACCTTGGGTTAATCCTAAGAAATTCTTCATTTCTAAAATGAGAGGTGTGTTCTAGGGTGTGTTCTAGGTTTTTTTTTTTTTAATATTTATTTTATTTATTTATGCATACAAGAACTGAGGTGTGGAGGGTGAGAGGATTCACCAGAGACAGAGAGGGGAGCAGAACAGGCAGACTGATGAAATACACTGCTGAGGGGAGCAGCGGGCAAGACAGGAGAGGTCTGCTGTGCCATGTGGGTCAGCTCCCTAGCCAGGGATCGAGCTAGTGCTACAGTGGTTGGCAATAGCTTCATAGTGCTGAGGCTTAACCCCTTGCACCACCAGGGAGGCCCACTAGGGTTTCTTTAGGTCACTTTCTGTGATTCTAAACTGAGTGACTAGCCCAGAGTCAAACAGTTTTATAAACAATGGAGGGGTGGGGGGAAGGAGGGGGAGAAAATCAAGTCTAAGTTCTTAAGGAGTCTGGAGAAGTTGGGCTACATAATACATGATCACTTGAGTAAGAATATAATTATCCACACTCTGTCTCCTCTAGGGACTAGTCTTGAGAGCAAGAAAGGAAGAATATCAAAATCTTCACCTGACCTTTCAGTGAGTGTCAGGACACAAAGGAAACTATTCCCTACACCTCTGGGTCCTTGTAGGCTGGGAATCAAACAAGCGTCAGACAGACTGATGAAAGGAAACATGCGAAGGAACATGAATACCTCTCGTATACATGGAGAGACACAGCAGAACTGAGTAATTTGCATACCTGGCTTTAGATGCTGTCTCAGAGAGCTTAAGACAAGGAGGATAGGGAAGAAGAAAGGGGAAGGTGGAGCCTCCCTGGTGGCCTAGGGGTTAAGTCCCAGGAAGATGACCCATCACAACAGCCTGAGTTCAATGCCCAGCCAGGGAGCTACCCACATGGTGCAGCAGCCCTCTCCTGACTCACCCACAGCTCCCCTCAGCAGTGTATTTCAGTCGATCTGCCTGTTCTACTCCCCACTCTGTGTCTGGTGAATCCTCTCACCCCTGCACCCCTGGCCTACACCCCAGTTCTTCTACTCAAAAATAAATAAATAAAATCTTTAAAAAATAAAAAGAGAAAGGAGAAGGTAAGTTAGGGAATTTGCCAAGGAACATTGCAGATATACATATACATGTAAGTTCTGCCTTCTCCATTGAAAAAGACCATCTTCACGACACAGTGAAGGAGACGCCCTTACAGAGAAAATTTATGTGTAAAAACCTTTTTGAAAAGCAACCTCTAGGGCCTCCCTGGTGGCGCAGCGGGTTGAGTGCTGTGCTGTGAAGCTGTCCGCAGCCTCTGCAGCATGGGTTCAATTCCCTGCTGGCCAGGGAGATACCTTCATGGCACGGCAGACCTCTCCTGTCTCGCCCACTGCTCCCCACAGCAGTGAATTTCAGTAGATCTGCCTGTTCTGCTCCCCACTCCGTCTCTGGTGAATTCTCTCACCCTCCCATGCCTCTGGCCTGTACCCCAGCTCTTGTATAAATAAATAAAAAATCTTTAAAAAAAAAAAAAAAAGAAAGAAAAGCAACCTCTTCCCAGCCCCTCCCATCAAATCAACCTTTTGCCAAAGACATATTTTGGGGTAACAGACTTTTGCTCCATTAAATCAGTTCAAGCAGGACCTAGAGGAATGGTCCATGACATCCCAAATTATGCAAAGGGGAGTTGCAACCAAACAGACCTGGAATATTAAGTAACCTTGCACATGCAAACATGGAGGAGTTGGCTTGCACTGGGGAGCCTGAGGGTTGAGGGCCTGTAAAACTACAAAAAAGAGTCAGCAAGAAAGATGGGCATGCAGTATGTAGTGATGACTAAGGAAATTTTAATAGCCTGTCCTCTGCTCTTTTCTGACTATGAAAAATAAATATCTTTCCAGTGCCCAAATGGAAAACTTCAGCAAAGTCTGTTAGGCTTATTTGAGGTGCTTGTGAATATAAGTGTTACAGGAAGAGGGGCCTCAAAACTATCATCCTCTCAGAACCTCTATTTCCAATTCTGGGTCTGTCCACCTGCTGCCACAAATATAAACAAAAGGGTCTTTTGTGCAGGAAAAAAAAAAAGGCAATTTATTCTAACCAACAGGAGAGGGCGAACTAGTAGGGAAAAGAGAGCCAGAAGGGCCAGGTATCACAAGGGTGCATGTGGAGCTGCTATTACCAGAGCTGGAAGGGTATGGCAAAGCCCCACTGCCTCTGGAGCTGGGGCTGCAGCACCCCAGAGCAAAATCTTACCAAATCCTACCACGACCAGGGCAGGAGGGTATGGCAGAGGCCTGCTGCTGCTCAGGTCAACCCCCAGGGCAGGAGAAGGTCTACTGCCCACCCAGCTACCGCCCACCCAGCTAGCAGGACCACTGCTGTCCAGAGTAGCTCTGAGGACAAAGAGAGCAAGTCCATGGGCATCTCCCTATTAAAGGCTCCTCAAAATGGCCACTCAGCTCCACCTCAGTGCAGCAGCCCCCTTGCTCAGGATGACAGGGTGGAATCCAAACCACGGCACTGCAAAGGCATTATCCTGTCTGGCTCGGGTGGGGTCCAGATGTCAGACTGCTGAGCTTGCCCGTCAGCTGCATCAGGCCACTCCAACATCAGAAGGCAAAGAGTCAAATTCCACAGCTAGTTTGGAGGTGTGCAGAGAGAGAAAAGCAGTAGGTGGAGATGGGATTCAAATCTGTTGGTTTACCAGGAACCGCAGGCCAAGCATGAACTCCCAGATGTCTCCTAGTCTTGGAGACACCATGGGCCTCCCTTAGAGTAACTGACTTGACCCCGATATAATGTCACCAAACTCTCCAACCACAGGGTGAGTGTTGGGAGACATCTGGGTGACATTCAGGACAGTTATATAGCAGAAATGGCACCCAATCCAGAGCCATGTGGGAAAAAGTAATGGTTTTCCAGATTCAGCATTATTGATATTTTGAGTTGAGTAAATTCCTCATTGGGGGGTGGGGCAGCTGTCTTGTTCACTGTAGAAGATTAAGCAGCTTCCTTTGCCTCCATCACTGGACAGAGTACTAATCTCCACATAAATTCTGACAAACTCTTTCCAAATATTGTCAAATATCCCCCAGTGGGGGTGGGGAGGACACAAAAAGGCAAAGTTACCCCAGTTGAGCAGCACTGGAGAAGAATGAAGTGTGGAGATTTCTGGACCTACTAAACATAGAGCTTCCATAGGATCCAGCAATTCCACTCCTAGGTATTTACCCAAAGGACACAGAAACATCAATTCCAAAGAGCACTGCACCCCTATGTTTATAGCAGCACTGTTTACAATAGCTAAGCTTTGGAAACAGCCCAAATGCCCAAAAATAGATGACTGGATCAAGAAGATGTGGTCCATATACACCATGGAATATTACTCAGCATTCAAAAAAGATAAACACATGCAATTTGCAGCAACATGGATGGCGCTGGAAGGGATCATGCTCAGCGAAATAAGCCAGAAAGAAAAAGAAAAATACCGGATGGTCTCACTCATAGCAGGAATCTAGAAAACTTAAATAAGGGACCAGGAAAATGAATAACTATAAGAAAGTGAAAATCAAAATCAACAAAAAACTATGAACCACAGACACTTTATTGGGGGGTGGGAGGCGGGGAGGGGAGGTATTGGGGTAAAAATAAATAAATAAATAAATAAATAAATAAATAAATAACAACAACAACAACAAAAAAAACCCAACAGCTCATTTATCACTTTTAGGTACTTTACTCAAGTTAATCAAGCTGAAAAGAATTTTTTGGAGATATTTTGAGATTCAAAGCTTTACCACTAATTATTTTAACAAGTGTTTCAACAAGTACCCTCCAAATGCCCATTGTTTTTTTCTTCATTTTTCTTATTGAAATACCCATCATTTCTCCCTCCTAGGGTTGTCAGCTTCCTTTTCCAGTTAAAATTTAGCAGAAGTTATTATTTCCTTTTTTCATCTTTACACTTGTCAAAATTTAATCAGCCTGATTACCAGATTGAAAATGAACGGTTGTAAAATGCTAGTTTCTAAAAACAGGAATCAATCAACACAATTGTGCACACCTGATAAAGGTTCCAGGGGCAGGTTCCTCATTCCAGGAAACTGTGGCCTTCAAGACAGTTTCACTGCTAAATACATTAACCCTCCTATTACCAGAGAAGCCTGCGAGCTTCTTGCTCCCTGAGTGAATCCTGTTACCTAACAAAGTGCAACATCACAGGTTCTTCACTCTCATTGATGAGGTGCCTAGAGGGTAGGCAGAGTGTCTGGGAATCTGAAGTTAACAGAAGTGACATAGGTCGAACTATGTGCCTTCCACCCCCATATTCATAAATTGAAGTCTTAGGGCCTCCCTGGTGGTACAAGGGTTAAGATGCAGCCTATGAAGCTGTCTGCAGCCTCTGCAGCACGAGTTCAAACCCCTGGCTGGCCAGGGAGCTACTCAACATGGCACAGCAGACCTCTCTTGTCTTATCTGCTGCTCCCCTCAGCAGTGTATTTCAGTAGATCCACCTCTTCTGCTCCCCACTCTGTCTCTGGTGAGTCTTCTCACCCCCCACACCTCTGGCCTGTGCCTCTTGTATGTATAAATAAGTAAATCTTTAAAAAAAATAATAAAATAAAATAAATTGAAGTCTTAGCCTCTTGAATCTCAAAATGTTGTTAGTGTACAACAAAGGGACAACCAGGGGCCCCAAGCTGCTAAGGGGTACAAACTCTGAAAGAAATTTGGCAATCCATGTGCCCTAAAGCTAAGGAAGTTTACTCTCACTGTGACATGTTTTTGGATGTAATAAGAGTGTATAGGAAGAGAACAAAAGACAGGATACTAATGATAAAGGCAAATGTTGGCGAGGGTGTGGAGAAAAAGGAACTCTCCTGCACTGTTGGTGGGAGTGCAAACTGGTCCAACCACTCTGGAGAGCTGTGTGGAGATTTCTGGACCTACTAAACATAGAGCTTCCATAGGATCCAGCAATTCCACTCCTAGGTATTTGCCCAAAGGACACAGAAACATCAATTCCTAAGAGCACCTGCACCCCTATGTTTATAGCAGCACTATTTACAATAGCTAAGCTTTGGAAACAGCCCAAATGCCCAAAAATAGATGACTGGATCAAGAAGATGTGGTACATATACACCATGGAATATTACTCAGCATTCAAAAAAGATAAACACATGCAATTTGCAGCAACATGGATGGCGCTGGAAGGGATCATGCTCAGCGAAATAAGCCAGAAAGAAAAAGAAAAATACCGGATGGTCTCACTCATAGCAGGAATCTAGAAAACTTAAATAAGGGACCAGGAAAATGAATAACTATAAGAAAGTGAAAATCAAAATCAACAAACAACTATGAACCAGAGACACTCTATGGAGGGTGGGGGGCGGGGAAAGGAGGGCTTGGGGTCAAAATAAGGGGGTTGTAACTGTATGGGGAATATAAAAATAAAATTTAAATAAAAAATAAATAAAGGCCATATGGCTGAATGACAGCCCCTGGGAAAAAAAAAAAGAAAGTGAGTGCAGTTCTAAGACTCATCTACCCAGGAAGTCACATCAGAACCCCGAAGCCCTAGGAACACATATAACTCCCAGGAGACTTCCAGATTTCAGTCAAGATTCCTTATGTAGTTAAGATTAAAACCATTGACCCTCACAGCTCTAAAACTCATTTTCCTTTTTTAAAACCCATTTACTTATATTTTGACCTGTATTAGTCAAGATTCTCCAGAAAGACAGAGCTAATTTAAAACACATATCTTTTGTATAGACAGAACTTTGTATGTAAAGGAGAGAGAGAGAGAGAGAGAGAGAGAGAGAGAGAGAGAGAGAGAGAGATTGTTGTGTGTGTGGTGGAGATTTATTACCTGGAATTGGTTTTGCAATTATGGAGGTGAAGACGTCCCATAATCTGCCATCTGCATGCTGGAAACAGGTGGCCTGTGGTATTATTTAGTCCAAATCTGAAGACTCTATAACCTATCATATAAATCCCAGCCTGAGAAATGGAGAAAATGAGGCAAAACGTCCCAGCTGAACCAGTGAGACAGGGAAAAAAAGATAAATTATTCCTTTCTCCACCTTTTCTTCTGTTCAGACCCTCAAAGAACTGAAAGGGATGGTGGCCATCACTTGGGGGAGGGCTGTTTGTTTTACTAATTCCACCAATTCAAATGCTAATCTCAGCAGCAACACTCTCAACAAACACACCCAGAAATTATGTTTAATCTGGACACCTGGTGGCCAGGCAAGTTGATGCAAAAGGATTAACCTCAGGCTGCCAGAATATAGTTTCTGCTTCTTTGTGTAGGCCTCAAAAGTTCTATGGACCAGTTTTTTTTTTAATGTACTTTTTCTTTCTCTGTCCACTTATGTAGTTGTAGTAAAAGGCAGGCACAATGTTCTTAAATGCCCTATCAGTGGTTATAAGAAAAATGACTTCAGAAATGCACAATTTTCTCCAAAGAGGTGCAGTTTCTTTTCCAAATCTTTAACTTTTCTGAATAGGTTTAACAAAGCTACCTTGTACGTGGACTACGTTCTGAAGATTATTTATAAGCAGGCTGTATTATGAAGCACTTTTCCACAGAAGATACTATGTATGAAAGTTAGAATGCTAGGCAGGTCCAAGCAAAAAGCCTATTGAGGCACTAATGTCACTAAACTACCTTACTCAAAGGAGCAGCCTGAGATTAAAGTTCTGGGAACGAGGTGTAGTATACTTCAAATGAGAATTTTTTTTTTTTTAATTTTAGACCTTATTTTTTAGTGCCAGGCAGAAGAGAATGTTACTGTAGTAAGTGAGGCAGGGTATTAAAACGGAGTTTTCCTGCCTTGGCATTGAATAGGGCACCATTGAATTACACTATGAGATTGTGAGACTCAAACTTCCACAAAGGAATTTCAAAATGAACACTGAAGACCTGGCCCAAGGCTCTAGAATCCTCTCGCCAATTTTAAGAATTGAAAAGGCTAAATAGAATGGGAATTCAGAAGGAAGATTTCTTTGACAACAAACTGCTGGCATGCTTTAGTCAAGTGCTTCCTGTTCCAAGGGGAAAGCTGATGGGGTGCTACTTTCTCTGCTCCCAGCCTGGTAAGGGGAGGCTTCAGTGTACCCATGGGTGCATTGAAATGTGTTGCCTGCAGTTGAGTGATTCCAAGGATGGGTGCCTACTCACCGCAGATACAGCTAAATAAAACTAAAACCTCAACTTCTAGCTATGAGGGCATAGTTTATATCAAACCAAATTCCCCTTGGATAAACCTCAAAAGCTGAATTTTTGTTTAAAGTTGCCATTTGAAACTGCAAGAGATCAAGCAAGCCAGCCAAGATTTGAAGGGTCAAGGTCTACAGAGAAAGGAAATGCACTGATGTGATGATGACGTTCTCTGCCCATCTCTCCTCTGGGTGTTAGCTGGTTTTGCAGTTGCATGAAAAAAAAGAGGCCAAAGAGACAACTGCAAATTGGAAGCTAAGAGTCTGAAGTGCTAGAAAAACAAAACATGAAGTCAAGGCTGCAAGACCCTAAAAGCCTATACCCTGGAATAATGGGAACCAGGTCCCGAAGACTAATGGATCACGACTGTCTGTGTTGTAACCTACACTCTGCAAGAAGGTAATATCCTCTCTGGGGAAAGTTAACATCATCCAAAGCATATATACTTTTGTGCCTGTAGTACATGACAATCAAAAATCCCAGGCATGCCAAGAAATATAGCTAAGTGATTGAGACAAAAAGATGGGGAGTTGAGAAAATGGACAATAGAAACCTACCCACAGATCATTATGTCTTGAAAACTGATGTGATTGATATGTTCAAGAACATAGATGGATACAGAATTTCATGAACGAATTGAAATTTATTAAGAAAAAAACAAATTCTAGAAATAAAAATTGCTAACTGAAATCAATAGCTAAAGAAATAGCATTAACATCAGATTAGATTAATAGAAGAATTAATAAATTGACAGGTAGTGTTCAGTAGAAGATAGCCATTCTGAAGCTTGAAGGGAACAAAATGGAAAATATTTGAGTGGAGCAGCTCTGTGTATCAAGGTAAAAAGACCTACAATATATTTAAGTGCTGTCACACAAGGAAAGGGAAGAAAGAATGAACAGCAGAAATATCTGGAAGATTATGAATTAGAATTTTCTAGCACTGATGATAAGACACCAAAGTCATAGACTGAAGAAACCCTAAACACTAACGAGTGTACAGAGTATGTTTATTTGCAAAACAAACACAAGTAAAACTATACCAAGGTATGTTATGTCAAAACCTACTGAAAAATTAGAAATAAGGAATTTTTTTTAAATCTCTTACACTCCCACTGCAGAACACTTTTCCTGCTGCAGGCTGACTTGTATGAAGAGATTTGTACTGACCTCCTCTCTCTGTCAAAATCACCCTAAGTAAGGTGGCCAGGTGAGAAACTCTTTCTAGCAACTCAGTCAAGCTGCTCACTTCTTGAAGTGAAAGATGCATTCTTAAATTACGCACAATAACCAGTGGTGGAGCGTCCTGACTGCCTTGCTTTCTCAATTGTTAGTCTCCTCTTACTTACAAATGGACCAAATTAACCGAGCTAAAAGCAATAAAAAAAAAAAAATCCCTCACTTCCCAGCATCTATTGTAGATAGAAATAGTCATCTGACACTGTTCTCATCAAATACAGGGAGAAGTCCATACTGGGGCTTCCCGTAATTACCTTAAAGTGGGGATAGAATCAGTTGGCAATACAACATGTTTGTCCCATGAGATTTCCTCTTTCCAACTGGTGAGTGATTTCTTCCTGCCTGAAAAGAAGCTATAACAGCTGGTGCTCAAATATTCCCATGACAACTGATAATGAGTGAAAATACAAAGAATTACAGCAACTGATCTTGATGTTCTTGAGCTATTCCCTCATCCCTGGGCTACTTACTGAGACTTCTTTATTATTCAAAAATAATAATAGGACCTTCCTGGTGGTGCAAGGGGTTAAGTTGCAGGACTGTGAATCTGTCCACAGCCACTGGCACAAGTTCGAACCTCTGCTGGCCAGGGAGCTGACCCACATGGCACAGCAGACCTCTCCTGTCTCACCTGCTGCTCCCCTCAGCAGTGCATATCAGTCAATCCACCTGTTCTGCTCCCCACTCTGTCTCTGGTGAATCCTTTCACCACCTGTACCTCTGGCCTACACACCAGCTCTTTTATGCATAAATAAACAAATATTTAAGTAATAATAATAATAAAATAAAAAATAATATATCCTACATGATTGCGATTATTTGGGTTGTTTTTGATATGTGTGGCCAAAGCCAACCTCTGTTACATAGAGTTTCCTTGTGGCTTCCCTCCTTGTGGCTTGAAATTATTCTGTAAGGAATTTTCCCATTGAGTTCAACTTGTTGGCACTCTGAGGCTAAGGAAAGTCTCAAGATATCTGACTTTATGGTAAATCAACTACATGAATAAGCACACTATTTAGTTCAGTTGACATTTTTTCTTAGTAGACTTTCTTAATGAAGGAAACTGTTGATTTACACTCTGATACGAGCTCTTATCTCACTATATAAATGGCCCCTGGAAGAGTAACAGCCTGCAGGTCATACTTTAAGTAGCACTTACAAAAAGATTCTCAACAAATATTTACTGCTTGACAAATGGCTCATCTATTCATTTTAAAACATTAATTGAACATCCATGATGGATCTCCGTGCCCTGAGATGCACTCTAATGGGAACACACAAATCTACAAATGCTCACAGTCCATTAAATACAATGACACATTTTAAAACAACTGGGAAATAGAATCATCTCTCTATAAATCACACATTTAGATACCTACACATATGTTTATATGTAGAATTTATAAATTTTCTATTATAAATGGAAATAATTCATTTAACAAGGTACTGGGAAGGGGTAATCCAGGAATTCCTTTCTTGAAGGGGCAGAATTTCAAATGGTGGATATGGGACAGGGCCAATCACCAGGAACGAAGGAAGAATGCACGGACACTTTAGGTATGTTTAGGACACTGTCCAAATTTGAACATTGCCTTTCTCATTGTTTGACATTGAACTAGTATTTAGCTCCTGAATACTCCTTTTTCCTTATCTGTTGAAAATAGAATACTAGCAAAAGTATCCATCTCATAGAATGAAGATGGAATGACTGAATTCAAGACGAGTACTTAAAGCATGGTCAGTGTTCAAAAACTGTCAACTCTTGCTGTCATCATTATCATTCATCTATTATTATTACGGATTGTTACCTTTGCATTAGCTCTTTGAGGCTTTTAGTGCCTTTGGTTTTATGTTGTGGAAAATAAAGAGCAAAGGAAGGCTTCAGACTACCTTAGGAGAGAGTAGAGAAAAACAGATTGAGATCAGAAACATGATGGTTGCCTATAATTATGGTGCAAAAAGGAGAAAGGAAAATCAACATGGAACGCTATGTAAGAGGTTGGAAGGACACCGAGTGAACAAGCATGAGAACTGGAGCTAAGAAAAAACCAGGTCATTGGCAGAGTCTACTCTAGAAAGGAAAAGGAGGGTGGTTGCCAAAGGAAGGAAGGAAGGAGAGAATTACAAGGTCATTCATAATAACTTTTAAGGAATTTCTTTAGGGTGATCCAAGCAGGAGCCAGCTGCCAGAAACTGAGGGGAGTAAATGTGCAGGAAGTGGGAACAATGAGAGAACATACTCCTAGTCCTTTGTGAGGATTAACTTTATGTGGTTGAACATACATGCTAATACACCACTTAAAAGACAACGAATAACTACTCTAACAGCTCATTCTCTTACAGATGGGTCACAGACATTATTGTCTTGTCACTTCTGCCCCATTATTTCTAATCCCCCTCAAACTTTAGAACTGAGGAATGAGGAATGTGTGGATTTTTTGGTTGTTGCTTGTGTAGTAACACTGGTTTACAATGTTGGTGGTGGTTAGAGGTATCAGACCTTTCCCTTCATCTATTGTTACCACACCACACCCACCACCAGAACATCCACAACCCTCCAACATAATCCATTGTGCTCCCTCCCACTGCCCCCTCCTAGTCTCAGTTCTACAGCCAGATTTTTAGGTTTGTGTTATTGGTTTGTCTTATTTGACCCTGTGTTTTGTTTCTATGTATTCTGTGGATTTTTAAGTGTGGCACCAGAGAGAAGTCATGAGTCACTGTTCTCCCTATAGGCAAAATTTTAATATGAAAAACTTTGGCTCTGCCAGCCATCATATTTCCCCCCTGCTGGAATAATCCAGTCAGTCTGCAAAGAGAGATAATGATGATGGTTTTTAGAGGGAAGTAGATATAAGAAATGGAGAGAAAAAAATCCTAAGGGCAATTAGACCCTAGTTCCAGTGATTTCTGTGGCTCAGTTACACAACTGCCTTTCCAGTGGTTTCCCATCCAACATTTCCTTGGATTCCATAAGTCAGAGTGTTGATTTAAACACTCTGTTAGACAGAAGTCCCTTGAATCTTATTAGACTCAAGAAAGGTTATATGCTGTAGGAAAGGTTTGCTTTGGAAAACATTAAAATAATGGTTGAGGGTATTGGTGAGGTATTCTTGCAATTAAAATGGAATAGAAGGCAATACAACACTTCTGATTAATGTGGAAGAGATAGGTAAAGACATAAATAAGGTGGGTTTATATCTCAGTCTTTAACTTGAGTGTGCAATAAATGTAAATTGTCTTTTCCTGTAACTCAACCTGGTTTGTATCCTAAGCCCTCATTCCACTGAGTTTGTACATGTTTTAACCCGGTTGATTCTGTTCCCTCTCCCCATTTTCCCAGGATTCCATCAAGGTTCTGGGGAAGTACAGAGACTGAAATATAGTTGGGGCTAGGAGAAGCTCATCTGGACTTGGGTCCATGAAGATTTCCTCTATACAGGCCTGTCTACATGGAATCTTCGAATCTGATGACTTACATCACGTCAGTGGCAGAGGTCACTACTACTTCCTTTGTGCCCTGCCAAGGGTATAATAATCTCTGCAACACTGAAGATCCATCTGCTAAACCATGACTTTATGCTCTCTCTGCAATCATGCTGGGCAATAAGGCAATAAGAAAACCTTATCTCCATCTAGGACTCACAGACTCTGTCCCCATCACCATCCCAAAGGAATCTTCTCCAAGTTTGGGAAGGGGTGGGGTGGTGATAAAATCCTCATCTTTTTGTGTTAGTTCAAATATTGTGCCAATTCGCAATTCTTCTTTCCTAAGAGCTCAGATTCTTTGAAACCAAAGCCAGTGAGATCTACCCTTAACCGTCCTTCAGCAGAGACCACAAACATGGAACCAATCACCGCTTCTATGCATGGGAAGAAAAACCAAGAAATGCTGGACCAAAAAAAAGTTGACATCAATTAATATTTCCAAAATATCCCAACCCTCAGAGAACTTTCAATATGAAATCAGGGAAACTGGGGGTTCCCGTAGGGTAGACATTATCATCAGAGCAAAATAAGAGTGGAGAGTTTTCTAGGGGAAGAGGACAACTAAGGATTAACAACTGGGTTACTGAGCCCCAAAAGCAGTTGGAGATTCAGATAAGTTGAAGTTATCTGCAACCCTTCAGCACAGTTTCTCAATTCCCTCTGTCAGTTTTTGGCATGAAAAGGGAATGAAATGGCATGAGGTGGTCTTGCTATGGACACATGGATATGGAAAATGAAGATGGGAGAGACCAAGGTGCTGATGAAGAACTTATGCGAACTGGGCCACCACAGGGTCAGGCTGGAGAGAGAGGCTAAGGAGACAGAATGGGGTGAAAATAGTGAGGAACTGTGGGGACAGACATTCCAATGAATAGGAGGAGCCAGTCCATCAGGAAGGTAAGACTGAGTGTGGAAGGAAAAATCCAGAATTTCAGGTCTGACTAAGCCATAGGACATGATCTGGAATGCCACTTGAGGGCCCTGTGCTGGTGTCTACTAAAGCCAGATCTGATATTAAACCAGAGATTCCCAACTCCATGGCAACACACATCCTGCTGTCTGGGCTCCCAAGAAATGTCAGGCCCAGAATTTCTCAAGGCGCCTGAAACTGCCCCCATCAAATAGTTGTTTAATTCAGGGTTTTCAAAGTCCTAAAAAAAAAAAACCAGGACTGAAAACATTCACAGACAGTTAAGGCAAACTCTGGGATATTAGCAATGTAAAACAGTTGTTGGAGATTATGCTAAGTGAAGTCAGTCAGAAGGAGAAAGATGAATATCAGATGATTTCATTGACATAAAGGATGGAATATAAGGGAAGAGAGAAAGCTAAGCCAAAGAAATCCTTGAAATTTGACTGCAGAACTGAGGCTCCCAGAGGGGTCAGGGCGAAGGTGAGGAGCAGAGTGGGGAGAACATGGTGGAGGGCTATGAGTCTTGGTGGTGGGCGTGGTGTAATGAGATGTACCTGAAGAGGTGTGAACCTTTACCTGTAAAAATCTTATGCTGTGTTGGAAACCAACATTACCTCAACAACAACAACAAAATGATAACAATACAATTTAAAAATAAGTAAAAGATCTGTCTGATAAAGAACACCACAGAGACTAAGATCTACCACTTGGGGACTGATGATTAATTCCAGAAAGAGAGCGTAAAATTCTTCACCTTCATTTTGCAAATGATTTTTCCCCTCTTTAGGTAAGATAAATCTCATCATTGGCATTTATGTGTTTAAATCTTCCTATTTACCAAGAATAACACCTTCCACTGAGAGACATTGTTCCAGAGATTGAAGTTCATTATGTATTTTTTAAAAATATTTATTTATTTATACAAGCACTGGGGTACAGACCAGAGGTGCGGGAGGATGAGAGAATCCACCAGAGACAGAGCTGGGAGCAGAACAGGCAGAAGGAACGAAATACACTGCTGCTGGGAGCAGCGTGTGAGACAGGAGAGGTCTGCAGCACCATGTGGGAATCTCCCCGGGCTGGGCAGGAATCGAACTGGCACCACGGAGGCTGAGAACAGCTTCACAGCGCTGTGCTCAACCTACTGCACCACCGGGGAGGTCCCATCATGTATTTTTTAAAGCTTGCAACTTGGCAATCATCATTATTTTACCATCTTTCTTAAAGATCATTATTTTGTTTCCAGAAATATTTGAAGCATCTAATGGCTTTGTTCTCATCAGCAGGCCAGTACTTGTGGCCTTCTAGTCTATGAGATGGCTAGTTCTACTTTTTCTACAATGAATAGCTACAATATGGCTGGCATTTGACCACAAGAGATGGTCCTGTCCTTTAGTCAGGTACTGGGGTTCGTAATCCTGCTTTGCAATCCACACATCTCTTTTCCTCCCTATGGATCATGTTTTTTTATTGGGTCACCTTGCTTCAGTCCTTGAAAACAGCAGTCTTTACTATACCTTGTTTATATTTGCTTCTTGAGACGACAGTAATCTTAGAGATAGACTCGTCACCTTCTATTTTAAAATCGTGGATACCGGATTACTAACTAGTCATGCACCAGCAGGTAATGAAATAAACAGAACTTACAGGTAGGATCCCCAGCCCATTCAAAGAAAGCAACTTTTTTAACTGGATCAACAAACAGTATAATTGTGGTGTCTCCGGACTATCCCCAGACATAAAGGACACCACTTTTGTGCAAACTGTCTTCAGGAAACCTGAAACGCTTAAGGACATAAAAGGAAATTGCCCAAATCTTCAGAAGAAACAGACAAGAACGCACAGATACCACACTGTGATGGCTGGATTAAGAATACCAACAGACATCCAGCCTCTCCACGGTGAGCTACCGCATGGCCAAGTCCCCTCCATCAACGTGACTTACAGCCAGAGCTCTTAGTTTGGGAATGGCAAATGGAGCAGACACTGGCGATGTAAGTTTTAAATCAAGCTAAAAAAAAGACTGATTTTATTGTATTGTGGGTTAGTATGTTGTTTCCATTTTCCTTTATGCTTCTTCTGAGATAACTGCTTCCTTTTCCCAACTTAGCAATCATGAATCATCCTGGTACAGTAGAGTGTGTGGTGTCTGAAATGCTTTTTCATCTCTTTTCTGATTCATGCCCAATAGATAAGAGGCCTCTAATCCACAGTTTAGAGAGGCGAAGTCTTTTATGTATATTTTTTTTATTTTATATATTTTTTACATCATTTTTCATTTTTGCACAATGTATGCTTTTTCATCTTGGTTATAGTCCCCATACAATTCCCACCCCCCTTATTTTGACTGTAATCCCTCCTACACCCCCTCCCCCCAGTGTGTCTCTGGCTTATAGTTGCTTGTTGGTTTTGCTTAAGAGGTACAATCTTAAGCAGGATCCACCCCCAGGGCAGGTGTGGGAGGAAGGAAGGTGAGCCCTGGCCTCTGACACCTTGCTCTGTCCATCCACAACTTCCTTGGGACTTCAGTCCCTGAGACGAATGTGCGAGCCAGGGGTGCTTCCCAGGCCTGGGGTGCTTCCCAGGCCCAGGGGGCCTTGCTTCTGAGAGCACTAGATTAACTATGTGATCGGGAGGTGTTGATGCCTGGGGGCCTGTGACCCAAAGGGACTCAATTCCCGGGACTGGCCAATTCGTAGAGACACTGAAGGACTCAGCTCCTTGCATGGCCCTCGCAGGTGACCAAGCACTGCAGAGCCCACCCCCACACCTCCTTTATCCCATCTGGGGCTGCTATCCAGCCCCATGACTCCTGAGCCAAGGGATGCCCACACAGGACCGCCCTCCTGCCCAGAGCCAGCTGATGTTACTCACACTAGCCAGCCCTGACCCTGCTTACTCTGCCTCCCCTTCCTTCCTGAGGCACCCACAACAAAGGCTCTTGCTGGTGTTTTCTCCTGGTGCCCTCTGCCTCCTGGTGCCCCCCAAGTGCTTCCCTGCCCCCTGCCCTGGCACAGCCCATCCTCTAGGGTACTGTGAATCATTATCCTTTCAGTGGCAATTGTCTCTGGCTTTGTTAACCTCTATGTGCATAACAACAGCATCATAATAAAAACCCATATTTTACAATAGGCATGTTTGGGATGGTACAATTGGACTTTTAGTGGTGAATTTAATGAAGCACATCCACACGTTCATTCTCAAGGATGCACACCTGAAGCTTATGTTATAATGTAATTATAACATAACAAGAGATAATCATCTAATAAGAAAAATAATAGTAAATTAAATCATTAAATTCATGGACATTTTTAACTTAAAATAAATGGGGCCGTGCTGATGGAAAATAAGGGCGAGAGGAGCAGAACATTCTCTCTAATCCTGTGTCTGTGGAGATGGACAGATCTCCCTTCACCAAGCCAGCATTCCAGCAAGTTCCCAGTGATCCTGAAGTGGGAACCAACCCTCCTGTACCTCCGCAAAGTCATCACATTCCCAATCAACCTGATTTCTGGATTGGAAGACGGTTAGCTCTGCTTGACTCATCCCTCCAAGCGGAAATAAATCAACGGAGAGCAAGAAGAAATGGCCCAGCTGATGATGAAAGTCTAATCAAGAAACCACAATCGTCTTCCCTTAGCTCATCCCAGATCGTCATAAGTCAAATCCATCTGCTCAGGGCTTGCTCAGGAAAGGGGTAGTCGGGAGGTGGCTTGAGTTCAAGTATAAGACATTTGCATTGAGATCAAAAAAAGATAAACTCATGGCATGTGCAACAACATGGATGGATGCTGCTAAAAGAAATGTCAGAAGGAAAAGGAGAAATATCAGATGGTTTCACTTACTATATTCCATACATAGGCGGAATACAGGGAAACCATATTTTTGTCAGGAAAAAGACAAAACTTGCAAGCTGGCCATAGGTCTGAGGCACACAGCAGGGTAGGGAGAGGGGTGAAAACAGGGAAGGGAAGAGCACAAGGAACTGTGGTGATGGTTCATGGGTGCAGTGGTCGTGGGAAGACTAGGGAGACCACACCTGAGGGGAGAAATCAAATATTGTACAAAAATGAACAACGCTGTAAGAAAATAATTTTCTAAAAAAATGAAACGTTTGCATTGTAATGGGTGCATAGACACCTTCGCTCCTTATCAGAGATAAAGAGCGTCTTCTGGGTTTTAATCCTACTCACTTCACCATCCTATTTGCCCTCGGACACACCCCTTGCACCAAGACCAGATACTGCATATGTGTTTTCTGCCATATACTAATGAAAATTAGATATAATCACTATGTCCAAGAATAAAACAAGACTTATTAAAAATAGTAATGGAATTGATTTATAATGTCTTCCTTAAAAGAATGATCAGATAAAAGAATTGTCAGAGATAATTCTGAAACTGGAACAACCTTTCGAGGTTTATTCTGAGATTGGGAGTAGGAGACAGGGAATAGGACCAACTTTTTTTCCCTCTACTTGTGACTTACTCAAGATACTCCTACACAAAACTGCCTGAGAAGACAAAAGGATCTTATATATTTGAAATGCAATCTGTCTGCTATAGATTGGTTTTAAGGTATTATATTCCTCATTTCATTTTGAAGAGCAGATGAAAATGGAAAATATTAGCTATTCTAAGAATCATATAATCATAATTATCAATTTGAATTCCTATTGAGAATACTTGCAACCAGAGTGAAGTGATTTATCATCAAATACATTTCAGGGCTTTAATTGTGTGCACTTGAATGTATTTGCATATTCTCAGCACACTTCATCATTTCATTCCTGATAAAGCACTTCAAAAAGAAACTATGCTCTGTCAATCCAAAAATGTATTGTTCTTGCATATCTCCAAAAATTATGGTTAATTGCTCTCCTACTCTGAATATGTTTAGGATTAAAGGTAAACTGGGACTTATAAAATTGTATCATGAAGCTAAGATTTCCAAACTGCTGGTTCAATATTATTCACATCGACACACTGCAGAGTGTTATTTAATGATTTCTTGTGTGGCCAGTGAAACCGGGGAAGCAGTTTTCCCTGTAAAGTGAAAGTTTCCTCTTTGGAGAAGTTTCTTTTTAGCTCTTCTGCCCATTTTTTGACTGGATTATTTTCTTTGTTTTTGTTGAGTCTCATCAACTCTTTGTAGATTTTTGTGATCTACAAAGTGTTGTGTGCAAAAATTTTCTCCCGGTCAGTGGGGTTTTTCTTTGTTTTGGTTATTGTCTCTTTTGCTATGCAGAAGATCTTTAATATTTATAATAAGTAAGCCATGGAAACACCCCCAAATGCCCCAAAATAGATCAAGAAGATGTGGTATATACACACAATGGAATATTACTCAGCAATCCAAAAAGATAAATTCACACAATTTGCAGCAACATGGATGGAGCTGGAAGGGATCATGCTCAGCAAAAAAAGCCAGAAAGAAAAAAGAAAATACAGGATGGTCTCACTCATAGCAGGAATCTAGAAAACCTAATAAGGGATCAGGAAAAAAGACTAATTATAATAAAGAAAAAATCAAAATCAACAAGCAACTATAAACCAGAGACACACAGGGTGGTGGGGGGAGAGGAGAGGAGGGATTAGGGTTAAAATAAGGGGGCTGGAATTTGTATGGGGACTATAACCAAAATGAAAATTCACACATTATGCAAAAATTAAAAATGATGTAGGAATTATATAAAATAAAATATATTAAATAAAAAATAAAATAAAATATTTTAAAAAATAAAATAAAGCGAAACTTTCTAAATTGCCTTCTTCCTGTCTCCTTAAGGAGCCGAGAAGCTACCAAAGAGAAAAAATGCTGAAAAGACCCTCTGGAATGAGAAGACGCTAAATGATTTGGCCCTTTTCTGTGGCTCCTCCCTCGTGCATCTTCCATCATGTCTCCTGGCCCCCAACATCATGTTTTCCCTCTCGAGAGACAAAAGTTAACATATCACGTATGAAAAGAAGTGACAGTCAACCTACTTAATGAAACCAAGAGGAGGCACACACACTCAACTTCCCACCACCACCAAAAAGACAAACTAATAATTTGCACAAATCTTGTTGGTGTCATTTACACATTCTACTTACTTAATGCTTTGTTATATTAATACTCTTAAAATTCTTATTGATATAAATCCCTACATAATGGAGAGATCTATGTCAGAACAGAGGAGTAGTCTTTGAAAATGAACCCTAAGCCAAGAGTGTTAGCTCCACTCTCCTAGGTATCAATGTCAAAAGAAAGTGGTAGGATGCAACAAGACAGACGGACTGTAGCTTCAAAATAATTAAAGCAAAAAAGGAAGAGAAGCGCAGGAGAAAAAGGCACTTCCACCATTATAATGCAATATTTTAACTTAAATTGATAAGGGCATAGTTTTAATACACAAAATATTTCCTAGTGCACACACACTAAACACTGGGTTCTCTGAATACACATTGCTTTCAACTCTGTGAAAAATATTTAGAAAAAAAGACCACTTGAAAGTTAAAATAAGTGTCAAAAAAGTCAAGGAATTAGTATCAAGTAAGTTACTTTTTCAATACAAATCAATTGTGTAATTATTACTTGTAGCAAAAACAAAAGTAAAAACCCCATATGTTTGAAAATATACAAGTGCAAAATGAACATCATAGATCAAAGAAAAAATCTCAAGAGAAATTATATTTAGAATTAGAGTAACAGCTCTAATTTGAAGAGCAGTGCATGGCTACCCATAAATTTAAAAAAAAAAAGGAAAGTAGGGCTTATAGTGAAATTTATAGTGTAATGTAATATAATAGAGAATTAAAAAGCCTGAAAATTTATCCAAAGAACATGAAAGGATTAAAAAAAGATGTGAATATAAAAGAATAGAAAGAAAGCACACGAGAGGGAAATGGTAATGAAAATAGTAGGTTACTTGAAAGAATAATAAAATTCAAATCTATGTGAAGTCTTCTCAGGAAAAAAAAGATGGAAGAAATAATATTGGAACAAATTACAGATGCTACAAATATTTAAAAGATAATAACAACTTTATGCCAATAAATGTGGAAACTGATGACATAGACAGATCCTTGAAAAATATAATTTACAAAATTGCCTAGAGGAGTAAAATACAATGAATATGCTTGCTAATATTTCAAGAAATTGAAAAAAAGAAGAGACATTTCCCAAGTAACATTACAAAGTTAGCATAACTTCTTTCAAAAACTGTCCGAAAAATCAATTGTTAAAGGCAAGATTAGAATGGAAAATTTCAGGTCAGTCTTGCTTATGAATAGCAGTGTGAAAACTTATATCTATCAAAAGTATTGGTTCATCCAGAAATGAAGAGCAAAATGTCAAGTCACCAAAGGAAAGATATTTACAATATATGTAACTGATGAAACCTACATCCACAACTGTCCATCAAATAATAAGAAAAGTGAAAGACTAGTCAATGAAAAATAGAAAAGAATCTGGAAAAAAAAGACCTGATCTAATCTTCTCAAAAGAAGGTATCTAGCCATAATACCCTCCCTTCTACCTTTCCAATTCTAACCATTCTCTAGGTCTTGGTTATTCCATTTCTGTTGTGTTTTGGATTTTAATCCCACTCACTTCCCATCACATTTGCCTCCCGACACCAAGGCCAAATACCGCATGTGTTTTCTGCCATACACTAATGAAAATTAGTATCACTATGTTCAGAAGAATAAAACAAGACTTATTAAAAATGAGTAATGGAATTGATTTACAATGTCTTCCTTAAAAGAAAGGAGATAGTTGGAGGTTTTGTTTTTGTTTTTTTTTGTTTTTTTTTAACAAGTGAACAAGACTGAGTCATTTGATTTCCTGTCCTGAGTGCTCTCCTACCATGGAAGAGCATCGAGTTGCTGTGTAGGGTTGGATGTCAGGAGATGCTGAAGAGACTCCAGTTGTAAGAAGGAGCAAAGTTGGGAAGCTAAGCACTTCTTTAGATCCCTCTCAAGAAAAAGAGGGGTTTCCTCTCACTTCACAGGTAGAGACATTAAAAGCACTTCAAGTGACTTCTCTAAAGCTGTTTTATCATCGCTGTGGCATCAGAAATAGAATCCATCGGCTGTAACTTCCTTTGCTGAGGCCATCGCTAACCTGTGCTCCTTTGTTCATAAATGACACGGCAGCCACACACAGGCTATGGGAGGACAAGGCACGGTTCACATGCCAAGGTGTTTCAGGCAAGGTTTTATTTCCTGTTTTCATGATCTCCATCTTTTTTATATTCTGAAAACCCCAGCTGTGCCTGACAGTAGACAACAGAAGAAGAAAAGAACTCATCTATAAAGCAGAGGACAAAAATAACTTGCAGAGCGTTGACACTCTGCTCTTTGGGTCTCAAGGTCAAAGAGTGGATTCTGAGTTGCCTTTAACAACCTAAGCTTAGTTGCATTTCCTTTCTGCATCGAAATGATTTTCAGTGTCTATTCAGATAGCAGTGGATGTGAGGTTCTATCCAGTACTCACCAGTTGGGTCTCTACAGAAATGGAAATATGGTTTAAACAAATCAAAAGCATATAATTGAGGTCACTAAAAAAAAAACACTTTGCTGGCAAAACCCAAGAGGTATGATAATGAAGTCGATCTGAAAATAAGAGTAGAAAAACAAACGATAAAATATTTCCTTATGTAAATGTCACAGCTGCGCCAGACATTAAATTACCTTTCGAGGTAATTTTGCCCTAAAAAGTAAGATTTAGGAATCTTGTTTCCTAAAGGAAGGATATTTTAAAATAAATAAAAGCATATTTAAACAGCCCAGATCCACCACTAACTGTCTATGTGACATTACACAGTCTCCTGACTGCTGAGATCCTGTTTGAAACCTAGGCAGATGGACTCAGACACACCTGTCATTCCAGGTTCCCCAAATACGTATAAAAGCATCTCACCAAATATAAGAAGCCAGACAAAGTATATATCTGAAGTGTACCTGTCATGGAATTTTCTTGTGATAACTTTAGGAAAACATGGAGACATGCTGGCAGCAGATAGGAATCTGTTTTGAGTCACAACTGAGTAATCAAATTACCTAAAGAAAGTACAGCAATCAACTTGTTTTTTTAATCTGAAAGGATGTATTCGTTTTCTTTTGTTGGTTAGCAAATTATCCCAAATTTCAGCAGCTTAAACAACACATTTTAGTCTCTCATAATTCCATAGATCAGAAATCCAATGGGCTTGGACCAAAGTCAAATGGGGCTATTATCCAGAGGCTCTAGAGAGGAATCTAATCCCAGACTCATTTAGGTTGTAGCTGGAGGTCCAAAGTGCCTGTTTCCTTGCTGGATGTTTACTAGGACCACTCTCTGCTCCTACAGTATATCCACATTCCTTCACCAGTGGCTAATCGATCTTAAAAAGCCAACATCCGTGTATTATATCCGCCTCATGCTTTGAATTTCAGACTTTCTCTTCTGCTAGCAGTAGAGAAAGTTCTCTGCTTTTAAGGAGTCATGTGAAAGTGGAACCCACCTGAATAACCATAAATCCAACTGGACCCCGTAACATAACACAATCACAGAAGCAATATTTCATCATCTCCCCAGCTTCCACGAATCAGGGAAGGACATTTTTATGGAGGTCATGGTAGAATTCTGCAGGGGATAAAAGTTCAGAACTTGATTATACAGACAGAATTGCACGGAAAGAGATGGGAGTAACGGGGAAGGAGACCTTGAGCTATTATAAGACCAGTGACGTTTTTATCAAAATTGCTAAGACATCAGAGGCACAAATTGAATTAAAAAATTAATTATTAGATAAGCTCTAGTTCCTACCCTTCATCTCTAAAACACTTGGCAAAGTTATTGCTGGAGAAATTCAGCCATTTAATGAGAATTTGGATGCTCTCTAAATTGGATGCTATCTAAATTCTTAAAAGATTTTAGAAATATAAATGTCTTTTTATTTATGTCCATAAGATCGGTAAAATTAAAATATCTTGCAAATTTCATGTATCTGTACAGAGATCGGTGAATTTATGTATTGATCTATGTCTTAGAATGCCAAAAAGACAACTTGTGCCATTTTTAAATGACAAGCAAGTATGTCAGCCTAGAAAAAAATGTCTCAGGTCAAATGAAAAAAGTTCACCCCCGATAATTCCATTTTTCCACTATTACATTCCACTACATCAAAATAAAAAATTGGAAAATAAATGGCGCTGGGCCTCCCTGGTGGCACAGCGGGTTGAGCGCAGTGCTGTGAAGCTGTCTCAGCCTCTCAGTGCAGGTTCAATTCCCAGCCAGCCAGAGAGAGACCCACATGGAGCAGCAGACTTCTCCTGTCTTGCCCACTGCTCCCCTCAGCAGTGTATTTCTTCAGTCTGCCTGTTCTGCTCCCTGCTGTGTCTCTGGTGAATCCTCTCACTCTCCCATGCTTCTGACCTGTACCCCAGCTCTTATATAAATAAATCAATCTTTTTAAAAAATGAAAATAAATGGAGCCAAGGGTGCTGAGATGTGCAAAATCACTTATGGTTGAAGATAGTCACCAGGATAGAGACCACCGATTCCTGAGTGCTCACCAAGGGGCAGGAAGCGAGCTGATGTGCTACATCCCCCCCAGCCAGGAGCTGGTGTCACCTGTCCATGTTCTCTCCTCTCCATCCCGCAGCCTGAAGCCATGACTTAGAGGAGCTTAAGATGGAAACAGCTGAGCTCCCTGAGCCACAGCTCTCCCCAAGATGATGCCTGGCCTGTGACTGTGATACCATCACAAAGAGACCTCACGGGATTGGGAAAGATTTAAGGGTGTGTTGGTTACCTCACCATAGTCTAACTAACCTGACTAATACAGAAACACTATTACAAGTCATAAACACGAAGATTTTTTTGATCTAAAGACAACTGGGTTTGTTTTATCACAAATTAGACATTATAGAGGACCTAGCAAAAGTTTGCTTTTTATTTATATTTATCATTTACAGTCCAATTATCATAGATAAGAAAATAACCAAGAAAGCAGGAATATTTACAAAATTCATGGATTTTTTTTTCTTGTTTTGAATCATTCGTAAGCACTTTCCAGTAGCAGTTACCTAAAACTTAATGAAAAAAATCTCTCTCTCTAGCAGTCCTAAAAAAATTATGCCTAACAGGTGGTCCAAAACTTTTTATAGTCCACCTGATTAATGCTAATTTGGGTTTTAGCATGAACAGGTGTTTTTTAAAGCCTCAGTCTTAGCACCTTGGGTGGTGGCATGGAGTGCAATCCCTACCTAGATCAGAACAATTCTGGAAGCTTTTTGTTCAGGAATAACATGAGCTTGGCATATTGCATTGAGTTGGTGAGTTGTAATTGAGCACACAGTTTTTTCCAAGCTTTCAAAGTTTAATCCATCTTACGTGAGATAAATCTCAGCAAACATTCAGGGAATGTTGTATTTAGTGAGAGGCTCATGTGTGGATTGTTATTTCTGTCAAGTAGAAGATACAAGTCAGCAGTGAATAATAAAGAAAGCCTGGCCAAGGTTTATACCTCTCTCCATGTTTAGCGGCCCTCACAACTAGTTCCTGGTACCATGTCATCGGTTTCCCATATATATTTTTCAGAGATATTCAAGAGCATATGGAATGTTGACAGCCACATCAATTTTGCTACATCTCTGATTAGCTTTCCCAGACCCATCAGTCACACTATGGAAATATTGGGGGCTTGGTCGATCATTAATACTCTTAATTAACTAAAGTATCTTTTAGAGACACAAAGGATATTAACTTTATATCTGTAGTTTTCCAAGACTCTTTAATAGAGTAAATCAATTAATTCAAGGAACAGCAAACATCTGTTTCTTTAATAGATGTGTATCTCTGATATCAGTCCAAGATTTTTCTTGATTAATAGCCCAAAGAATAATTTAGCCTTCTCTGTAGTTTTCAAAAATCATTATAGAACAACTTAGAGGTATAAACAGTCCCATTGAAATTCTATTAATGTCGAGCTATAATTTTTTCTTGGCTAATAACACCCATCCCCTACTTATGATCACCAGCAGTACACTGATGCAAGGCTTTAAATCGCAAATGCATTCAGTATTCATTGAACAGGGTGTGCTTGCTATTTGAGCTAAAATGAGAAACCAATAGGTAAGCAAGTTTCTTAATTCAGGTACTTCACTTGATTTTCTTTGTTGTTATAGTTTCACATTTTATCTTATTCTCTTAGGTTTGATTAGTACTGTGACCAATGTGAAGCGTTTCCCTTGGATATAACACTAGTATTTGCTGTCAGGATGGAGTCTAGATATTGAAAAAGTCACATGGCTGTCTCCATTGGTTTAAATGGTTTAACAAGAAATAACATTGGAGAGTGGACTCCTTAGGAAAATCTTCCCTCTTTCTCTCCTAGAGTTTGAAACACAAAATCCTCACCCCTTTTTCATGCATTCCTCCCCATGCTAGACTTTGAGTTCTTTACTTTTTGGATGTTATCAGAAAGCAATGTCTTAAACGCTTTGAAATACCACATTAAATATATATATTATTGGTCACATGTTGACAATTTTGACACTGGGTGATGGCACACAGAAATTCATTATACTATTTTTGTTTAAAAGTTTCTGTAATAAAATATTTTAAAAATAGCCATTTATTACAGGAGGACAGAGGGACATCTAAGGAAAAATTGAAATATGAATAAATACCCATGCTCCCAACCTAACACTTATTTTATGTACTATTTTTTGACCTGCAACCATATGCACAACTTTTCACTGGATAATGATTTGTATTTCCAATTTCTCTTATTGAGGTAATATTATTTTATAGCAATGTATGTGATTGAGAGGTAGTTTTTTTCTTAATACTAACAGCAATGTGCTCACTCATTTAAAACCCCCATATGCCCTGTCCTGTAAGGAATACATATTAGGTACTCAAAAAAAAAAGTCTGGTAAATAATTTGAATTATCTGTTCTTAGTTGACTCTTTAAATCATGAATTGTTATCAATTTTTAACTGTTTTCAATTAGAAGATAACAAGCATGCAGAAAAATACATGCAAAAAACTATGTTAACAGATCAGTGACTCATCACACTGAGAGCATTTGACCACGCCCAGGTCAAAACATGCAAAAATGCAACATCTCATGAGCCTCCCCCACCCAGGACCTCTCCCAAATACTACCTCTCTCCAAAGGTAACCACACTCCAGACTTTTCATCCTGTAATCTAATGTTTCCCAGCTTGGAAAACTTAATAGGTTCATACTGGATTCTATGATGCTTGGGTTCTGACACCAACATGAAGATATGAGGCTTATCCAAGTGTCTCATGAAGCTCCTGCTGCTGTGTACTGTTCTATTCTAATGATCTACTACAATTTATCTTCCCATTCTATTGTTGACAGACATTTGGGTTGTTTCTGGCAATGCATGTAACACTGGCCAACTACAACTGTTGCAAAAATCTTTCCCTACCCAGTGGCTTGACTTGACAACAAACAGCTTTCGACTTATTTCTTGACAAATTGCAGGTATCCTGCCTGACTCTATGGGAGTACATGTGCAGTCATGCAGAGCATAAGAAGTTTCAGTCAACAACAGACTGCATAGACGACAGTGATCCCTATAGACAGCAGGCTATACCACCTAGGTTTGTTTAAGTACACGCTGACATTTGTACAATGACAAAGTCATCGAACAATGCACTACTTGTAATGCATCCCCATCCTTAGCAATAGGTGATTGTAAAATGCTATACCACTATGGGACTGTTGAGGTATTTTCCAGCTCCTGGAACAAAAATTGCACAGGGTAGGGGAGAACACTCAAACAGTGTGCATGTGTGTGTGTTTGTCTTCACGCACACCCACAAGGGAAATGTGGTGAGTGGAAAAAAACCATGATTCCAAAATTAGGATGAGGTTCAGACAATTTCTGGAGAAGTTAAAAAGTGCCCTATATTACAAACACCAAGAGAAAGGTTCTTAATCCACATTCTCTGGCTGCCTTGAGTGTTCCATCTTGTACAGACACAGAGCAAACAATGATGTGAACCAGCAAGTGTGACCCCTGCCCCCAGCGAGTTTGGGTCTCTTTCTGTGAAATAAATCAGTAGAAATGAAACTAAGTTTGTGCTGCTATAGACTTAATTTATTGAAACAAGAAAGTTAGTGACATTTTTGATATATTAAAGGGGAAAAGATGCAAGAACAGCTTGAAGAATGAGAGTCCAGGTCATTCCCAGGAAGAGTTTCCCTTGCTGAGTCCATCCAGCTGGAATTTGCTACCGAAAGGAAGTCTTGATTTTGAAGAGTTCACATGGATGTCAGTCTCTACAGTTTCATATGGTTTATCAAGAGAGCTGCTACAAAATTGACATAGGAGAAGAAGAGGACCTAAAAGCAGAACTAAATCAGGATGTTACGAGGATGCCAGTAGTTCACGGAGCGAGTGACTCTTCAGTAGAAGTTAGAGAATCTATATCCTCCATAGTACAGTGGGCGCCAGCCATATCTGAAGCCTCCATACCCGCAACCTAATCCCAATCCATAGCCACCAAAGCCAGAGCGATAGCCGTAGCCTCCAAAGCCACAACTATAGCCCGGTCTGGGGAGGAAGGCACATCCAGAGACACAGCCCACGCCATCACAGCCTTCATAGCCGTAGCCCACGCCGCCATAGTAGGTGTTGTAGAGGTTCATGGTGTCAGGAGGTGCAGATTTGTTTGGATGTCAAGAGCAAGTTTCCCAAGTGTGATGATCACTAACGTCCCTGAGTCTTTATATATCCTCAGTGACGGGTGAGGCACGCCACACAGACTTGCTCAATTCTTATTTGCATAGATTAAATTGCATGAAAATAATCTCTCCCCCTTCATCATGCAAAACTTTAGGACAATTCTGACACTAATTAAAGGTGTTTTCATTTGATTTCTGTGATTTCATTGGATTCCACAGGATGATAATGCTATCTTCAAAGCCCTCTTGCTTGCTCTCATATTTAAAGCTCTATAATCAGACCTCACAGCATCAACCACCTCCAGTTTCATCACCTGGAATTATTCTTTTAAAGCCCCTTCCCAGCATCTCTGAATCTTAACAATTTATTCATTTCACAAATATTTAATACCCACCTAGCATCTCTCAGGTACGATGCTTGGAGCTAAAGATAAGACAGCAAATTAGAGCTTCCCTTCCCAATTCCACGAGTTTATTCCCTTCATTTTTGTTTCTCTAAGTAATAGAAGAGCTAACACTTGCTATATAAATCCATTAAGACATAGTTGACAGCACTATGAGTTTCAAATTTATTTTTTTAAGTGAGAGAAAGAAAACCAAATAAAATCGATTTGCTTCCTTATATGACACTCACTATCATTTGTTCTTATCTTTTTATTAAATTTTTGATAGTTCTTAGCTCTTATTGCAAGAATTTTTCCATTATGAATCTTTTTTTAAAAAAAAATTTTCCATAATTTATTTATTTGTATATATTTTACATCATTGTTCATTTTTTTAATAATAAATTTTATATAGAAAATTAGGATTACTGGGGACCAACGAGAAGTTGGTTTTTGTGAGTCATTTTTGCAAAATAATATCATATTCTTCACAAGCATGATCTTTCTCTTCTTTTTTGTGAAAGGCTCTTTTAAAGAGATTAACTTTCAGGTTTGGCTCCACCCACCTGACTTCACAACTATATGTAAAAGCTTGCAGCCCTCTCTGCCTGCTGAATTCCTAGCAGAGCCAGCGAGACATTTTTTAAGTTGCTTTCCAAATTCTGGATTCATCATTTCTTTTAATCTCTAAGGAGACCTTAATTAAGCTATATATTATTTATAAAAAACTGAAGTTGTAAAATAGAAAATAATTATGTGATATTTTCTTTTTTAAAAATGAAGTCCATTAAAGTGTTTATGATAAGGGGCTGGAATCATCCAGACTTAGCATTTATCACAAAACCAATTTCGAAACACAAGCAGCAGAAATAACTTATATAATATTAATAATGACCTCAGAGAGCATCTTACAATATTAGAAGTGGCTTAACATTCTCATTTAACAGATGATGAAATTGAGATTGAGTGACAATTGCACCAGGTCAACCCAGTGAGTGGCAAAACTTAAGTCTGGACTAGAATAGACCAGAACCTAAGTCACTCAGCCCCATCTCTTCATGACATTTTTAAATGTTATATAAGAGACATTGCATTATCACAGTGAAAGAACACAACCCTCCTTGGTTTTTCTGTTGGGAGCTTCCTAATTCCAACTGCTGATCTATATGCTGATTGGTATTTCCTTCCCTCTTGGCTGGAATCCAAAGGACTAAAATTATCTCGTGAAAACTAGAAGCCACCCCGACCTATTCTCAATGAGATTACACTCCAGATGTTTGTGCACCGATTGTTCAAGAGACATAAGAATGAGAGAGAAGAGCAAAAATAACTCTCAAAATATTAGAGCCAAAAATTGAGACCCAGACCAAGATGGAGACCAAGGAAGTTCCTGAATTTTCGTCCCCCTCCATGAATGCATTCCCTCCAAGGAAATCCAGAAACCAGCAGGGTGATTCCTACACATCCAGGAAATGAGAAAACCCATCAAAATGAATGGGAAACACTGAAACATACTTCTCCCTGAGCGGTGAAGAGTTTGGAATACCCATCCAGCCATCCATTTAGCTCCCACCCCAGGTATGGGTCCCCAAAACACCTAGTCCTAAAAGGCCCTGTGTTCATAACCTCCACAGGACTATAGTAAATGAAAAAGCAGTTCTAAGGGGGGGCATGAGCACTTGCTACCCAACCCCCTACCCTCAGGACTCACTTAGGTCACTCCTACATCTCAGCTATTATAAAAAATGACTTAAGAAACATCTTTTCAAGTTAATGTTTTCATTCCCTTTGGATAAATATCCAGAAATAAAATTACTGGGTCACATAGTTCTATTTTTAATTTTTTGAAGAAATTTCATTCTGCTTTCCATAGTGGCTATAGCAATTTATAATCCTACCAGTAGTGTACAAGGGTTTCCTTTTCTCCATATTCTCACAACATTTAGTTCTTGTATTCTTAACAATAGGCATTCTTTTTTTTTTTATAGAGGCATGTTTTTATTTATTTATATATTTATTTGTTTTGTTTGTTTTTGTTTATACATGCACTGGGTACAGTCAGAAGCGCGGGAGGGTGAGAGAATTCACCAGAGCCAGAGTGGGGAGCAGAGCAGGCAGAAGGACCGAAGTACACTGCTGAGGGGAGCAGCGGGCGGCAGGAGAGGTCTGCGCGCCATGTGGGACCCTCCTCTGGTGGCCGGGGAGCAGCCGGGGATCGGACCGGCACCGCAGAGGCCACATGCAGCTTCGCAACCCAGTGCTCAACCGCTGCGCCACCGGGGAGGCCCAACAATAGGCATTCTAATAAATGTGAGGTAATATCTCAGAGCATAGATTTTTGTTTTGCTGGTGATTAGTGATGTTAAGCACTTTTTCCTATCCTGTTACCATCTGTATGTCTTTTTTTATAAAAATGTCTATTCAGCTTTTCTGCCCATTTTTTAATTGGAGTGTTTGAGATTTTTTTCCTGTTGAGTTGTGTGAGTTCTTTACACATTTTAGATACAAACCTTTTATCATATATATAATTTTCAATCCCATTCCATAGGCTGATTTTCACTTTATGGTTATTTTCCTTTGCTGTGCAGAATTTTAGTCTGGTTTGTTATCAAATAAAAAAATCATCACCAAGACCAATGTCAGTGAGTATACCACCTGTTTTCTTTTAGGACTTTTATGATTTCAGATCTTATGTCCAAGTCTTTACCCTTTATACTTTACTTTTGTAGGGGGGGATAAGTAGTCCAATTATTAATTTTTTATATGTGTTAGTCCAGTTTTCCCAACATCTTCTATTAAAGAGGCTGGTTTTTCCTATTACATATTCTTAAATCCCAAGTCAAAATTAAATGACCATAAGTGCATGGGTTTATTTCTGGACTTTCTATTCTCTTTTTTTATGCCAATACCATATTGTTTTGATTACTATAGGTTTGTAATGTAGTTTGAAAGCAAGCAGGAAGTATGATGCCTCCAGTTTTGTTCTTTCTCAAGATTTCTTTGTTCAGATCTTTTGCAGTTCCAAACAAAGTTTATGATTTTTTTCTGCCTGTTTCTGTGAAGAATATCATCAAAATTGATAGAAATTATATTAAATGTATAGATCACTTTAAGTAGTATGGATATTTTAAAAATATTATTTCCTCCAACCTATGAACATGGGATAGTTTTCCATTTATTTGTGTCTTCAGTTTCTTTCATCTATGTTTTATAGTTCTCAGTATGCAGGTCTTTCACCTCCTTGGTTAAATTTATCCCTAGGCATTTTATACTTTTTAATGCAATTGTTAGTGGGACTATTTTTTGGGGTTTTTTTTTTAACTTCTCTTTCTGGCAGCTTGTTATTGTATAGAAATGCAACTGATATTTGCATACTAACTCTGCATGCTGCAACTCTGCTGAATTCAACAGCGAAATTGTTCCAACAGTTTTGAGTGGACTCTTTAGGATTTTCTAATTTCCTCCTTTCCAATTTATATGTCTTTTATTTCTTTTTCTATACTAATTTGGATTAGGATTTTTAATACTTTGTTGACTAAAAGAGACAACAGTGGGTATCTTTGTCTTATTCCTGATCTTAGGGCCAAGGCTTTCTGGTTTTCACTATTCGGTGTGATGCTAGTATGAGGCTTGTTATACATGGCCTTTGTCATGTTGAGGTATTTTCCGTCTGTACCCACTTTGTTGAGAGTTTCTTTCATGAATGAGTGCTGAACTATATAAATTCTAAAACCTATTTAGCATCACTAACATATTTCAATAATCTATGTAAATTCACCAGAGAAATTACTGGTCCAGTATTTATAGAAAAATCATTCCCTCACACTAAATATATATATATATATATATATTCACACACAGCTTATATATATATATTCCGCTATGAAAGGAGGCTATTTTAAATACATACATGCAGCAATTTTGTGTTTCTATAAAAACTCTGATACCCATTTTGTTCTCTCTGTATTTATGGTCACACTAAGTTTTAGGATATTATGTGATTTCTGAGCTGCTGCAGCCAGATGGTTGACTCATGGGACACACAGAACACGTCGTGATGTTTTACAGTGGAGAGTGTGTCTTCAACCCGGACACCATGGAGGAAGCGTTTCTTCCCACTGAAGGGAATTCAAACATCCCTCCTATTGCCACAGCAAACAGAGCTCCCCAGGTAGCAAGGAAAAGCAGACGCAGCTGGTGAGCACAGATTCCCAGCACTCAGGCTGGGGAGACCCAGACTGTGTCCCAGGCCAGTGTTTCCCAAGGAGCCAAATAGTGCAGAGAAAGAAATAATTCCTAAGAAAGCAGTTGATGAAGATGAAGTAGTTGAGGAGAACTGCCTTTAAAGGCAGTGAAATGAGGTCACTAAATGAAGGAAAAGAGACCCCACTAAAGGAAGCATGTGGGAAGCAAAGAAGATAGCCAAACTGAGGGGAATTTTCTCTGAGAAAAACAGAGATAATCGTTTTATTAAAAATGATGGTTGCAGGATGGCTAGAAGGAATTACACTTAGTGAAATAAGCCAGACAGAGAAACACAAACCCCATGTGAGTTTGCTCATGTGTGGTAGAGAGAAAATAAACCGCTGGACTAAATAAAATAAAGATGAATATTTGTACTCTAAGACCAATGAGTGGCCACCACAAGGAGGTGGGTAAATGGAGGGGGAAGGGAACAATGCGATGGTGAAGGGTAGCTCTGAACTTGCAGCATGAACTTAACGTAGTGTACATATCTGATTCTCAAGGATGAACACCTGTATGTTATAATGCAAGATTACTTCAATTTAAAAAATTACTTATTGCCCTTAAGAAGATCCACCACTGTTTGGTTTAGTCGGGAAACTCTGGGATTCATAGATCCTTATATAGTTGCTTGGCAAGGACAATAATCTCAGGATACTGAGCCTCTGTGCTTTCTTGTCCCGAATAGCTTCTTCCACTTGAAAGCAGGTAAACTCCTCACCAAAGGAGTTTCAGCTCAGGATGTTTATTGAGAGCCCCTGGGCTCAACTTGAGGGAGGGAGCAGAGGCACATCTGGCACAGGAAGCAGAGCCAGATGCCCTCGCAAAGCAACCTTAGATCACCCATGGGTGCTCTGCAGCAACAGTAGCCCTTTGGCGCTGTGCCCAGAAGGACCGAGATGCCTGGTCTTCATAGTCCAGGTTGATCAGTCATTGAAAGTGAACATGGCCTTGGGTGTGACTCCACCAAGCAGTCAGTCCTGGAAGGTGATGACAGCTGAAGGGGTGTGTGCCATACCCCCAGATGCAGGGTTCTAGCCCCGCTCTGTAGGGGGCCTGGGGCCACTGCTGCTGGGCCTCCACCATTAGTGCAGTTGTTGTAGGTGCTGCAGTGCCTACCTGTGCTGCTCACACCTACAAGGTGGGCGGCCCTCCTTGTTTACTTTCGCACAGTGTAGGATTTCTCCCCTCAGGTTCATGTGGTATTTAAAGAAACCTAACAATGGGATGAACTAAACAAAACAAAAATAGACTTCTAGACTATAAGACCAAATTAGATGTTATCAGAAGGAAAGAGGGAAGAGGTTAATTGCATAGTAAAGGAAAGCACTGAACTCATAGTGGCCGACATGATGGAGTGTTTACAGAGGCTGATTTATAATGATGCACGTCTGAAATTTACAGACCTCAGTAAAAAAATATAAGGGAAAAAAAGGAGTTCTCTTCCCTTATTTTCAACGAGGGAATCAAGTGTGTTAGTTTTACTTGTGTTTGCCCCTGAGGGGTGTCCCTGGCGGGGCAGAGGGTCTGGTATTTACACGTTTCCTCCATGATGCTCTGGTGAACAAGGGGGGAAATTACAGGAGACAAATCAGAGGGGCCAGGCTTGTCAACTGCTCCTTGTCAACTGTTGTAGGCCTTTGTTTTTTACTGTGAGGGACATGAAAAGCCTTGAGAGGATTTTGATCAGAGAAATGACTCTTCTGACTTGTTATAAAATCGGTGAGCACCTGTTGAGTGGGACAAAATTCTCAGGACTACGATCGGTGCTGGAGAAGATACACAAGAAACAGATGTTTCTGGAGGCTGTGTATGGCCTGACAGGGAAATTGCCCAGGAAACTGCCCCAATGCCCCTAGCAACAGTCAGTGTTTAAGTGAGAGCCTGAAGACAGGCAAGCAAGAGATTATTCTGTGTATAGACTTCGGTTTTAAAACGACTTGGAGGTGTCTTTCTTTAAATGTTTTCTGTGAGAGGGATTTGAGTCTTCTCTAGCTTGAGAAAAAAGACCACCCTCTAGTCAGAAACCTGATTCAGAACTTCTCACCAGTTTCCTCCCGCCCTCCACAGCTTCTTCCTGTTTTCCATTTTCGAACATCTTCTGACTACACAAGCCAAGACCAAGGCCATCCACTCGCTTCCTTGATGGGATTTGGTCTTTGGCCTCTGTAAGGGCAGGAATGGACACAGTGCAGGTTCTCTGATCCCATGCAGACTGGGTAAAGGAGGAGTCAGAGTCCTTAGTAGTTTCACAGGTTTTTTATTGGGTTTCACCAGGCATATGGCAGGCAGGGGTGCTGGGGGGCCGGGAGACTGGCAGGCCTCCCAGCCCCCAGCAAGTCTTCACTCTATCTGGGCTCTCTGGCATTCTCGGCTTCTCTCTCGGCTTCTGCTACTTCTTTCTCGGCTTCTTGGCTTCTACTGGCGTCCCCATGACAGCGCCCTTAAAATCACAGTCTTAGCCCGGGTGAATCCCATCTACCTATGCCCACACCCTACTCCAGGTGCCCGCCATCAGGCATGCATTCAGGACAAGGATCCATCATCTATCCTGATGGTGGGAGGGCAGAAAAGCCTGACATTTTCTTTACCCTACAGCCTCCTTATTCACCAGCCTTCTCCATCCCCATCTGGAAGCTGAACACCCTTATTTGGGATGGATGGGTAGGCTGCTCTGAGGCTCTGACAATGCTCAAAATTACTTTCATAATTTAATGATAATAACATTCCCAGACTCAACAAATCACCTACCAAATTATACCAGATACGAACATTCTACTTTCAGACTGTGAGACCCACACTCTTGCCTACAGGTTACCCAGGGACGCAGGTACTGAACAGCTGCTTACAGCTGCTTACAAGTCCTTTCCTCAATCTCCTCCTTCCCCGCATTAGAGAGAGCAACTTAGTGTTGACCCTGGAGCTGTCAAAAGAAACTTCCTACATTGTTTTTTTTTTATAATAAATTTTATTTTTATATTCCCCATACAATTTCAACCCCCCCATTTTGACCCCAATCCCTCCCCTCCCTCCACCCACCCTCCCAAAAGTGTCTCTGGTTCATAGATTTTTGTTGATTTTGATTTTCGCTTTCTTATAGTTATTCATTTTCCTGGTCCCTTATTTAAGTTTTCTAGATTCCTGCTATGAGTTAATTGTAGTTTATCTTTGACACCAACTCAAAAGAAATGTAGAAATGCCCTTTAAATGAATTTCTCCAGCCTTTGGATCATGAGCAACCTGATCACACAGGATCATTTTCTAGTGGGTACCAGTCATTACTTTCCCTTTGTTGACGGCTGTCCCGGCTCCGCTGCTGCTTCTCCGCTCCAGACAGTGGCGTGGGACCGAAATCTATTTATTAGTTGTCACACCCTCATCATACAGCTTACTGATTCCTACTCCCACTTCAGTCCTGAGTAAATCCAACATGAACTTTGGCCTTGGATGAAAAAGAGAGGCAGATTTATCGGTGCTGTTTGAATTTATGAGGCTGTGGCAGGATTTGTGAGATAGAAATCCACCCTGGAGGGTCGCAGCTGGGTAAGACTTATAATCCCTTCCAGTTTTCAGTTATGTACATCGTCTGCCTTCTACACTGCGCCCGCAGATGTCAGCGTGGAGCAGCGCCATCCGAAAGCAGATGCCCACCTGCGGGTGCTCAGCAACGCACACCGGAAACTCACCTGAGCTATAGTGCGATGATACTGCAACAAGTAAAATAAAAGGAAACCAAAAAGGGTGTAGAGAGGTAGCTCTCTTATGAAGTGCTCTCACCAAAATAATAATTTTTAGGGAGCCTCCCTGGTGGCGCAGGGGTTAAGTCTCAGCTCTAACACTCTGATGACCTGAGTTCGATCCCCGACCAGGGAGATACCAACATGGCGCAGGAGACCTCTCCTGTCTCGCCCGATGCTCCCCTAAGCAGTGTATTTCAGTAGAGCCACCTGTTCTGCTCCCCACTCTGCCTCTGGTGAATCCTCTCACCCCCACACCTCGAGCCAACATCCCAGTTCTTCTGTGCTTAAATCTTTTTAAAAATGACAATAATTTTTAAACTGTTATGCACAGCAGTGTGCTAGTTTCTGCATGACCATAAGTCCTCAGTTACAGAACGCAGTTGTAGGGTGTTGGTGAGTACTCCTTAGTTTGAAAAGGACCTAGCTATTTTTAAGAGTGGCTGTACCATTTTACATCCCACCAGCAATGTGTGTGATCAAATGTCTCTGCTTCTTCTCCAGCTTTTGGTGTTATCACTATTTTTCACTTTGCATTCTGATGGACATGTGGGGTGCTTCACTTTGGTTTGATTCGCATCTCTCCAATGCTGGTGCTAATGTTGAACATCTGCTCACGAGCTGGCTGGACATCTGTATATCCTCCTTAGGGCACTCTCTGTGCATGTGTTTTGCCCACTTCCTAGTTGATTATTTGTTTCTTTAATGTTAAGTTTTGGGGGTTTTCTAAACATATATATCACAAATAACCAGAGCAAATGAATTTACAAATCATGTCAAAAAGAACTCTTAGACTCGAGGAGAAATGTGGTGGTGACCAGAGGAAAAGGAGAAGGAGGAGGTAGGGGAAGGGAGACACATCCCCCTGAACTAGGGCATGAGAACTTGGTGGTGTAAGATGTCAGGCTTAGACAAACATGGATGTGAAGGACACCCCAAAATTAGAGAGTTTGGTAAACCAATAAAATTTTACCTTAAAATGTGAAGTAAAATACATATTCTAGATACTAAAAAGAAAGAAGGAAGGAAGGAAAAAGGTAGAGAGGAAGAGAAAAGAAAAAAATGAAGGCATAATGGAATGCTGGCTGTGTCGCGTCATATAATGCCAGAAGAGAGTGGGGACAGACTCTGACATTGGGTAAGGATCCACAGCCTGATGAAAAGATACTGGCTCGAGTGGAAAAACCAGGAAGAATATCAGAATATCAGAAATACTCAAGAAAAAGAAGAGGAGACCAGTAAAGAGACAACTTTCAGTTGCAAATACATGGACAGAACCAGAGCATAACTCATTCTCCAACACGCTGCTCCACTCTAATTGTCAAGGTGGACCGATCAGATAAACTAATTCATACTATAGTGTTAACTGCTGATAGGTATAGGATAAACTGCTTCATGCTCTGGTGTTAACTGCTGAGAGGTGTAAGGGGATAGATATGCTGGCAGGATTATTTGTACTGACACAGGAGCCTCTTGCCAGATGCAGCTAAGGTTCTTGAAAGATAAAGGATTCCTCAGTAATAGAGTAGCAGCACAAAGGACACTAAGGTTGTGAGAGCTCAATTTTCTGGGTGAGGACATTCCTCTTTACTTCCTTCAAGTCTTTTTACACAATCAAGTTCTAATCTGCCTTTGCAAGCATTAGTTCTGTCTGTCCTTCTCTTGAAGCGGATTAAAAAAGTATCACAGTCCCCAATTTAGGGTCTTCTGGCCACAATCAACAGCCTCTGTGCACCCCTGCTTTTCTCGTCAACTTCACTCTGCTCTAGCACCCTGGCCTCTTGTCAGCTCTAGAACTTTCCTTCCTTGCTGTAAGACTCTGCACATGCTGCTCTGTCTGGAAACCCCTTCCACCAACTTTTCAGGAGGACTTTCCTTCTCACTGTGCAGCACTTACCTCAACATTACCACCTGAAGGAGCCAGAGTCAACCCCTGACATCAAACACAGTCTCTGGGGTGAGTGGAAAGAACCTGTCCCTTAGGACATCTGCCTGCCCTCCCTGCACCTCCACATCCTCTCCCACAAAACGACACACAATGGCCAGGTTCCTTAAAGTACTTGCCACAGATCTTGAAGATGGCAGCAGCCCCACAGAGGTTAATTCCCTCCTCTCCTCTTCCTGTCTGACTCAGCTGCACTGTTGAAATAAGGCTTCTGTTGAAGATCATTGTAAAACATGACACACACCAGTAAAAATGACTGAGCATGATACAGGGTGGCCTGCATGTGTGTGCATGTGTGTGTAAGGGAGTGCCTGAGGAAGGTTCTTAATGGAGGAGACAGGTGAGGCTGTTCCCTGGGCGGAAGCTGCTGTTCTCAGCCTGCATCTGTTCTGATGGCTTTCGCACTGTAATAGCAGCTCCACACTCCGAGCAAGGCTCTAGGTCCGTCCCCGGTGACCCGTGGAGGCAGGAATGTTCAGCAGAGAAAGTCAGAATCTGATGGGGTGTGCTCACCACTGTCTCTGTTGCTGCAGGGAGCTAAAGTCAGATGAATGATCCGTGAGCAAGACTCAGTGGGGCCACGGAGGGGTGGAGGTAAAAGGGAACTGCATGCCACTGCCCTTTGCACGCTGGACTCATCTCACCAGTCCACAGCACTAAAATATTCAAGTATTTGAGTGCCTCCAGTTGACAAAATCTGATCAAGATCTCCTGATTCTTCAACTCAACTCAACACTAGTGGAACTCCATTCTCCAGGGTGAGAGCACAGTCAGTGCCTGGGGATGGGGTGGGGGGTGCTCAACAATGCAGCTAGTCCTGTTTCTAGAAAATTCATGTCCTTCCAGGGCTTATCATGCCAAGATGTGCTGCATTTTGCCTGAAAGGTGATTCAAATGTTCATAAGGAATTTTCAGAAGACGACAAGCTAGTTCTGTTTAGAAAAATGGTAAGAGATTTAGTAAGAGAAACTCAGAGGAATTGAATGCAGCTAAACACACACACAACCAAAACAGAAGACCCTAAGCAACCAATGCTGTCAATAAGATTCTCGACTTTCATGTTATTAACAGACAGACCATGAATAATTTTAATTGTTAACTGTAGGTCCTCAAGCTGGGTTCTTGATGCCCTACACGAAGAGGTTATTTTCTACAAGTAACTGAAGGTTTTGCTGGTTGAAAATTCATTAAAAATAACCTAATGAAATTGTCCACTGAAGCAAATAACTGAAGTTATCAGAGGATCACATACAATAAGTTCAAGCCCAGATTTTTAAACATATAAAATCTTGCTAATAAAGTAACTTTTAATTTTTAAATTGTCAGTGTTGTTTTCCAGATGTCATTCATCCCGAAATGAATCTAGGAAAAAAATCACCTTGTAGTCTACAATTGCAGGAATGACTTGCTATGGGTGATTTCATATTTCTAAATGTTACTGCATTTTTATTTTTGTAACCCTATCGATTCGATATCTGGTGTTTTCCTTTCTACCTCAGTTGAGCCTACATCATCACTGGCAGATGATCTAGGGTCCACTTTACACTGATTGCCTTAATTTATTAAAGTTTATGTGGAAGACAGAAAGAAAGACATTAAATGACCTTGAACATCTACTGCAGATCAGGTGGGATCAGTCTTTACCCAAGTGTAATGTATAAACCTCTCCAGTGGGTAGAAATAAAATTTTACTCAATTGTCTTTAAATGAAATTGACCTGGATCTTGAGAGCCTAATTCGCTCTGGTATTTGAAACACCTGATCTAGCACTCAAAGTATAGGTCATCACTGCCATTTTATTTTATTTTTTGTTGTAAATGTAAATGTAAACCTTTACATTCTATTTTTCAGGATAAAATTGCAACACAGCCTTAAGTCCAATTTTAATGAGGATGAAAGGAAAAATTCTTCTTTAATTACTGACCAAATCTCTGCCACCTTAACATGGGACAGTTCAACATTCAAACAGGTCCTTTCAAATCTCGGTTCCCTGGCCTCTCTCTCCCTGGGAGAGACTTGTGATGGTGAATGGGGTTGCACTGGCCTGGCATCAGGAGGAAGGGGGAATTCCAGGTGGCATCCATAGCTCTACACCCAATTTCACTTTCACTAGCTCAGCTCCAGCCCACCGTGGACAGCAGCTGGAGAAGACAAAGATGTAGGCAACCCACAGTGGCTTTTCCCTGCTCCACATCACACAGGAGGAGCTTCAAGCTCTGGGAATCTCCCAGCTTGTCACCCGAACATCACAGCTCCATAGATGCCAGGCTGAACTTTGAGATCAGAGGAACAAAATCCAGAAAGTCTGGGCAGGTCTCCTACAACAACCAGTCTCCACACCATATATACTTCCTCTCTCTCCTCCGGCCAGCTGGGTCGATTTTATCTACTTATTCTTTTATTGAGATATAATTTACATATAGCACAGTGTACAGAGTATATCTCCTTAGTGCTTATTTCAATTAGTTTTAACTAACATGTATACATCTGCTTTAACTGTACTCACAGCAAGATATAGAACATTCTATCAACCGATAAATTTTTCATATGCTCCTTATCAGTTAGTCCCTACCCCCCAGCAAACATGCTCTGATTTCTATCGTCAAAGATTAGTTTCATGAGTTCTAGAATTTCATATGGATGAAATCATGCAGCATGTTGGATGAAATCATGCAGCATGTTGGATGAAATCATGCAGCTCTTTGGACCTAATTCACTCAGCATCATGTTTTAAAGAATCAGTCATGTTGTATTTATCAGTAATTTGCTCCATTTTATTGTCTTGTATGAATACAACACTATTTATCTATCCAGTCACCTAATGGACATTTAGGTTATTTTTAGTTCTTATTTTTTACTAAAATAAACAAAGTTGCTATAAACCTTCACACAAAATTTTTTACACATATCTTCATTTCTCTTGCATATATACCTATGTGTAAAATTGCCAGATCAGTCATGTTTTACTTTATTATAAACTGGCAGATGAACCAAAAAATGGACTAAAAATATACTTGAAATTGATTAGAAATTTAAATGTAAGACCTGAAACCACAAAACTTCTAGAAGAAAACATAGCAGAAAAGCTCTGTGACATTGATCTTGGCAATGGTGTTATGGATATAACACCCAAAACACAGGCAACAAAAGCAAAAATAAACAAGTTGTGATAACATCAAACTAATTAGCTCCTTCTCAGCCAAAAAAAAAAAAAAAATCAACAAAATGGACAGGCAACCAACAAAATGGGAGAAAATATTTGCAAACAATATAACTAATAAATTAATACTAAACGTATATAAGAAACATACAACTCGGGGCCTCCCAAGTGGTGTAGAGCGGGTTGAGCATAGTACTGTGAAGCTGTCCGCAGCCTCTGCAGCACGAGTTCCATTCCCTGTCAGCCAGGGAGATACCCGCATAGCACAACAGACCTCTCCTGTCTTGCCCACTGCTCCCCTCAGCAGTGCTTTCAGTCCATCTGCCTGTTCTGATCCCCACTCTGTGACCTCTACTCCAGCTCCCACACCTCTGGCCTATACTCCAGCTCTTGTATAAATAAGTAAAAAATCTTTTTAAAAAATATAACTCAATAGCATAAAAGTCATAATCATTCAATCTTAAAAATCCATTTTGTTCACAGAAGATATATAAATGGCCAACAGACCATGATAAGGTGTTCAGGATCCATAATCACTAGGGAGATACAGATCAAAACTTCAATGCAATACACCTCATACCTGTTAGCATGGCTACTGTCAAAAAGATAACAGATTATAAATACAGAGGATGATGTGGAGGAAAAGGACCTCTTATGCACTGCTGGTGGGGATATAAATTGGTGCAGCCACTATGAAAAACAGTCTGAGGGCTCCTCAAAATATTAAAAGTAGATCTGCCACATGATCTAGCAATACCACTTCTGTATATGTCTAAAAAAAAATGAACTCACAATCCCAATGATATATCTGCACCCTAGTGTTTATTGCAGCATTGTTTACAATAGCCAATGGGAAAACCTAAATGTCTACTGACAGATAAATCGATAAAGAAAATGTGTATATACATATAATGGAATATTATTTAGCCCTTAAAAAGAAGGAAATCTTAGCACTTACAACAACATGGATGAACCCCGAGGATGCTGTTGCAAAGGAACTGTCAGACAAATACTGCATGATCTCACTTATATAGAGAATCTAAAAATAATAAATTCAGAAACAGAACAGACTGGTAGCTACTAGGGGTAGGTGAAATGGGAGGTGGTGGTAAAGAGTACAGGCTTATCGAAGATGATTAAATTCTGTACAGCATGATGACCACAGTTAACACAAGTGGTTCATGTTTGAAAGCTGTAAAGAAAGATTTTTAAAAGTTCTCACCACAAAACAAGTACTTGTAACTATGTGAGGTAATAAATGTTAACCAAACTAATTGTAATCAATTTGCTAGACATATATCAAGTCATTGCTCTGTAAATCTTATGCTTACATAATGTTATCTATCAATTACATCTCAAAAAATGGAAAAAAAAATAAAATGCCAAGCATTTTTCCAAGAATCTGATGATGATGATGATGATGATGATGGTGATGATGATGGTGATGATGATGGTGATGATTTGTCTCACATTCCATTGATTCTGATCTAACCTTCTGTGTCCTCAGGTAATGGAGGACTTAAGCATATGTTTCTCTATTTAAAAAGTCTGGATTTTACACATATAAAAATGTTGTATATTTCAGACTGTGGACTCCACTCATTTCAATAACCAGTTTTGGGACTAATGCTCAGAGGTTGACTCTGTTCACTCTGTGCTCCTTTGGGTCTTCCTTTTGCTGACAGCCTGAAAGTTGCAGATCGGTTTAAAGAATAAAAGAGCTTCCGTGGCAAAAAGGAGTGAAGAGAAGGAAAACCACATGGGATCCTATTTTCATATACGATCCAGTAATTTTGGATGATCCAATAATTCCCAATAAACTTGCCAAACATTTATTCAATTGGTTTGATAACAGCCAATGGCCAGCATAGGAAAAACTACTGGAGTGTAGTTGGGGACATATCTTTTACCACTGCAGTGGAACCCCAACAGAGAAACACGAGAGTGAATTCATTTCATCTGTGCTAGCATAAGCCTGATGTAGGGGAAAGCCCTGAAGTTTGCTATATATGATATACCTCTGTTTGTAAATTGTAAGTTACAGAGCTGAGGGGCCAGGAGTTTCTTATGAACTATAAAACTTCCTTTTTAAACATTTGTAAGTATATAGTTAGATACAAAAGTTCCTAAGGAATTAAGTCTCCCACTAGTCACCCCACTATTTACCCTTGCTCATTCCATCTGAGTTCCTCCAACTGGCAATAAGCACTCGGGTACAGCGGTGGTCACACCATGCTGTTCTGGCTATAAGATTTAAGGGGGCCAACTAGCTCTGCTTTTTTTGCTCTTGGGATCCCTGAGTAGCCATGGGTGATGCACAGCCATCCTGCTGGAGAGAGGATGCAGAGATAATAGAAAGCAAGAATGAGGCCATGAGAGAGGCCCAAGGAATCCATCTGACAGTGAGAACTGAGAGCCCACATGGAAACAGAGTCAAGCCATCCTCACTGAGTCACCAGACGGTGAGTGAAGAAGCCATCTGGAATGTTCCAGCCCTGCAGCCAGCACCCCAATGTGTCCTTCCTAAATTCCAGACCTGCAGAATAACAAGCAAATAAAACTGTTGTTATTTGATGCCACCAAGCTTAGGGGGTGGTTTGTTATGTAGCAATAGCTGTTGTCTCAGAGGGAGTTTGTCATCATCGGTTTCATGGAGGAAGAAATGTTTTAGGCCTGATTTATAGATTCTTCAGCATAATGTGCTTGCACCACCCAAAAATAGCACCACAGCTCCATTTAGGACTGGCCCTTAAGGATGATGGTGATGTGAAATCCTGCCAGTGGGCAGAGTGCCAACCAAGGACAGAGGGCCATAGATAAAGATCTACACTGATTTATGGACAGTGAGCTTATGGCTAGCAGGACAGAGAATGAGAGGGAGCATGATTAGAAAAATGTGGTAGTAACAAATAGGTCTTGAGAAGAGCCCTACAGTCTCTGAATGGCACAGTGTGAGGATGTTTGGACCCATGTGAATGTTCATTGAAGCGAGGGACGTAAGCAGGTATACAAGATGACCTTTCTTGGAATACCCATTTGCCTCTTTCAGACCACCAAGTCTTTGCCCAAATAACCTCATTAATCAACTGGCCATAATGGCAGGGATGAAGATTAAACATGGACTCACTAAAACGGATCAGAGGCAGCCACTGCTGAGGGTTCAATCTGTCGATCTGTGAGCAGCACAGCCCAATCCTGAGTCTCTAATCTAGTATGATTTCTTAGACGAAATACCCATTTATCTGGAGGCATTATGGAAGAGACCATGCTTTGCTGTCACTGGAAAAGATACTCTGCCGATGTATTTGCCTTCTCTGACCCCAGTGCTTCTGCCAAAATCAATATTTGTAGACTCATTGATGCCTCACTAGACTGTTATCATAGTATCCCACAGTCTTGCTTCCAACTTGGGAGATCAGATTACAACAAAGTAAGGCACAGGCTCCTGCCTATGGAATGCAACTGACCGGCCTTGCCCCTGATCAGCCCTTGCCTGGCAGCCACTGAGTGGTCCGCTGACAACTCAGTGGTGGCACCAGCTGGGGTACAAAACCTAGTTGGGTGAAGTTACAACTGGTCATGTAATTGTTAACTAACTACAGCAAGAAACAAAAGTTTCTGTCACCCTCCGAGACAAGAACCATGAGTATTTAGAACAGGCAGAGGAAGGAGGAAGCCATAAGTACAGGTTGAGCCCACTGGCCAGCCACAGAGGCAAGGACTGCAGTCATCTTGAGCATATGTTTTCTTCAAGTGAATAGGAGTTTAATATGAACATGAGTGCATACATTAACCATTTTTTTCTTTGCTCTACCCTCCACTACCCTACTCTATCATCACATGCTTTCATAGTTGATTGGCCTTTATAGCTCAGCTTTTAAGTTACAAGACACAACTTGAAGAGGAATAATGTCACCCTGATCTGGATTAAGTGACAAGTGAGACTTTGTGTCCTTTTGGGGCCGAGAGCTGGCATGCTTTAGGGTGTTTCAGCAATAGCTGCATCGTGTTAGAAAGTTAAATATGGGGGCCTCCCCTGGTGGCGCAGCGGTTGAGCACTGGGCTGCGAGGCTGCCTGCAGCCTCTGCAGCACTGGTTTGTTCCCCAGCTGCCGGCGAGGGTCCCACAAAAAAAAAAAAAAAGAAAGAAAGAAAGTTAAATATGGGTCAGGAACGTGCATATGGATGCGGAACTGGCAATTAGTGCACTGTGCTGATTTTTCTGCATGTCAACCTATAAGTCCCAGAATCCCCTTCCAGGAGTAATATTTGGAAGGCAGAAGAGAACTGTAACCATAAGTCTTTGGAAAGCACCATCGTTGGATGCAATAGAGGTAGAGGCAAAAGTGCTGGCAGATTCCAGCCACTCTCCTTGTTCTTTCCACCTCCGCATCCAACACTTCTTGACGGCCAGCCTTGCTGACAGTGGTCGTGAATTTTACACATCCACCTGGAGGATATATTTTCTGGATGTATTAACATCTGAATCGGTGAACCCAGGGTAAAGCAGATGGCCCTCCGTAATGTGGGTGGACCTCGTCCAATCAGTTGAAGATATGACTAAAACAAAAAGACTGGCCCCTGAACAAGAGGAAGTTCTCCAGCAGGTGGCTCAGGATTCGACGCGTTCCACAGCTCTCCTGGGTCCTGAGCCTGCTGGCGAACATGCAGATTTACGACTTCCCAGCATCCATAAGCATCTGAACTGTTCCCTGAAGTAAATCACATACTGGGCCTCCCTGGTGGCATAGAGATTAAACTATCAGCACTATCAAGCTATCACTAGGCATTGCAGCATGAGTTCGATCCCCAGCCAGGGAGCTGCCCACATGGCACAGCAGGCCTCTCCTGTCTCACCCCCTGCTCCCCTCAGCAGTGTATTTCAACAAGCTGCTCTCCTCAGCCTGTTCTGTTCCCCACTGTCTCTGGTGAATCCTCTCATCCCCATACCTCTGGCCTACACCCCAACTCTTGTATGCATAAATAAATAAATCTTTTAAAAAATAAGTAAATCATATACCTTCCCACAGCCCTGTGAGCTAAATATTGTCATTTCCATATTAGAAAGAGTTACTCACCAAAAAATCTCGTTTATAAACCCCTCCAATGCAAAAGTGCAGGCTTTTCCCAGTCTCTGACACTGTCCCTGTCCACAGTATGGCATACATTTCTCTGAGAAATGCTGACCTGGTTGTATAAGATATTATTTCCCTTTTTATTTTTATTTTATATTTCATGAAGTCATGAATCTCAACAGGGAGACTTCGGAGTCCTTGAAGTTCCAGCGATGGCCCTCAGCCACAGTCTTTCTTACTCAGTTACTAGCACCTTTATATTTGAGTCTTGGCAAATTTGTTCAGAAGCAAATTTGAAAAGTGAATAGAGAAAAAACATCCCCCCCATTGTGAAAAAATTTAAGAAGGCTGTCTAGAGATGGCATGTGTTATTATAGACACCCCAAAATTCCTCTCTTTGGTTTGGGACCAACCCCTGTATGTCTTGTTGCTGGCTGTCTGTCCTGCATGACGCTCTCCCCTCCCCTGACCTAGGGCAGGTACACCAAGGGCAGACTCCTCCCTCCTCACAGAGATTCAGTGTCTCTGCAGAGAGGCTCAAGGAGAGAAAAGAATCAGAAAATGTTCATCCCCAAGATGCCCCACAGTCACTACCCAATATTTCTCAAGCTCTGCCCAGGTTCTTGTCCTGCTTATGACTAATTTATTTGTCTTTTTCTTCAGTTCCCATGAGCTCTCCCATACGCTCCAACATATTTCTTTATTTCTTCCCCCTTTCACACAGCAATCTGTTTCTGTTGCTTGCAATGGAAGTATCTGAAGTCATAGAGCATCTAAGCCTGGAGAGATGATGTTGAACATGTCGCTGCCCTTGGCAACACTGTGACTGGCTTCCGGGGCGCCTTCTCCCCTGGGTGCCTATGACTCCTCTCGCCTATGTCTCCAGGATTGCTCTTCTGTTGTTTATTAGCCATTCTCAGCTAATCCCATCTGAAATGATAATTGCTAAGAGCTAAAATTGTATCATCTAATGAAAGGTTTTCATTTCAGTGGAAACCCAGGAAAATTAGAAAATATTACAGACAAAGAAAAGTGTGAGTCTAATGATGGGATCACATATCTGCTGAGTGAAATAAAGTGAAATATCTACAGTAGATTGTTCTTTAACTACCTATAATAATTTCTGTTCTGAAACCTAAACAGAGTCACCCAGGGCTCTCTGTTCCAAAATATCTCCTTAATTTATGGTACCTCACACTTAAGAAATGTCTCTGTAGCGTCTTAAGCAATTATTTAATATTGTCCAAAATACCATGAATCTATGTTCAGTTCCATCCACACTGAGATCTATTGGGATGTAATTCAAATTGTAAAAAGAAAATTAAATTAAATTTTTAAAAATATATCGTTCACTACAAAAGCATGTTTTACTGCCGACTACTCAGGTAGTAAATCCTGGGACTGGCACCGATCTACATTATCTAAGGCTGCTGGTTCTGTCTTTGCACGCTAATAGTGCAATCACAGTAAACTACCACCATCTCATAGACATTTCATTATGCTCCACTCTGAAACAGGCTTTTTAACCAAGGACAAGAGAAATTGTCGATTAATATCTGTCTCATTTAATCTGCAGGTGAATAAAGGGCTGGAGACAGCTGTGTTTCCTCGGGGGCTTCCAATTAAAAAGGATTAAGAGCATACCCATGTCCTGAGCTTCCCTGATTTCTCGGCCTCAGCATAACTTTTCCTCCATCTAAAATCTTCAGCTGCAGCACTGTCCTATAAATACACATCACATTTTGAGAAAAATGCAAATCAAACAAGTAGAATTGCATTTGCAAATTCAGGTCAAAGTGATTTGGGGTCTGGACCCTACCTGCTGCAGCCCCCCTTCTCTGCCTTCTTCACTCCAGGCTCCTACTTGGAGAACACTCTCTCCTCTCCGCTCATGTCCACGGAGGTACAGATCCTACTCTTCCTCCATGAAAGATCCTGTGACCCACCAAGCTCCTGGTGCAACCCATCCCTGGGATCCATCCAGCCCTGGAAATGCCTGGAAGCTCTCCAGGCACTCAGCATAGCAGGCTGTACACACTCTGACCTCGAGGGGGAGCCCAAGGCTCCTCTCTCTTGTGCCTGGCAAGGTGTTAGGTGCCTAGGAGTGGGATTGGTGGATCATATGGTAGATCTACTGAAGATGGATGTTTTTGATTCCCAGACCTGGGAGGTTCTTCACAGCCAGGCTGTAGATTTCAGTGGCCGAGGGGGGGCAGGGAAAGTCATCTGGAGTAATAACATGGGAACACACTTTGGGAAAACACTCCTATCCGTAGTGTGAGGAAGGGAGGCAGAGACCACTGGAGAGAGATCACATTCTGCAGTGCACGTGAAAGAAACAGCAGCCCCAGTGAAATTAAAAATGGACAAGAAGGTGGACATTGTGGACAGCCGCTATGACTTTGCCCTAGGCTCACATCCCACATGAGCCAGTGCACCTGAGGGGCCTCTGCTTCCTGAGTCACCTTTTTGAGTGACACGCACAGGCGTCACCAGGCAGGACACTCGCCATGGAAGTCCCTCATCCAAGTGCTTCAGACAAGTGGGAAACACTCACTTTGACATGGAAGCAGTGCCCGAGGGCCCAGGATCAGCTCAGCTTAATTTTCTGCCTCTCCATTGTAATCACAGAGTAATAGCACCTGGCACTTCTTTTCCAGGATTTGCTAGAGCTTTCCAGGTGCTGTTGCCAAATGGCCCACCCCCGCCCGCGCAGGGAGAAGCACCCCGTCAAGGCAATTGGGCAGCTCTCAGTAATGAATATGCAGGTGACCTTCCACTCAGCCAAGTGCTTTGCCCTCCCGCAGCACCAACATCACATCGGAGCTTCTGAGTGACCTTTCATCCCTGAGACCAGCGCTCCTCTGGAGATCGTGATCAGCCACGGATGCAAGCGAGAACATGAGACTTACTAGAAACCATACAGGTGCCCCTACATGCAAATGCGCACAGGAAAGGTAGTTGCTGAGCTGCCTACAGGGACTCAGTTTCCCCAGAGGCCCCAAAGAGGCTATGGTATGTGGTTTCTTATTGTCAGAGCCTGTAAGGAGTGGTCTAAAGTGGTTGTCTGTCTTTCCACATGTAAGGTAAATGAATTAACTGCGCTTTTTACACCACTAGCTTCGTGGCTGTCAACTGCAGCCTCGATCATGCGGGAGACTGGTTGTGGACACCTGGAGTGTGAGTGTGCACGCATGTGTTAGTGCACACAACTGAGCCCAGAGGCTGGGATAAAGTAGAGGCAGCGGTGAGAACGAGGGGCGTGACTACAGAAGAGGCCAGACCATGAGAGGACACCAGAGGCCAGAGAAAGAGCATAACGATCTGTGGCGGGCTGGAGGCTGTTGCCTGCCTGTGCTCCAGCCTCCCTTGTCCGGCCTGTGCTGCCTCCTTGCAAGCCAGCCTCCCCGTCTGGCGGGCCTGTGCGCCTGGTTCCCTGAGTGCATTAATGCCTGAAAAATCCACTGTGGGCTCCAGGACTCTCTTTATCCATCTGCCCAAATGGATAACGAATCTGACCTGTGCCTGCTGGCACTAGACCATGCAGTGACAGACGGGGCTGCTGGGAGCTGTCTTGTGGCACGGGGCGCCTGGGGCTGTGGAGAATCAGCCCAGGAAAGAGCAGAGCTGAGTGGGGAGCGGACCAGCCAGGTCCTGGGACATCCCTGGAGCCCTGCAGCTACCTTATCTCTCCTTGAGCTGCTCAGCTAAGTGAGGCAGACATCCCCTTTTAATTAATTTGAGTTGATTAACTTTCTTTCACTTACAACAAATTCTAGACTCAAAACGCCATGGACGCCAAGAACATAAATGAAAATGGAGGTTTTCCGGGAGAACAGCTTGAAAGCTAATATCCACGGAATAATTATCCCTATCATTTTGTGGTTTTGAAATTAGGTGAAAAAGTGAGAACAAGAGGAAGCATTCCTCTGACCTCGAGGTACAGTTTCCTACAACTTCACCCCCTTCTGACCACAAAGGCACTGAGTCCCCCCCCTTTTCAGTTTCAAGTCAGTGATTATATCTGGCTTCCTATTACCATCTTTAAATCATTTCTCTCAAAGAAATTCAGTACGAAATAAAAGCTTTGTAGACAGGAAAAAGGCCCGAATTTTGAAAATATGAAGTTCTAAGCCAGGACTTGGTTGGGTCATGCCTCTTACCTGGGGGCAGAGTCTGTCCAGGCCGTGAGTGCGGAAACGGTATCAGAGATGTCAGAGGTTTGAACGTGAGAAGTAGTTTCCACCTGTTTTTCTTATTGAACACCCTCACAGTGGTAGGCCAGCTCAGGGGGATACTTTGCCTGGTACAGATGAGGAAACTGCTTGGGAAAACCCAGAGACTTGTCCCAGGCCAGGCAGCTACCGGCTCCCCTGTAATCCCCTGTATGGAGCGCCGTGAATCTGAGAATCGCTTCCTTGGCCTCAAAAGGACAATGCACTTTGCATCTGCTCAGCCAGCTCCCAAGTCACTCAGCAAAAGCTGGGTGGGATTCATCTTCTTCTGGAAGGCGGTTAGCTGCGGGTGGAGATGAGCAGAGAAACAAGCCTGTCGTGTGATTCCAGAGCAGGAAGAGTCTTCCACCCCCAAGTCCCACCATTCCCGAAACTGGAGGAAGACAGCCTTCTCGGTCAGCATTGGAGAGCAATTTAAAAAACCTGGGAAGGTGCCTTCAAGTAGTGATTCGGCACCTCTGCCTCCGACCCTCCACAGGGCCCCAGCAGCCTCCCTCCTCACGCCACTTCCCCAAGAAGCCTTGCTAAGAGCAGGCCAGGATGTGAGTGAGGAAAGGAATACAAGCTGCAGGGCATGAGGAGTGTCTACGTGGGGGAGGAGGGGAGCCAGGAGGCCCTCGCTTGCCAGCCAGCTTCTCTTACTCCAGGCTGACCCAGCTCCTTGCTGGAGGCCACCTCTTCCCTCCCTCTGTAATTCAGGAAACATAAGTTCAGGGAATAAATTCACCCAGGGTCACACAACCAGACTCAGCAGCAGGTCTGACCTTCTGCAGAGCCCAAGTTTGATCTGCTAGGCCATTGGGCAGAGGTGCCCATCACTACTTGAAGACCCCACCCCACCCCACCCCCACCGCACACACACCCTCCCCTGCCCCCAGGAGTGGGGGCAGGGAAGGAGTCCAGCAAGCTCCCAAAAGTAAATGTCACTTCTTCAGATCGGCCTCCAGGCAGAACACCGCAGCAGGTGATTTGCAACCTTTTCCAAAGGCCCGTAAGTCCGAATCCTTAAAAGAGCATAGTTCAAGAACTGCAGTTGGTCTTTTCTGTTTGGCTGGAAGCACTAAGTAAAGTCTAATCCATTTCACAGGAAAGGACAGAAGAGATTAAATGGTGCACTAGAAAGCAGGGTGAAAAGGGTGAGCTCTGGAAGAAATTGGTGTGTTTACCCAGCATTGTTGGAGCTGTTGAAGTGCTTTGTCGGATGTAATTGCCTATTTAGCCCAAGTCCCGGTGTTCAATTCCTGCCTCCAAAGCCTCAGGCTTTACAGTAGAGGCGTTAATCTCACCTGGGTAGTGTCCATCAGAGGGAGGTCAGTCCTGGGGCATCACAGGTGACAAAGAGAGGGACCATTTGCTTTTCAGGCAGATTTGCAGACTGGCTGGAGAGGTTGGAACTTCAGATTAATGAAGACTATTGTGATAGCCACAATAGTGGTAAAGTTGCCCCAAGGTCAAGCAGGGGGTATTTCTGAATGGAACAGGAGAGGCAGAGGCACACTTGAGGGTGAAAGACCAAGAACTGGCTTTCCAGCTCATCCTCCCACCGCACCCAGCAAAGGGACTGCAGTCTGACCTGATGGGGGGCAGGTGCAGTGAGAGTGAGAAGAGGAGGAGACTCTTTCTTGATGGGCCCTGGGAAAGGGATTCCAGCAAGAACAAATGCAGCGTGGCAGCAGCTACCTGCCCTCACATCAGAGACTGGCCCTGTGCAACTCTTTTTAGGTTGATTTTTAATTAGCGTTATAAATATTCCCATCATTCAGAAAGAGAAAGCAGGATGGACTGAACATCCAGGGCTCATCACTAAGTCGATCAAAACCTAATAGTCTTCCTTGCTGACCTCCCATTTTTTTTAAGAAAAAGTAATCAGGTTGAAGCCTCTCTACTCCCCTCCTCCCTTCACTGCTTCCCCAGAAACAACCAACATTCTGAATACTGATGCACAATCCATGCAGGCTCCCACAATTATTATATATAACCATGTAATGTTCTGTTTTCAAACTTGATTTGAGTATCTTATAGTCCATTTCCTCTGCCTTTGCTCTTGCCCCAAACCTTAGGTTTCTGAGATTTTTTTCACTTGATACATGTTGTTTTGGTTCATCCCTTTTCACTGCTGTATATTATTCTATTAAATAATAGGCCAAAATGTATTTATCCATTCTCTTGTTTCTGGACAGTTAAATTTCTTTTTTTTTTTCAAGATTTATTTATTTATACAAGAACCGGGGTACAGGCAGATGTGTGGGAGGGTGAGAGGATTCACCAGAGACAGAGCAGGGAACAGAACAGGCAGACTGACAAAATACACTGCTGAGGGGAGCAGTGGTCGAGACAGGAGAGGTCTGCCGCACCATGTGGGACCCTCGCCGGCCAGCAGGGATCGAACCAGCACTGCAGAGACTGCGGACAACCCCACAACGCTGCGCTCAACCACCTGCACCACCAGAGGAGGCCCTGGACAGTTAAACTTCTTTAAATTATTATATTTTCTTACCACCACTGAATTACTAAATATATACACTTTTCCCCCTGCACATCCAAGGTATGACGTGTCTAGGGAATCATTCTAGAAGCAGGGCTGTGACACCTCTTTCTTTTGGCAACCCAGATCCACTTGCTTATGGGAAGCCTCCAGTCTGGTAGGAGAAGGGGTGGATGGCCCTGTAGGGTATTAAATATCCAATGTCATCCCCATCTACAAGTAGAACTCCTGAGCTCAAGAGTACAAGAATCTTCAACCTCACTAAATAGTGACACATTTCTCTCTCAAGTGACTATTTTGAGACAATCCTACCAGATCATGAGTGGCAACTCTCAATTCCCCAGCCCTTGTCAACACTTGGTATTATCAGTCTTTATTTTTTACCCAACTCATGGTATAAAATATTATCTCTATGGTATGAATTTATGTGTCGTTAAGTCCTAGGGAGTTTGAACAGCCTTTCATATTTACTAGACTTTTAACTTTCATCTTTTGTGAATTAACTATTTTAAATTTTGCCCACTTTTGAGTTATTCTCTCATTGATTTGCAGTTACTTATAAATCAGATACTAATCCTTGATCAGATCTACGCAATGGGAGAGACTATAATTATACATCATGTAATATAAATACAGGTTTATTATAATTACCCTCCCCCCACATTTTTTTTGTGGTTTTCAGCCTATAATACCAGGGTATTCATTTGTCCCAGCTCTGATCACACAGCCATGGCTGATCTTGCCCTCAAGGGGAAGTATCAGGCACCAAGGGGACCCCCCCTAGAGTGACCTCTGACCTCTGAGCCACCTTCCTCCTGCAGCCTCCTCTTTGATACTCACTGAGATGTACTCATAGCGTCTTACCTTTAACTGGTAGTAAATATTCAAAGGGCCAGAGCCGGGCCAGATAGTGTTTTCCACAAAAGCTCAATGCCCCTAAGAAAGGGAAGCTGATTTCCTAAAAAGCACAGTTACAAGCTGTCAGGAATAAAAATCATTATGGCCACAGCTGCCATTTATTAAACAAACTTACCAAACTTATGAATAATTTACTCTTCTCAACAACCCCTGAGGCAGGTGCTATTTTATACTTTGGAGATGAGAAAATGGCAGCGAAAATCATTTCACAGCATCCCGCAGAGCGGCAGCAGCCGGGGCAGGTGCCTCCAACCCTGCCTGCTGCTTCGCCCACACCATTGACTCGCTCTTTTCTCCCCTTCCCCCACCCCCCCAAGCACAGGCTAACCATGGTGACAGGAGGTTTTCCAGAACCTAAAGAAAAACACAAGCAAACGCAGATTTGTTCTCCCTCCCCTGACCCTAGCATCAGATAGTTCCTCGTGTGATGGTTCCGTCCTTGTGTCAACTCAGCTTCCCCCGGGGGAGGCAGATGCAGGGAAACACTCCTCCTGGCTGGGTCCTTGAGGGTGTTTCTGGGGGCAGGGGCACTTGGAAGCGTGGACTTGTTATAGAGCAGCCCCGATATTAAACGGGTTCCTGGCTGTGGGTCCTCACCCGCGTGCTTTAAAGAGACTTATGAATACTCTACTACAGACACATGCAAAAGGGTTAATAAAAGGTTTATTTACAAGAGAAAAAGAAAATAAGGAAAGGGTACAACTCAGGGAGAAAATAGGGAAATAAAGTCTTTAATGCGTCCTACCCGATCCGACGACCTGGAAACCCAAAGTCACTCTCAGAGCTGACCGGACGCTGCAAGCTGGCCGAGAGCCCAAAATGGAGAGCCCCCCAAAGCCCACATGTCTGCCTTTTGTATCCACCTGGCTGCTTAACCCCACCCTCAGGTCCCAGCCACCTTCCCTTTGGTGGTGATGGGATTTGGAGTTCCCAGTGTCTTTGGCTTTGACCTGGGGTGGGGGTGGAGTCCACAAAGCCTATATGGAATTTGCTTTGGGACATCCTTTTCCCCCTAACAGACTGAGTGAAGCAGCTGGCTCCCCAGGTGGGTGGGCTGGGTCTGAAGACATGAAAAGAGAAAAGGGTGACTCCTCTCTCTGTGGGGTCGGGACAAGGGCCCTCTGTCCTCTGACAGGGGCGCCCCTCATTCTCTGAACTCTGAATTCCACTACCGACTTCTGGGGCCCGCAGGAGATTGTGCACTTCTTAGTCTCCACAATACTTGAGCCTCCTCCTTGCGGTGACTCTCTCCCTCCCTTTATACAGTGTGGCAGCGGACAGAGCTCCCCTGTGAATTCAGTTGCTCTGGAGAGCCCTGGCTAATGCAGCTGGAATAGTGCCTCCCAATTGGGCCTGGTGCCTTGAAATGCAAAAGCAGGAAACACTGTAACGTGACATTTGAAAGATGGAGCAGATAACCTGATTCCACGTCTCCTGTGAGGGGGACAGCGGAAAACTGGACAGACACCAGCACAGGTCACAAAAACAGAAAATGTCGCGGAGACCATTCTGGTGAGAGATGGCCTTCCTCTCGCGGTGGTGAGTAGCTTGCCTCAGAAGAAAAAGCAGAGATGACATCAATTAAACAGGGGAGTTGTCACCCCTCCTAGTCTCCCCAAGTCATTTCAGGTCCCTAAAAGCTGTGATGTCCAAGAGACAAATATCTCGTCCAGGGAAGGCCTCACAACCGGGTTGTGGATGAGGCACAGCTGCACACAGACGTTTTATTCTGGGGCTCTAAATAACCTCACGCTTGAAGTGATGAATTCCATCCACTCCAGGGTGATTTAGGTAATTTGAAATAAAGAAGACCTCTCTATTTGTAACACACCTTTCACACAACCCTACACACACACACACCTGCTTCCCTTGTCTCTGGCTACAAAGTTCTTTTGAAAACAAATTTGATCATATTTTTCTAATTGATAAAAATTTGATTTAACTTGTTAACTCTCACTTAAAATTCTCAGGTGGAGACTGCTCCCAAGATAACAAAGGTGGAGTTATGGAGGAGAGCAGAAGACAGACACCTGGGTAAAAGCACTAAAAAGAAATATTTTTTCAAAATGGGTTATTAGTGATCAGTTTAAAAAGCTAACAAAAATCTAAATTTTTGTCATTGGCACAACAAAAGAACTCGTGGAAAGCTGCTGTCTCCATGCACAAAAGGAGTTTTAACTATCAAATGTCAACATCTTAATGCTTCTCACATGTGACAATGGGTTTTTTTTCCCCTACCTCCCACTGTGCCATCTCTGGGGCAAGGATAGGTTAAACTCTGAAAATGCGGACCCCGAATCAGTGACTGCAGCTGTTTATCTACATATAAAAATGAACATCCATATCCAGACTTAAAAGCTAGTAAAGGAGAAGGTTAAATCCCTTTGCCATTGGGTTCATTTCCTCAGGGAGTTTGTCATATGAAGGGGAATTGTATTCAGCAGGCAAAGGGGTGACGGGCTGCTCCCACAGGCTCAGAGAATGTGGTAAACACAAACATCTCTCCTGTTTTCACAACTGATGTTGACTGACTGAAATAATGGGGGAAAGAAATTTTAAAATAAAGGGAATCAAGGAAGGAGGAAAGCAGAGACACAGGGAGAAGGAGGATGAGGGTACAATCAATCATTTTTGGTCAGAGCAAAATGCTTGAGTGTGAGGGGCCCCTAGAATATTTGCGGTGAAAGAGCGACCTCTTCTGGTCATAAGGAGGAAATGCAAGAACTTCTCTTTCTCACCCAAGTAACAAATTCAAAACATGAATCAACTGAAGTTTAACAAACTTTTCACTCTGCACTAAAATGAGCCCCATCAACAAAGAAACTCAACGTCCAGGGTGATGAGTACCTCAAATCTCATGAGAAATTAGAGTTGGATATGATCTTGCTCACAATCTCCCTCCTTCACCCCAATCTTCTTCCCCAGTTAAATTAACCAAACCCAGCTGATTTATCCAGTGAGGGTGAAGCAACTGCTCTGAAACACAATACAGGAGCAAAGGCCACGCTCAGTGTTAAAGGAAAAGGCGGTAGCCAGGCGTAGATTTGAAAGCAGAGTTTATGTAAATGAGTGATAGCGGACCAGGGCTCTATCGTCTGTTTTTCCAACTGTTAAGTGGGCACATGAAGCCTGCTCTCAGGATTCTTCTGACAGCCTAAGGCTTTTGGAGATATGTCAGTTGTGTTGCCTTGAATTATTCAATTCTGGATATGATCTTGATGAAGGGTTTATCATTTTTAATATATCCAGGTTTATCATCTCCTATGAAACAGGAGAAAACTCATGTTTTCTCTTGATACCCCTGCAGGGGCTGAGAGCATGGTTATCTAAGACGACAGTGAGGCTGACGTGCTGCAGAATTACCAAGGATATAGTATCGCCACCATCACCTACTATCCTCTGAAGGAATCCACCACAAGTGAGTGAAGTGGATCACACTAGCAGGAGGGCATCTGAGATGACTAACAAATTGACTTTGACTTTCAATCATACCCGCCAAGCTGTCATCACAAAAGAGTTGATTGAGATCATCTCTGGTGCTGAAGCTCTCAGTTGATGAAAATCAAGTTTCATCCTCAGACAAGAGATAAAGAAGGGGAATTCAGCCAGCTAATTTTTTTGGGGGGGGTCCCTTTTATTTTTTTTTAAATAATAAATTTTATTTTTATATTCCCCATACAATTGCAACCCCCCCATTCTGACCCCAATCCCTCCCCTCCCGCCCCCCACCCCCCAAAAAGTGTCTCTGGTTCATAGTTTTTTGTTGATTTTGATTTTCACTTTCTTATAGTTATTCATTTTCTTGGTCCCTTATTTAAGTTTTCTAGATTCCTGCTATGAGTGAGACCATCCGGTATTTTTCTTTTTCTTTTTGGCTTATTTCGCTGAGCATGATCCCTTCCAGCGCCATCCATGTTGCTGCAAATGGCATGTGTTTATCTTTTTTGAATTCAGCCAGCTAATATTGAATGTAACTTTCTACTCTCCTTGTGAGAAGAAATTATTTGTCCATTGTCCAAATTACTAAAGACAGCAAGATATGATCAATCGGCCTTAGATATATCAATTCCTTCTGGACTCTGAATTCTATTCCATTAGTCTGTGTGTCGATCTTTAGGCCAATTTCACAATATTTTGATTACTGTAGATTTGTAGTAAATTTTTAAAATCAAGGAGTCTTCAAACTCATTTTTCTTTTCCAATATTGGGCTCTTCTGGGTTCTTTGCAATTCTATAAAAATTCAAGGATTGGCTTCTACATTTTTGCAAAGAAAGGCTATTGGAGAAGCTCACCAGTTCTCAACAACTAAACCACAGAGTCATAAAAGAAGCCACTGTAGCATTTTTCAGATACACGAGGGTTCTGGAAAACCTACTGACCCTATATTGCAGCTCAGGCAGTTTGTCTCAATATTCAAATTAATCAGAGAAAAGATACCGTCGAAGACAGAATGTCTTAGTGATGGCATTAGCCCTACTCTGGAAACTGGAAACGTGTCCACATTTACATATTCAATCAATCATCTGTCCTAATTCTGATAAGCCCCCAGAGCCTCAAAGCAGAGTTCCACCCTTAATCTGCAGAATGTATTTTTGCTAAAAGCAATGCCCACGGAGGCAAAGATGTCACCAAAGTGACACAAACAAATAGGTGTTGACCTTCAAAGTGTTCCCATGGGGAGGGAACTATAATTCTAAAGACAATTTTACTCAAAAATCTTGCAGCTTCTCTCAGAACAGGTATCACACATGTGCGCACACACACGCACATGCACACACACACATGTTTTCATATTCTAGTTTCAATGTGTCACACCTTGTTTGGGAGTTTGAAAAAATAACCATGTCATCTTCCCGGTTCCCACTTAGCTGTCTTCCACGTGACCTTACGCAGGCCCTGGGTGCCCCGCTCCCCAACTCCTAAGCCAGACTCATCAGCTCTCTTCTATTTGGAGTCTTGTTCTACAAAACGGTTTTGTAAATCAGCGTATGACAACCTAAGGCATGTCACACATGTGTCACATCTGGGTCACCATGGGTCATGGCCCCACAGCCATGTGGCTTCACTTCTTTTCCTGTGTTCCTTCTTCTTTGTGGTTCTGTCTCCTCTTCCTTCCACAGCAACCCAATATGCCCTCCAGAGTGCTCAAACCCTGAATAACAGGGACTCTAGTCTCAGCCTCCGTCACATTGCTCCTTCTTGCACCTAACTGGTGAATCCTGGGGCACACGTCCACATTCCCGTCACAAGGGAAGAGGGAGAGTCTGGAGAAGGAAGCGTGTCTTGAGAAGGCAGGACAGGACTGCGAAGCTGAGATGCTGCCCAAACGCAAGGGGGGTGTTCACAAGATGGCGGGCAACAGACTGCAAGATGTCACCACCGGGGGTTTGACAGTGCCAAGGCAAGAGGAAGTGATGCAGGACTCAGTCCGTTTGAATGGAGATGACAGAAGGAGATGACTAGTTGCCTGATGTGCTCACCCCAATAGAAGGTGGTGCTATATACTGGGATGTAACACGATGGAGGAAGGAAATGAGGGTGGAAATGATCAATCAGTTCAGGTTCGGAAATAGTGAGCTGGAAAGGTTTGTCAGTCTATAATTCAAAGATGTTTCCAGATTCTCAGACTCAGTGGCACCAACAATCACCTGATGGCTTTGAACGTGGCACCCAGACGTGTCATAATGCTTCCCAGCCCCGGATGATTCTCATCTCAATCCCTAACTCAGGGCGCCTTCTTCTGAGTACCTGAGTTACCCTCCTGCCCCTGAATACTGTCTCCCACCAATCCCACTTAACCCAGTTACCACATGTCACTGGGAAATGCACTTCATGACTCAGGATCTCGGTTCCTTGTCTGTAAAACGAGAGGGTTCAAAAAGATGACTTTCAGGTTTATAGTTGCTTGTTGATTTTGATTTTTACTTTGTATTGATTAGTCTTTTTCCTGGTCTCTTATTTAGGTTTTCTAAATTCCTGCTATGAGTGAGACCACCCGGTATTTTTCTTTTTCTTTCTGACTTATTTCGCTGAGCATGATCCCTTCCAGCGCCATCCATGTTGCTGCAAACTGCATGTGTTTATCTTTTTTTGAATGCTGAGTAATAGTCCATGGTGTATATGCACCACATCTTCTTGATCCAGTCATCTATTTTTGGGCATTTGGGTTGTTTCTGTAGCTTAGCTATTGTAAACAGTGCTGCTATAAACATAGGGGTGCAGGTGCCCTACACACTGCAGGGGGCAGAGAGGGGGAGGGAAGGGCAGGGAAAGGAAGGACTAGAGTCAAAATAAGGGGGGGTGCAATTGTAAGGGGAATATAACAAAAATGAAAATGCATTCATTATGCAAAGATGAAAAAAGATGTAAGAATTATATAAAATAAAATATTAAAAAAAAGAGATGACTTTCAAGGGTCCTTCCATGTCTCGGTGCTCTCACTCTAAATGG